>NC_139221.1:44010147-44540270 GCF_055691185.1 Crinia signifera | reverse complement strand
TGAACGTGTCCTTTTCACAAAACACGGGTAGAGAGACCAGGGTAAAACACGGCAATGACACGGGTCTGTGCGCAGTGTAAACGCACATTACCCGTGTTTTAGATCCGGGTAACGCTCTGAGGCCGGTAATTGGTTCTTCAGGGGCACCAGAAGATGATGTCATCTGCTGGAGACGCGCTGGGAGATGCTGGGAGACGCTGACCATGAGGAGGCTTCCCAGCAGCAGCTCCTCCGGCGCTGGGCACAAGCAGCCATCGCAGCACATTGCCCACGCTGGGCACAAGCAGCCATCGCAGCACATTCCCCACGCTGGGTACAAGCAGCCATCGCAGCACATTCCCCACGCTGGGCACAAGCAGCCATCGCAGCACATTGTTTACCTGGGTTTAGTGTAAAAGGCTCCGACATGGGTATAACACGGGGTCTATGTGCAGTGTGAACAGTGTTTTTACCCGTGTCTTACACGGGTATGATCCATGTTCAAAAACCCGTGTTTAACAGGGGTTTCAGATGGAAAAGGGGTATTAACAGATAGAATGCAGCCACATAACCCGGGTCACCTTACTCTATAACTGCAGGGAATACATACAGTACTTATATTTATACCTACAGTACATACCCAAGCCAGCAAAGCCCATACTGACATGTGCAACACCCCTACTCATCCCCAAGGGAAATACAGTTTTTACAAAAGCAACGAAAACAGTACTCATTCGACATAACTATACTGTATATACTGGATACTACATGCTATAAACCCATATTTCATACTATAAACCACAGCCATAGCCGTGCGTCAGTGAGGCAACACAGTACTAGCAGTGTGTACAAGAGTAATCTCACCATCACGCCGCCGCAGTGTCCGGCATGGGATCAGTAGGCGTTACCTATCCGGCTGCGTGGTAAAACTACAACTCCCAGCATGCATTGCGCCGCTTGCCCTACTTTCCTGCGGCCTCCACGTCCTCTGTATGTACAGAGAGGAGCTGAAGAGTCACATGATACTAGTTTCTTCCCATTCATCTGAGCACCAGCCAAGACGTCTACTTCAAGCCAGCCTACTACATATCCCAGCATGCTCTGCTGTGTTGACATCTGGACAACTTCACGAGAGGAGGGTAGCTGCCGGTAGTGACAAGCGGGGCAGTACAGCCACATCACGTCCGCCCATGCATGCACAGTTCCCTGCATTACGTACCCCGACCATCACATTTTATATATGTACATGTAGGTGTCCAGGAAGCTCAGCCCCGGTGTCCTGCCGGAGCTGGATCCAGGAAGGCGGGCGCGGAGCATGCCGGGAGTTGTAGTTGTACCTCCTGCCTGTTGTAGTCGCCCAGCGCAGGCAGGGACATGGTAGCAGTGGAGACTGGAGAGAAGCTGGGACGCTGACTCGGGCACCTGTGTGGGTATTGTATGTGTGTGGGGTGGGTGGCAGTACAGGGGGGCACACAGTGACAACAGCAGTATTATACCCACCAGCAGTGACAGCTGGCTGCTGATCTAATGTCTCCTCCTCCTCTGCCATGTAGTATTATATACAGTGCTAGCAGCAACAGGGCTTCCCTGTCAGTGCAAGTTCACAATGCAATAAAATGTATGACCCCATTTTGTGTTTCTATTTTAGGTTCCTATTTATTCAGTGTAACAGCTAGACAAGCAGGATCTACCGGTTTTACACCAAGCATCTATATACGATGGCAGCATACTCTGTAGTTCTCTACACTTGGGTACAAACACAGTTGTCACATTGGGAATAACACAGAGGTAAGAGGGCCCTGCTCGCCGGCCGGTATACACTATTGTATGTATTCTGTTGTACTCGCTGCGTAGTTGTTGGTAGTTATTATACTTAAATAGTGTCATGTCAGTAAACTGATACACAAGGTTTGTTGTGTCTTCTACCTGTAACTGGATATCCATGTTTCACGTTTAGTTGCTGGAAAGCCAGCACGTTCTCACACTATACACATGTATAACCATAGATTGCTATTATTTTATTTCATTAAGGTTTGTGCCTCATTGTGTGGATTATTAGGTCGACAGTGAAAAGGTTGACAAAAGCAATATGTCAACGTGAAAAGGGTTGACATAAGGTTTCCCGTTTTTTTGTTGTCTGTCGACATGGACCCCCAATTAATGTCCGCATACTCTTTCTCGGCACACTTTACCGTTCTAAATTGTAGTCCATGTGGATCGTAATGTATGAACAAGTTATCTGAAATCTATAAATCATGAAAAACTCCTTGTTGACCCTTAGTCAATGTGCACGTAAAGCAGGTCAACCTGTCATGTCTTGAAAGCAATCATTTTCATTTTAAATGTTATGACCTTTACCAACAACATATACAAAACTAATTTAGACTTTTACAACTAGAACAGTGTTTCTTATTTCGTTATAGACCTTTTTTTGCTGCTTATGTCTCTTGATGATTCTTTAGGTTGCTTCAATGGTTGTAATGCTCCTGGTAATTTACCAAATGTTCTAAAACAAAAAATTGTCAGTGTTGCACCTACCATCCAATCAGATTATAGCTATAATTTCTCAGTTATATTATTATACCCCTTTCACATCGCCGACACGTTTTAAAAACCGGTATTTTAAAACGGTAATTAAAACGGGTCAGAGCCTTAATATTGCCGCAGATTACCGTTTTAAATACCGGTTTAGTCTCATTCAACATAGCAGTCAAACCGTTTCAACCCGAACACGTTTCAAGCCAGAGTGTCAATATTGCCTGTCATTTTAAAGGGGACAGCCTATCACTGCTCTGTAGCTTGTGTTGTTTGCCTGAAATACCGTTTCAGACACATTGTACACATTCACATTGCTCAAAAAACGGCAAGGAACCGTGTAGGACTCTGCTTTTTACACGGTTCGAAATACCAGTTAACTTTAAACGGTAAATCGGCTCTGGTGCATTCACAGTGCAGGCTTAAGCGTTTTCAAATGAAAAAAAATCGGCAATTTACCGTTTTAAAAGTGCGATGTGAAAGGGGTATAAGACAGAATGCAATTGGTTGGTTTGGGCTACACCACCACTTAACTGTTTTATAAGATTTAAGGGGCAGATTTATTAAGCTTGGAGAAGAGATAAACTGGAGATAAAGCGGAGAAAATGTAAAAGGAGATAAAGCACCAGCCAATAAACTCCCAACTGTCTTTTTCAAACACAGCTGATTGGCTGGTGCTTTATCTCCTTTTACCTTTTCTCCTCTTTATCTCCAGTTTATCTCTTTTCCAAGCTTAATTATACCCCTTTTAGACCAAAACGCCGGGTCGCACCCGGCTTTTTGGACCCTGGTTGAAGCCGGGTGCGACCCGGCGTTTAGGGGCATTTACACCGTACGGGCTTAAACGCCCGCACCCCCCTCCCGCCCCTTCCCGGCGCTTGAAGATGACAGCGCGATGTCATCTTCAAGCGCCGATCGACGCCGCCGTACCCGGAACGCTGCTGGGGGCAGCCCAGCACTAAGGTAAGCTGCTAGGCTGCCCCCAGTCCCCGCGCGCACCCCCCCGCCATTGGACAGGAGGTGAATGGATGCCGCACACAGGCATCCGTTCACCTCCCTCCCCCGCTGCTGTCTGCATAGTATAGCAGACAGCAGCGCCGGCTGTCAGTGTCAGACTGACAATCCGTCCAACCTGCGGACGCTGCGGTCCGCAGGTTGGACGTTCCCCATTTATGTAAATGGGAGCCGGGTCATCCGACCCGGCGTTCCCATTTACACTGCCCTCTACCCAGGTCCTAGCCGTGTTCTACCCAGGTCCTGGGTAGAAGTCCTGTGTAAAGGGACACGGCGTTAGGGATTTACACCGCCGAAGATCCGGGTCTGACCCGCCGCTGACCCGGATTTTTCGGCGGTGTAAAAGGGGTATAAATCTGCCCCGTAGTTTATCTGCCCCATGATAAGTTATGCAGCAATGTCTTTAGACCAGTGGTTCCCAAACTGTGGGGCAGATGTACAGTATGAAGCAGTGATAAGGGAGGAGAACATGGTAGTGAGGAGCCAAATCAAAACAACTCTAGGATAACAGTTTGAAGTAACATTTATAATTTGCATAATATAAAATTAGACAGAGCAGCTGATTGGTTGCCATGGGCCACTGCTCCTCTGGCTTACTCTTCCTCCCTTATCACTGCTTCATACATGTTCCCCTTGGCAAACTTTTATCCTAGAGTTGCTGTGAGTTGGCTCCTCACTACCAGGTTACAGGCTGCTACAAACATGACAGGAGCTGGTTGGTTGGTACTTTATCTCTCTCAAAGGCTTGGTACACAGACCCCTTTAATCCTGTTAAACGGAAATGTCTCCTTTTACAATGGGGTACGGTCATTTGATCTACAACAACTAGGTCGACAAGCATTGGGTCGACATGGGTCTAGGTCAACACAAGCATTAGGTCGACATGGGCAAGGTCGACATTCAAAAGCTCGACATGGGATTTTTCACTATTTCTTGTGCCGACAGTCGGTATTTCATGCCCTACCATCCACTAGGATGTGGTGGGAGAATAACATAGTGTGCCGAGCATAGCAACGCACCGAGCCCAAAGCATGGCGAGCGCAGCGGTGTACTTTAACCTGTGTCCATGTCGACTGTGTCGACATTCGGGTAAAAAAACAGTGAAAAACCCACGTTGACCTTTTGACTGGCAAACTTGCCCATGCTTGTCGACCTAGTTGTTGTAGACCAAATGAACCACACCCTTTTACAACTTATGTGCATCAAGATCCACTCTTAAATTAGGGTGTGGACAATGTCTGGGTCGACAGTGAGAAAAAGTCGGTATTATCAAAATGTTGACATTAAACAAAGATGACACGAGTTTTTCAAAAAATTTTGTGTCAGTGGTGACACCTCGCTATTCTTCGAGCCAGACTTTTCCATTCCATTCAGATCCTATGTGAATTGTTGTCCCCAAAACTGTAAACAATCAAGAAAAATTCATGATAACGTGTCAGCCTGTTGACCTAAACCAGGCATGTCCAAACTGCGGCCCTCCAATTGCCGTGCCATAGTTTTAGCGTTCCATAATAGCAAAACTGGCAAGGCATGATGGGACTTGTAGTTTCACAACAGCTGGAGGGCCATAGTTTGGACAGGCCTGACCTAAACAATAGCAAGTCCGATACCTTGTGCATGGAGGGATTTTCGTCTCATTGTAGCCCACCCCACACTAACGCTATCAGTGTATGCATCACTTTACGGTCACTATGTAACAATACCACATTTCTGTTTAACAGTTTATACCCCATTTGTCATAAGTATGAGAAAATTCAGAACAAATAAGCTCTTCCAGGCAAAAACTCAGTGTTAACAGAAAGTGTAATCCAGTGTTTGGTATTTAGGTTAATCCTCCTTATATAACAAATAGTAGTTACGCATTACATCCCACTTGGACTTTATTTGATAATCCAATAGCTCAGGGGTTCCCAAACTTTTTGGAATCACGGCGCCCTAGAGCATCAAAATATTTTCAAGGCACCCCTAGGCCAAATGCTTCTTATCAAGAAATTTAGAAAAAAAAACCATTAAATTGAGTGCATTCTGTTTATATGTCACAGTTAGCTGGTGAGGGACAGGATTTGCTTCTGTTTGTCCACGTATATTATGATTGGCTGCCACAAGCACTGGTTTT
The DNA here is from genome assembly GCF_055691185.1 of Crinia signifera. NCBI lineage: Eukaryota > Metazoa > Chordata > Amphibia > Anura > Myobatrachidae > Crinia > Crinia signifera. The sequence goes on along the minus strand of NC_139221.1, from coordinate 44,534,626 downwards.
GCCTGTTACATTGACCATTAATAATATGAATTGATCCTGGTCCACCAACCCAAGGCACCCCTGCAAGCGTCCTGATGCACCCCAGGGTGCCTAGGCACACAGTTTGGGAACCACTGCAATAGCTAATTAAGCACGTTTGTATGTGTAGGTAATACGCAGCCCACAAAATGACACCTTATTATCACTATCGGGCAATTGACGTTTATTTTTCGTAGTTGTGTTCAGAAAAGGAAATTGTATTACATACTACTTTTGCAAGTTCTTTTTATTTTAATCATGTGTTAATATTTTTTCTTTAGGTTTGGGATGTTCCTTCCACCTCTAAAAACTTTGGGGCTCCACTGTGTGGACTATGTTACTATATATTTCTTGCATTTCTAGAGTGTTCTATAGCAGCTCACAGATGAGGATAGTGTCTTCTGGTAAGTCATTCTGTTGAATTCTGTTGAATGTGTAATATAAAATTAATTCACCCTATATGACTGCCTCTTCTATGTCATGGCAATTCTGTATGACAGCGAACATGGCAGAATCTACATGTTATATATTCAAACGCTTGTATGACTTATTGTCTAGGGCCTTGATGGCTAACCTTGACACTCCAGCTGTTGTTGAACTACACACCCCAGCATGCTCTGCATCAGATTTTGCATGGCTACATAGTAAAACTGAAGCAGAGCATGGTGGGATGTGTAGTTCAACAACAACTGGAGTGTCTAGGTTAGCCATCAAGGGTCTAGGGCAGGCATGTCCAACCTGTGGCCCTCCAGCTGTTGTGAAACTACACATTCCAGCATGCCTTGCCATAGTATTGCTATTAGGGAATGCTAAAACTATTGCAAGGCATGCTGGGATGTGTAGTTTCACAACAGCTGGAGGGCCGCAGGTTGGACATGCCTGGTCTAGGGTGACCAATCCCAGGATTTGTCCCTAAAATTGTCGGTATTTGAATCCAATCATTGGAGTTTTCAGTCGGGGAGTTTTGAATTGGACTGCGCATGCGTTTAAATCAGCCACCGAATCGGTGTAACCATGTGAATCTTGATTTAAAGGGATGTATGGTAAACCTAACTATATAGTTAAAGAATATTTCGTTTTTTTGCTCTACTCCCAGACCAGAACAGGCTCCGCTTATGTGTTAGTTGAATTTGTTGTAGGACCTGTAGTTGCAAAGTCCTCCTTTTTATGTTTGGTCTTTTTTGATAATTGTTATATCTTGACAATCTTAGGAGGCAACTAAGGGTCTGACATTCTCTACGCTGAAGAAGATGCCAGCCGGGAACGAGTCATGCACCACAGGCCCATCTCTTCTCTATCTGACCTGCCTCATGCAGATGTTTCTGGATTGGATAGAAATGGACAATATGGAAGATTACCTGAACTACCTAGACTACCTCCTGTGGGTCTTCACACCACTAATAATAGTATTCATACTGCCCTTCTTCATTGTCATTTTCCTCTACCTGTCCATCCTGTTCCTCCATGTGTACAAGCGCAAAAACGAACTGAAAGAAGCATATTCAAACAGTATTTGGGATGGCGCTCGGAAAACGTTGGCCACACTTTGGGATGGGCATGCTACAATATGGCATGGTAAAAATGATCTGTTGTCAGTAATGATGTATCCAATAGTATAGGATGAAAGGGAATTTTATTGTGATATATTGTGTGGGTCAAGTGAAATGAAACACTAGGAAGTGTATTTAAACTAGCTCAAATAATGACATGGTTTGAGAACAACCTCTGTGAACGCTATAGAGCATAGGATACCAAATGTATCAAGCTTCAAAAGTGATAAAATGGAGAGTGATAAACAACCAGCCAATCAGCTCCTACCTGTGATTTTTCAAACCCAGCCTGTAACATGACAGGTAGAAGCTGATTGGCTGGCTGTTTATTACTCTCCATTTTATCACTTTTTGAAGCTTGATACATCTGGGCCTCTGTTCTTAGGTCTCTACACAGTTCATATTTTCCAGGTCTCCTCACAGAATTGCAAGTTAAGTAACTAGCTCTGCCCAGGGATCAGTGCGTAATGAACACACCTGTGCATTTGCTAGGTGATTTGCAAAATGGGAACAGTTTGGGGGTCCTGAGGTTTAGAAACACTGCTATAGAGGATTTCATTTTTACAGCTAATTTCATTCTGCTGTAACTGCACCTCCTGCCTGTGATTGTGTGCATAGTTGTAACGGTGCACATACATCTGAGGCACAGTCCCTGATTCCAGATATAATCCATTTTCCGCTGATTAGAAACAATGATTCACAGTCACCCATTGGGGAATCGGTGTTGATCAGCAAAGTAAACATGGTTAACTCCAGTTCCCAAACCAAGTGCTTCTCAAAGCCAGACCGAAGACCATTCTAATGGTGGACAAGCATTAGGTCAACACAATTAGGTCGACATGACTTAAGGTCAACATGCAGGTAGGTCGACAGGGTCATTAGGCTGGCATGTTTTTTTTTTACTGTTTTTTGAGCCAAAATGTGCCGACAGGTGGTATTTCATCCCCTACCATCCAGTAGGGTGTGGTGGGAGAATAAAATAGTGTGCTTAGCATAGCGAGGCACCGTGCCCGAAGCATGGCGAGCGCAGCGAGGGGACGCGGTGCTACCTTTTAGTGTTTATGTTGACTGTGTTGACATTCCGGTAAAAAAAATACAAAAACGTCGACTTTTTCAATGTCAACTTTACCCATGTCGACCTTAACGCATGTCGACCTTAATGCATGTTGACATTAATGCATGTCAACCTAATGGTGTAGACCTAATGCTTGTCGACCATAATGCTGGTGACCTAATGATCCATACCCTTTTCACCTGCTAGGTGACCTGAAAAATATGAACAGTTTGGGGCCCTGAGGACCGAGTTTGGGTGCACTATTTATAGAAATATTATTTTAGAAAACTATTTTTTTAATGCATGTTACATACTGGAGAAAAGAGTATTTCATATAGACTTCTAGATAGTAACTGCAAACCAAACCACAGCTGCCTCCAGAACAGTTATTCTGCCATTTGACAAAGTGTTCAAGTGCATTTCCAATTCATGCTTCTCTATGATACAGTTTGATTAGAAAATATCCTACGTACGGAAATTGATCCATAATACCGCCACCTGTATCTAAGTTTTGAATCACGGAACCCTAGAGTTTTCTAATTATTTTCACGGCACCCCTGCACCAAAAATTTTGAAAATAATAATGTAACTATATTGTGTTTATATGTCATCCTTACATTCAGTTATATTGGCAAACACCATCTATGAACTGGCCACTAATCCGAGGTACCCTTGCAAGTGTCTCAAGGCGACCCAGGGTGCCATGGCACACAGTTTGGCAACCACTGTAGTTAGCAGTTTCTGTCCATATCTGGAAATGCCATGTACATAGGATGTCGGCTTAAACACAAAGGGAGTAATTCAGACCTGATTGCTAGGCTGAGTATATTCACTGCCTAACGAGCAGGTAAATGTCGCTCCACTCAGTGCACGCCCCTCCCACCGCCCCAATCCCCGCGCTACCATGCGAGCAGATTTGTACACAGAGAGGAAAAATCATTTGATGGTTACTCAGATAACAGTAAGCCTGGACTTACATTTATGCTGCACGGAAATGGGCTAATTGGGGGCGGGCTCTGATGTCATGTGATGTCATCCGCCCGCCCCGAGCAGGCAGGTGCACACCTACGTTTGCTGGGGTCCGTCCAGCATTTCACACTGTTTTTGTTGAATGCTGGGGTGGCCTGTTAAACTCCCCCCTGCCTGTCACACCCCCCCCCCCCCTTCCCTGCCAAAGGAGCTCGCTGCAGGGGTTTGCACATTCGCATACCCCACCATCGGGGACGGGGACGAATTCGGACCTGGGCGAGAAGGTCTGAATCGGCTCCAAAGTGCTGTATTATTACACTGCACTTTTGCGGCATCATGGGAAGTGTGGTAGTTTTAAAATACCCAGACTGGGTGTTAAAACCTGTTAACCGTTTCGGTGCCAATATCTGCCAAAACCGCCAACCGCGCTCCCATTTGTTATATAAATTCAAATAGAAAATGTGTAAAAAACCAATGATTATATTTCCTGTATAAGGTAAACATTACAGGTCGTTATGAGGGATACAAATGTTTGCTTGGCAATTTTCACACCTATTTCGACAAATTCACTTGGCACTCAAAGGAGTAAATATATCATTAAATACACATTCATATTATGTCCACACATCCTCCCACCATCCTTAGCCAGCCCCTGTGATATTCAGCTGAAAATGAGAGAAAACAAGCATATGGTCCTCCTTATGTAGTATAAAGTCCCCCAGGATAGAGGAGGAAGCCGGCATCATGGCGTGCCACTGTGAGAGGAGACAGACTGTTTGGTCAGCATAGGTGTGAAGCTGTTATGGCAGGCATGTCCAAACTATGGCCCTCCAGCTGTAGTGAAACTACAAGACCCATCATGCCTTGCCACAGTTTTGCTATTAGAGAATGCTAAAACTATGGCAAGGCATGCTGGGATGTGTAGTTTCACAACAACTGGAGGGCCACATTTGGACATGCAGGTGTTATGGGAAGGCAAATGTGGTGTAGAAGATCTGCAGTGTCTAAGTAGAGAGCCAATAGGTCGACAGATACCTTGGTACTTATGTATTAGCAGGGCGCCCATTACGTAGTTTGCGTAGTGGTGTATTGAGAATACCAATACACCACTATGCTGGCTACGTAACTAGAGCTGTGCTAATACACAATGGTTCATATACCCACTATCCACGTCATACCCCCAGTGTCCACGTGGGCGTGGAGTTAATTTTATAAAGTGTGGCAAGCGCAGCGAGCAACCGAGCCCGAAGCGTGGTGAGCAGACGCGGATACACTTTATAAAATTAACTACGCTGACAACGTAGCCTAAGGTACGTTGTCAGCGTAGCGTAGCTGGGCGCCCTGCTAATACATAATTATCCTTTGAGTGGTACGTAGTGTGGACACACAAATAGTTAATATGTAACCAGCATCAAAAACTGGTAACCTCACAGATTGCTTCACTCACTATGCTCCAGCTATGGTGGCTCACTTTGGTACCACTGCACTTGTCACAGGTTAGTATTCCCAATTGTCACAGGTTTGTATTCCCAATTGTAGTCCATGTGTATCGTCAAACAAGCAAATGTTGGGAAAACATAGAAAAAAAATGAAAACATGTTTACAATTTGTGTAACGTAGTCTCTTTTTTTTTTAACCTGTTGACCATATGGTGTTGGCCTTTTGCTGTTTACCTAGACACTAGGTATGAGGTGGCCAAACTGGTTCTCAAGATGTACAGTACCAACAGTTCACATTTTCCAGACCACTTAGCTGGTCACATTTTCCAGACCACTTAGTGCAGTCATTACTAACTGTCATATTTTCAAACAAGCTGCATTCATTCCTTACCGACACATTCTACAGATCTATAGGTGGCCTGGAAAACATGGACTGGTTGGTAGATCTCGAGGACTGGTCTGGCTACCCCTGTTGTAGGTCTATCACCCTGATACAGGGGAGACCAAAAAAAAACATTGTGGCCCAGAAACTTCCCATCTAGCTCTACAAAGCAGATGATCTGAAGCCTTGGTAGAACAACCGTATTGAACCAGTGGTCCCAGTATAATATAAAGGGGTCTTTAAATCTTTCCTTTAGAACTGACTGTTGTGATAGGGAGTGTCACTAGCTGTACATCCATTCAGCTCTGGTCACAGCCATGCAGAGGAGATTACTCTTTATGGGCCAGATGTATCAAGCTTCAAAAGTGTTAAATTGGAGAGTGATAAGCAACCAGCCAATCAGCTCTTACCTGTCATTTTTCAAACATAGCCTGTGACATGGTAGGTAGAAACTGAGGGGTAGATTTATTAAGCTTGGTTAAGTGATAAACTATCTGGTTTTTATCACCGGCCAATCAGCTCCTACCTGTGAAATTACAGGCTTGATTTGAAAAATGACAGGTAAGAGCTGATTGGTCAGTGATAAAACCAGACAGTTTATCACTTCACTGAGCTTAATAAATCTACCCCTGATTGGCTAGTTGTTTATCACGCTCCATTTTATCCCTTTTGAAGCTTGATACATCAGGCCCTATGAGACATACTGTAAGTCAGTGATGGGTAACCTTGACACTCCAGCTGTTGTTGAACTACACATCTCAGCATGCTCTGCTACAGTTTTGATATTTGGCCAAGCTAAAAATGATGTAGGGCATGCTGGGATGTGTAGTTCAACAACAGCTGGAGTGTCAAGGTTAGTCATCACTGCTGTAATTTGTGGTGTCTTTTATAGTTTTGTGTGATACATTTTTAGTAAAGTTAACCCAGAACCCCATGACTAAATAATGGCTATTACTATGAAATATGAATTCCGCATTTTTATTTCATGCACATTTTTCTGATAACGTTCATACTGTAACTTCTGTAAGGCCTTTACGTTTAGTTTTTTTGTTTTTTATTACAGGCTATGAAATTCATGGCTTGGATAAAGTCCCGGCGGATGGCCCTGCACTAATTGTGTACTACCACGGAGCGCTTCCTGTGGACTATTATTACTTTGTAGCAAGAGTTATTCTCCTGAAAGGCAGAACCTGTCACTCGGTGGGGGACCACTTTCTTTTTAAAATACCAGGTAAATAATCATGTTGAGACCTATGGAAACATCGCACTGGAAATCAGGTGATTATATGTAGCTGGACAAACCTATCATTTATAATGGATAACAGCCATCTGATACGTCTCTACTCTATCTGTTTTACTAAAGGTACATTAAATGCAGTCTGTTTCCTCAATGCATGCTACAGACCACCGTACAAATGTGCAGCCCGCACAAGGCAATAGCAAGCCCTTTCTATTCTATGTCTTCACTTGCCCATATGCAGACCTGTACGAGGTGTGCAATAAGTTTCCATATGCGCAGTGCATAGGTTCTGTAGAGTAGACCCAGGGCCAGATGCACTAAGCTTCAAAAGTGATAAAATGAAGAGTGATAAACAGCCAGCCAATCAGCTCCTAACTGCCATGGCACAGACTGTGTTTGAAAAATGTCAAGCAGGAGCTGATTGGTTGGTTGTTTATCACTCTCCATTTGATCACTTTTGAAGCTTAGTGCATCTGGCCCCCAATCTGGTGGTGAACTGTAAAGTCCGTCTAAAGTTCTTGTGAAATGTCAAGGCACGGAACCGTATATAAGCAGCATTGCACGCCAAAGATTGCTGCATGTCCACTTCCTTCACAACCTCGTTATGGAGCTTAACAGAGGCCACTGGAGAGCGATGAGCTTCTACATTACGAATGTGGTCTCCAACAGCCTGAGAGTTTTTGGGGAGGAAACCTAGGGGCCGATTCTTGCATGGTCATAAAAACGCTGGGCATGCCCCTGCAGACCCAGGCATGTGGATGCCTGCATGTGGGTGGGCAGCTGGAATGACATGACGTTAGCACCGGGCACTGGAAAAGTCAGTCGAGGTTTATTTGACTTATGCTGGCCGTACTCAGCTTTCATCCAACTAGTTGGTTGAATGGAATAAAAGTCTGGTACTGGATTGGAGCAATTGCATTTCCCCCCAAAATCTGGATACAGAAAAAAACTGAGGCTCAGACAAGGTACTGTTGTTGAATCTGATTGATTTAATGGTTTTTGTGAATTTTCCTGGGTTTGTGAGCAAATTGATGATTGTCATTACAGTACCAGATTTTTAGTCCAACCAGCCAACTAGTTGGATGAAGGTTGGTCTAGGTTGGTCTAGGTTAGTGGTGTCAAACTCATGGCCCTCCATCTGTTGTGGAACTACACGTCCTGGCATGGCCTGCCACAGATTTCATGTAATGATTGCTAAAACTGTGGCAGGGCATGCTGGGATGTGTAGTTCCACAACAACTAGAGGGCCATGAGTTTGACACCACTGGTCTATGTATGGGCAGTATAAAGCATGTTCATGTAGCTACTGTACCACTCTTGCAGTAGAATATGGTCACAGGGGACTTGCCAATTAACGTCTGCCACAAATGCTCGAAACCAATTCCAGGTGCTGTCCACGAACTCATGCTTGTGGTGCCCTTATCAATCATGACAAGGCACCTGTCCCCAAATCCAGCAAAGTAGTGGACCCGAATTTAACTCTCTCTGCACATGTTACAGCTGCCCCCCCCCCCGCAGTGTACATGATTCTGTCCATTTGAGAAGGAATTTGCCTTTGCAAGTGAACCAGAATAAGGGCCATGGCCGTATCTCAGGCTCTCATAAAACCAACTTCTAAACAAGCAGCATTACATCTGTATTGGGATCCTGGCACCAGCTTTCTACTATCTACAAAATCACTATAGACTTAATAAACGCATCCCAGAATAAAGTTCTCTATTACAGAATCTCGTCCGATTCCTGGAGATGTTCCTAGTTTTTGAATGATCGTTGTTGGGGGTTTTTTTTTGTCCTTTTTTTGTAGATTTCTTTTAACGGTTATTTGTGTCTTAACTGCTCTCCATATACACTGTATTTTACAGTGACGCGATGAATAATGGTCTTGGAGGTTATCAGCCATAGAAACTGGTTATACTTTAAATTGCAGCCTGGGAGTATGTTTGCCAGCACACAGTCTACTTTCAGTTAATGTAGGAAGATTAACATTAACATCGTTGTCTTTAGTCAATAGTACTATAAATATCCCACACAGTTTGAATGACTTCACTGCATCATTCATTTCAGGCTTTAAACCGTTGCTTGAAGTATTTAGTGTAATCCATGGACCAAAGGAAGAGTGTGTGAAAGCTTTGAAGAACGGCCACTTGTTGGCAATCTCCCCGGGCGGAGTGCGGGAAGCCCTCTTTAGCGATGAAACTTATATTATAATGTGGGAAAAGCGGACAGGTTTTGCACAGGTGGCCATTGATGCAAAAGTGGTAAGTTGCTGTTTAAACCTGACAAATTAGATCACATGTTGCAAAAAATAAAAAATAAAAACCGCCACGGCATCCAATTTTTCAAACAATCCAATTAATTTAAATGAATGAAACCAAAAATAATTTGATATAATTACTGTCACCTGAACCTCAGAGACCCGCAACCACTCCACAAGGTGGGATAACCCTTATACTGTACATAGGATTCTGGGCTTGCCTGGCTAGTTACCTCCAGGTTTCATGGTTGCTACTAAATAACTGCATGAAAGAACTGTCAACATTAGTATTGTAACATGGAATTGGAGTGTTTTCCCTGTCATACTGTGTCACTGTATACTTACACAAAATGTTTTGTATCCTTGTTCATTCTCCTCTCAGCCGATCATCCCAATGTTCACTCAAAATGTCCGGGAAGGATTCCGATCGATTGGATGCCTACGTAAGATAAATCCTTTAAGCATAATGCTACCTATTTGCCATGTACACTGCTGTTTGAATCACTTAGCGTGACCACAGAAACTGTTGATGTTTGCAGTTTAGCTTATACCAGTGGTGTCTTTACTCTTTCCATGTTGTAAACCATATGCATAAACTCATTAGTAATTTAGGATTACATAGGTCTATAGAAAAGGGCAGTTGTCACCCGCATTTTGATCTAAAAGTATAAACTTGCAGCTTGTGTCACGGGTCCTGAAATGCAGTCAGCCGTGGAGGATGACCGGCATCTGCATTGTGAACCACTCTACAGTACATAGGGTTACTAGCAAAAAAAGAGAGGCAAGTGGCGCTATGCATTCAATAATGAATGAATTTTAATGTAGTGAAATGTCATATAGGAATGGTATATAATCACAAATAAAAACAAAAGTAAAAACCAGGATGCCCAAAAAATGACAGTTAATGGTATATAGTGGACCTGTGTTAAAAAGGAGTTGCAAGTGATTTGTGTGGCCCGGCACTCTCCGCTGCTGCTCATCTGCCCTGGTGCCCTTCCACGGAATGGTTTAGAGGAAAGAAAAGGCTGGCACTCCGGGGACTTGTAAAACGTGCTGTATTGAAGCAAACAAACGTCCAACGTTTCGGGGGTGGTCCCCCTTTGTCAAGGTGCGTGGTGACAAAGGGGGACCACCCCCGAAACGTTGGTCGTTTGTTTGCTTCAATACAGCACGTTTTACAAGTCCCCGGAGTGCCAGCCTTTCTCTCCCTCTCCCTCTCTCTCTCTCTCTCTCTCTCTCCCTCTCCCTCTCCCTCTCCCTCCCTCTCTCTCTCTCTCTCTCTCTCCCTCTCCCCCTCCCTCTACCCCCACCCTCCCTTTTTGCTTGTACCTACTGAGAAATTGACCATCCCTCTCCAAGTGGCAGCTTGGCTTTACACCCATGACAGTGCCCTCTCCTCTACACAGGCCTTTGTGTTACATAGGGTTACTAGACTACTTTGTGTACCAGATATCGTTATACAGATTTGCCTTAGTAAGAAATTATGATGTCAATAGTCTGCATACTGTCATGTAGCATAGTGTTTAAAGTGGGATTAGACAAATGCAGAGATTGAGTTGAGTGCCAACGTTGCTGTGAGCGATCATCAAAATATCCGCTATAAATGCCAGCATCGCTCACAGTAACTGTTCCTTTAGTATAAGGAAATATACAGTCGCTGTGAGAGGCGCTGGCATTTTGCCCTATATTTTGAGGATCTCTCACAACAACACTGGCACTCAGAAGGTTAATAAAAAGGTTTGCTTGCCAATTTTCATACCTACTTTGACATCCCTTGGCACTCAAAGGGTTAATGTAATAATTGGCTGGAGATAGTGACCATACAAAAATGTTATCGAACTGTAGAATGAGTGATGTTACTCCCTGTAATGCAAACAGAGTAAGCCTTAGCACTTTCTCCACATAGGGGGTATTCAATTAAGTGGCTTTAATGACACTTTTCACCGATTTTAGGTTGGATTTACATTCAACCTATTCAAAGTGACAATTTTTCAGTCAAAAAACACGTGGATTGTCGAATTACTCAACATCCACGTGTTTTTGTTGAAAGTGCAGCCGCTGTCAACTGTTTTGCAGGGTTTAAAAAAAAAAAAAAAAAAGTGAAACTGCATCAGCGAAAAATTACTAAAAACTGTCCGAAAATGTCCACATTTGAATACTGCAGTTCAGCCTGGAAAAAAAACGTACTTAATTGAATGCCCCCATTGACTGTATACAATGCTAGAACTCTCACAGGTCTGATTTACTGTTTATTATAAAATGCGCACTTTTCTCCATCCAAAGGGATTTTTCGGTGGATGTATGAGAAATTTAAATTTCCGTTCGTTCCTGTGTACGGGGGATTTCCAGTAAAATTTCGGACGTACCTTGGTGATCCTATCCAGTATGACCCAAATATCACAGCCAGTGAACTAGCAGAGAAGGTGAGTTTTATTGTATGTGGCAATGTTATGTCAGCTATTTATAGAAGACATTACACAGACTGTTTACAAAGCTGCACCTGTGCAAATGCAAGCGAACAAGAGCATTTCATTTTACATTGTTTGTTTCAACAAAGAGCTATTCATCACTACATTGAATTACAAATATCATTTTAATACCCCTTTCACATTGCAAATGCCAGGTCGCACCCGGGATTTTGACACTGGTCCGTCCCAGGATGACCTGGCATTTCGGTGTTTAGCTGCTCACAGCGACCCGGCTTATTGCTGGGCCGCTGGCCTCCTCTGGTGGTAGGGTGAAGCGGCTGCGCATCAGAAGTGAAGTGAAACTGCTGCATCCTCCATAGAAGTGAACTGGAGCCGGGTCACTCAACCCGGGAAAACCCGTTCACACTGCCCAGCAAGCAAGGCCCGACCCAAGAATAACATTTCTTTTATCCCATGTCGGCTTGCCGGGTTACTTGACCCTGAATATTCGAAATGGTCCTTTCACACCGCACACTGGCCTGGCATCAACCCGGGTTATTTGTTTGGTGTGATAGGGTTATTTGTGCTTATACATACTGAAAGCAGATGCTGTAATTTGGTTGTGCGAACCAGTATTCTACACATTAGTCAGGTAGAAACGAAGGTTGGCATAGTGGTTGGCATTACAGCACGGGGGTCTTGGGTTCGATAAACGTCACTGTTAGGTGTTTATATACTGTCCTTGTGTTTGCTCCAGTCTCTCCGATTTCATCCAACAGTTCAGAAAGTAACATTGACTGTGTGTGTGTGTGTGTGTGTGTGTAAGGGAATATAGATTGTAAACTCCGGAGCAGTGACTAATGTGAACCAACACATGTCTACATTGCTGTGTAAAATGTGTGTTCAATATAAATAACTGAAAAGTTCACTGAAAAGTTGGGCTCTATCCTGTATAATAAAAGGCTACAGTGGCTCCTCTCCTCTATCGGGGGGATTTTAAGTGTTGTGTGCACCGGCGGCCACTAGATGTCGCTTGACGGAGCAATTCAAGTGTTGCTCCGTTCGGGCGCGCACATCCGCCGTTGCAGATATTCCTGTTATGTTCCGTCATTGTGACCGGCTGGTAACTAGTTGTATACAGAAAATCATCTTCTAGTGGACCGACACTTCCTATCCCATTTCTGTATGTTTGCAGACACACATTTTTTTGTCTTGCCAAGAAAGATGTGCACATTGTTGATTCTGGAATAATGGCACAAATTCAATACTTACAAAGTCAACCAGATGAAAACAATTCTGTTAATATTTAATACTATTAATGCATAATTTAAGCCTGTTGAAAGGGAAAACATGGGAATCAATTATTAGATGCTAAATGTAATTGCTCTATTAATCAAGTGATATTACTCTGCATTGAGGCTGGAAATAAAATTATATTTAATTAAACATTTATAAACTTTTGTCAAACAAAATTTTTCTTTAGAATAATAATCATTTCATCACAATCATTTTTGAAATTCTAAAGGTAAACGTGTAGGGCTGAATGTAGCCGGACTGACTATGGGCCTGATCAAATGTATATGTGATTGTACTGAATCCTGGGAACACTTGTAAAGTAGCAATACACAGTTGGTAGCAATACACTTTTATTAGCAAAACACAGTTGGACAAATTTAGATGCGGTTGGATTTTCTATCATTGCTCCTTATGGTAATGCAGCAGAGGCCATCTATTACAAGTAGACGACTCCTGTAGTGATCCCAGGATGCTGCATAGGATCACTCAGTCACCATGAAGAGGCTTACAGTATTTATGGTGCCATACAAGGGGGATTATTTTGGTTCACTCTTTCTGACAAATTCCTTCTTAGATGGACAAAACCATGTGCACTGCAGGTGGGGCAGATGTTACTTGTGCAGAGAAAATTAGATTTGGGGTTTTACTTCAAAGTGAGATCTATGTTGCAGTGTCAAAATAAAGCAGTCAGTATTTACCCTGCACAGAAACAAAATAACTCACCCAAATCTAATTCTCTCTGCACATTTTACATCTGCCCCCCTGCAGTGCACATGGTTTTTTCCATCAAAGAAGGATTTTGTCAGAAAGAGTGAACTAGAATAAGGCCCAAGGTGACACACTGACCCAAGACTGAGATCCCTGGTCTCTTTCCACTTCCAAACTGCAGCGACACACTTCCGTTTTCACAAATGGAGACTACGGTCCCCCCCCACCCCCCACTGTTTACAGCTACAGAATGTGAATCACAGACCGTCTGCTAATTCCGATGTCGCTGGACCTGTTTACGCAGGAGCAAGTTCTGCAAAGTACCGATAATCTATTCTTTGCGCATGATAGAGCAGGAGCGACAGTACCTGAATGACCCCTATGCTGTTTTGCTATTAAAAAACTGCCCTATTAAATTGAGGCTTAAACACACAGAGAAGAGGTGACTTGTAGCATAGTAAATAACCCTCAAAGTATTGCAGTATCCTTAATAATGTGCTGAGTTCTGTTGAGGATTGCCATTGTAATAAACAACAATAAAACCTTAATTTGTTATACATAAGCAAGATTAAATAGAGTCAACCCTTAATTTTACAGGTGTGTATGATGATGTAAATTCAATAATTGCCTAAACTTCAAGCCACACACAAAATACGAATGCCCTTTTTGAATACAGGAAAAAGAATATGCCTTGAATGCAGGCGCACTTACAATTTAAGCACTGAGAATATTGACAGTCAAAACAGTTATGATAAACTCTACAATTAACATGGAGTATAAAGTTCTTAGCACCTTTGGCCAAAAAAGCGAGCCCATCTACCACATTAAGGTAAACACAATTAGATGGGTCCTTAAAAGCTCTAATACTAACACATTGGTGGGATCCTATTAGCCAAGAGGGGAATAGTTCCTGATATCACACCCAGAGCTAGCCAATAAAAATGCCTTTTCCACAGGGATAACGCATGCTAAGACAGGATAGGAATGAATTGGTTTCCCTGTGAATTAAACCCCAGGAGGTGCTTTTTTTCAATGGAAGAGTTCTCCCCACTAATTGACTTGTGGCTAGTTGGATTCTCTCCATCGTTTTTAATTTAGGAAGGATTTACCATAATGTGCCCATTCTAATCTGTGGACTGATTAAAATCACCTAAGGGAAGATGGGTGTTTATACAAGGCAGATGGGTGTCTACCTTCAGTTGTTCTTTATGTATACAAATGGTCTTACTGGAGCAAATAACAGTTTAGTATTCTATGGGCACTATTTATGTGTATGTTGAATACACAGGCCTTACTGCACAAGGGCAGCATTGGGATTAGCATTACTGGCTCACATCACTGGGTTCGATTCCCACCAAGGCTCTGTCTAGATTGCCTGGATTTCCTCCCTGCTCTCCAGTTTTCTCTCACTATCCAGAAACATACTGGTAGGTTAAATGACTACTGCAAAAAAATTAAGTGCATGTGTATGTCCCTGTGGTAAGGTATTTAGGGGGGTATGCAATGTGCCACTGCTATTTCCGCCGTGGGAAATAGCGGCGGCTCCCTATTCAATGCTGTCTTTAGCAAGAGCATTGAAGCGGGATCACGGCAGTACGGGCCCGATTTTAGAAGCTGTCGGGCTTGTTCTGCCGATAGCGGCCGTGGATTGTCGTGGTCCTGGCTGCAGATCGCCAATCCACAGCCGTTTTTGCGGCCACGCCCCCTTTGCGCCGAGCGGCGGGCAGGACATTGAATCCAGTCTGTCGTTCTGCGGTCAATCAGAACGCAAACGGGCCAGGATCACGGCTGTCAGCGGGGATCGACAGCCGTGATCCCAGATAGCATAACCCCCATAGTGTCAACACTGCTGAGTTCTGTGTTCCCAGCTGTGACCTTGGTGGGCCAGTGGAGGTCACTGGATACTTGAAACTAGGTGGCTTTAGGAAGCGGAATGACATGCAGCATCTTTAGATAACTGTAGCACAAGGAAGCAGCAGGGACAGAGTGTTGACTGTAAACCAGGGACAGGGGCGCAGAGTCTAACCCGCCGGTGGTCTTCACCAGGGAACCCCGCAAGGGGCTTTGGTCATCCCTGTGCCCGAGGAGCAGGTCGCTGCCTCCTGCCCTGGTCCTCTGTGTACTGCTACCAATGAGCTGGATGCTGGGGATACAGGATACTCTGGTAGAGGTATACTGGATGACTTGAGAATGAAGATATGATGATGGTGTATAAGTGTTCTGGTGTCGGTCTGAGAACCGAGGAGTGTATTAGGCCTGGAAACCTGTGAGCACTGAAGATGCGGCCTGGGAGCCGGTGGTGACGCGGCCTAGGAGCCAAGGATAACGCAGTTTAGGAGCTGAGGATGACGTGGCTTAGGAGCCGATAATGATGACGTGGCTTAGGAGCCAATAATGATGACGTGGCTTAGGAGCCAATGATGATGCCTGCGAGCAGAGACCTGGAACACACAGATACTACTTAGGAGCTGATGGTGGTAAACAGCAGTGTCTGACAGGTGCAGATTACAAGGAGGTCTGCTAGCAGCAGCACAGGTGCACAGGTATCACTGAAAGAAATAGCCTGGAAGCCTTGGACGCTGACTCTGGAGAGTATCACAGGAAACAGACAAGTTGTTCAAGGCCATTTGATAGTGCTGGGGCCTGACTTATATCCCCTCTGTCTGTCTGTGATTGGCTGCAAGTCGCAGCATCATTTAACCTGGGAGGTACCTGTGCACACCTTGAGTATGTGATCGAGTGCACGGGCCAGAGATCAGGGTTACCGGCTAGCAGGGCCGGACTGGTCATCTGGCACATCTGGCAAATGCCAGAAGGGCGATGGCCTTGTGGGATGATTTTAAGAGAGCACTGCTGCAGTAGCGCCGCTGAAGCCTCCTGGGCTTCATTGTGCGCCACATCAACCCCCCCCCCCCCCGCGTCATTAGCATATTGACTCCATCATAGGTGTGCGCAAGGGGTGTACAGGCACTCCTGCTGATGCGCAGCCGCTCCCTGCCCTACGCTGGCAGGATGCTGCCTGGCGCCTCATTCTGCCCTCCACGCGGCAGCTACAACACTGTCCCTCCTCTGCCTAGCCGCACAATGAGCTTCCCCCCCCCCCCCCCTCCGCCCGTCACCTTCATACAGTAGCAGCTGGGCAGGGTGCCATGTGCCCGCAGGTCCATGCTGTTACACGTAGAGGGTGCTGCAACTGCCTTCTCTATTTCCCAGGACCGAACGTATACTCTGTCCGGGGACTGTATTGTGCCCCCGCTGCTTGTCCTCCATTGCCAGTCACCACCAGGTAATGCACGGCTGCAGGGGGCAGGTTTGCACGGCGGTGCGTGGCCGCTGCAGCATAATTGAAAGTATATAGGGGAAGAGAGGGAATGAGGGATGCAGAGAGCGCAGCAGCTCGGATTCAGCGGGTGACCGCTCACCGGCTCACTGCAATTGCCTGCCTGTAGTGAGGATTTAAATGCCTCCTCCTGGTGAAAGTGGAATGGGGGAGATGAATGCTGACCCCCAAACACCCAAAATATGTGTGTAGGTTTATGGCTTTTCCCGGGGGTCACAGGCAAAGCAGGATCTCTCCCAACCCATGCTTAGCAGGGGTGGGGGGTCCTGGGCACTGGATCTAAAGGTGCCAGTTCCCCCTCCTGCATGTCACATGTTTTGCCCTCACCCTCCTCATCTGCATGTTCCTGTCGATCCCCCTGTAAGTGACAGGTTCTTTCACCTCCTCTGTCTCCCCTGGATTGTGTAAGCTTCCTATGAGGCAAAACTGTTTCCCCACTACTTCTATGTGCTTCTATCTGCCCCTTCCCTTTGCTTCTGCCAACAAACATGCTTCCATATTCATTTTATATCTTCTGTCCCACCTCTGCCCTCCTCCCCGCATGTGAGAGCCTCCCCCTCTATTACCCCCATCCCTCTCCCTCCCCTCTTTCACCTTAAGTGTAGAACCACCTATGTTTGGACCCATGGGACAGTCTTTATCACACTCCTGGACACAGTTTCTATCTTACTCCTAACATGGTCTCTCTCATTCCGCCTCTCTCTGTCTCTACCCTGACAGTCTCTATCTCCCTGACACCCTCCCTCTCTCATCCCCTTCTCTCCTCCACTTCTCTCTTTACCCCGGACATACTCCTTCTCTCTTGACTCTCAAATGGGGGGTGGGGAGGGGGCCCTTTCAAGATTTTGCTATGGGGCCCACAAAGTTCTGGTTATGCCCCTGCTGTATACTCTATACGTTATATGGGGTCCTTTTATGTTTATAGGAGTGTATCAAGTATATGTGCATTTTATTAGAAAACTTTTGTGTAAGAGAAGTTGCATGGAGAGGTCTGGAAAGGAAACCTATCTAAGTGCACAGAGTCCTTACTGTTTAATTTGTAATGGGCCCCACAGGTACTGCCACAGTCCTGGGCCCAGACAGTATGTAGGCCTAACTTCAGACCCGCACCTGACAACTGCCTACACCACGTGCTGCCATTTCCCAAAGGTGCATACCTGCTCCATAGCTAAACTGATGCAGCATGTACTTGACACAGTGTGTCAATGTGTAATAGGCAATTCGGTGTGGGGCGTAATAAGTAATTGGCATTACAGTGTGGGACGTAATAGGTAATTGGCATTACGGTGTGGGGCCTAATATGTAATTGGCATTACTATCTGAGGCGTTACAGTTACAGTGTGTGGTATAACGTGTGATGGGCATTAGGGCATGTGGTATGCTATGGCTGTGTGATGTGTAAAAGGCATTACCGTGTAAAGTTTTGGCGCATGCCTTCGGCGTGCACTGTCCTTATTGTCCCTAGTTTACAAAAATTTGTCAAGCCGTGGCATAATGTGTAATGGGCATTACGGTGTGTGTCATAATATGTAATGGGCAATACAGTGTGCGGCAATGTGTAATGGCATAATGATGTGTTCCATAATGACATTCTGTATGTGATAGCTCTTGTTTATTACACATCAGTAAATCTTTGATTTTACTTCCAGACAAAATGCGCCCTTCAGTTACTGATAGACCAGCATCAAAGAATCCCCGGGAACATTTTCCGAGCCCTTCTGGAAAGATTTCACAGGACACATAAAGAAGATTAAAGTGCATTTATGTATCAGACGGCATTCTGGGTTGTTCCACAACTGTGTAAATTGTATAGTACTGTATCTACTTTGATAAATCTGTTTTTATTTAAAAATGAAGAAAAGAGAAGTCTAAATTCAATGTAACCAACACCTGCACATGATCTGCTTGTCCAGTTATTGTGTTGGAGGTTAGGCACAAGTTACTGTAGTATATGACAGAAATATTTGTTACTTGCGTTACTGTAAATCTGGCGATTTGTACATAAGAATGTGTGTGGACAGACTGCATGATCAGTTCCGGACATCGGGACGTTGATCTACCTCTTCCTAGTGAAGTGCTCTGTGTCCCATCCAGAGCGGGGAGCATTCCGGGCACATGTGGCGGGACATATAAACAGTATGTCTGCAGCTGTTATGTCTTCAAAACGTTACATCGTTTTATTAACCCTTAGAGTGCCAACGGTGCTGTGAGAGATCCTCAAAATACCCATTAAAAATGGCAGCGCCGCTCACAGCGACTGTTCTATTTTTGGGGGCAATATTTAACTAAACTTCAATTAACTGACTTGGCCGTATCTGTATTTATTTATACTCAAAGAACAGTCGCTGTGAGCAATGCTTGTATTTGGATATGGATCATTAGGTCGAAAAGCATTAGGTCCACAAGCATTGGGTTGACACCTTTAGGTCTACATGCAGAACGGTCGACATGAGTCTAGGTTGACAGGTCATTAGGTCGGCACAAGCATTAGGTCAACATGGGCAAGGTCAACAGTTTTTTTAACCGAATGTCAACGCAGTTGACATGGACACTGAAACTTAGCACTGCGTCCCCTCGCATGGCATGCTGCGCTCGCCATGCTACGGGCACGGTGCCTCGTTACACCTGGCACACTATTTTATTCTCCCACCACTCCCTAGTGGATGGTAGAGCATGAAACATCGGGGTTAATAATTTCGAAGCCACGTTAAACTCCTGCAAAAATGCAATTGCTTCTAATCGGTGAGTTCTGACCACTTCGTTGTTCATTCTATCATTTGTGTATTATAAGTAATTCTGGGGCACATGTATTAAGGCTGGTAATGTGATAAAGCGGAGATAATGCACCAACCAATCCGCTGTGTTTGGAAAATGACAGTTATGAGCTGGTTGGCTGGTACATAATCACCTTCCACTTTATCATGGCTTCATCAGGCTTTATCAGCCCCAATTTCTCTATTATTGTAAAAAAAATTATATATAAGTAGTAAATTTGGAAATATTTGCGGTATTCTAATAAAACATCGGATAAAACATCAGGTAGTTTTTCGCAATTTGTCCCAATGTTTTACCAATGTTTTTTTATCGGGCTATTCAATTTGGATTGCCTGATAAAAAGCATGCGTTCTCCTGACAACACACATGGTCAGTGAAACCTGTGTGTTTTAGGCCACTGCTGCCACCCCTCTTTCACTGGAAAATGGGGCACCCGGTGAGCCTATTACCCGCAAACATCAATCGCAGGTATCCTCCTTATCTGCATCTCTTTGCCATTATATGGTCACAGTATTACAGATTGTTACTTGTGTTCTGCCCAAACCCTACTCGTAGGATTAGAATACCAGAAGTTAAGGCCCATACACACTAGAAGATAATCTTTCCAATCTGGAGGGTTGGAATGAAAATCTGCAAATTTTGGGAAAGAAATTACAAGCAACCATTTGCTCCCAAAGGCTGGAAAATGGACAAAAGCAGTGATCTGCATAAATGGATTTAACCAATTCCTCTGTAGGAACCATTTTTGTCTGTTTTCCATGTTTAGGAGCAAATGGTCAATTGTCAAAATCTAAATATTTCCATATTTTCATTACAACCAGCCAGATTGGAAAGATAATCTTCTAGTGTGTACGGGCCTTAGGTTTTACCTGATCTTCTAAAACTGAATATTGGTGTTTCCATAGTATCCAATTAGATTCAAGTTATAATTTTTCTATTGCTCTTATAAAATGATTGAGAGAATCGTATTGGTTTCTAGGGGCAACACCAACACTTTTCATTTTTAGACGCTTTAGCAAACCTACCCCCAGGAGTGGTTATGTTGAGGATAGATGCAAACCGTTCTTTTTCAATTCATGTGAATTCTTTAAAGATCTGTGGACTATGCTCTATTGATCATAAACTTAAAATAAAAAAGGATATATGGACCAGAAGCATTCTCCAACAAGACTTCATAACGCCTCAGTTATCTGTGTTGGTAAAGTTGCAGAAATGATTAGGAACACGGGATCCTGTGGTTGAGCAGCTCCGTGAGCAAGGTGATCAGAAATGATGCAAGACTCGAAAAGCACTTTGGGGCCACAATAATTGCTGGGACCTGATAATAAATAGTATTCTGTTGTGTCCTGTCCTTTCCCACTGAACATTGACTCCTTGATCACATGCTGCAATTAGCACCCAAAAGGTGGTTTTACAGGTAAATTCACAACAGGTTCCACTTTTTAATGGTGCCAATAATATGAAGATGAGAACAGTGCGTATGTCTAATTGGTGGAAGCAGGATTGCTGCTATAATGATCAGGTAGTGATCAAACCTGTATGAAGGCCAATACAGATGCTCAGATACGCTAGGAAAGATATCTGTGCTTAACTGATATTCCTGTGTTTCTCTGGTTTATGTAATTGATGATGATGATTCTATATTATTTCATGACTTATCTTAACTACTGTTCTTGAAGGCACAATTCATTTTTTTTCCAACTTGAAATTAATGCAAATGGTCATTAAGATATATTGTTCTTCAGTTTTGCATTATGGGTGGTTTTGTTGTGTTAAAGCATAATTGATATACATATGTTTAACAATTGAATACTTGTCGGAAGTGGATCTTTTCAAAATATAAAGCAAAGCGCTATATCTCACTGCCTCTAACAGAATACCTCCAATCTTAAAAAGAATCGCTTTACTTTGAAAAGACGTTTATATTAAACTGAAGTACATTGATTGGAACGACTGTGTATAGACGTACCTTCCATGTTATGGTTTTAGGTGGATGTTGTGAAGCTCTCAGAGGCAGGTCCTTATACCCTTTCCGTAACACCTAGCAGAGTGGTTTCTCTGCCTTATACCCTTTAGCTAATGTGTGCTCCTTTTTGTCCTCCTCGCCTGTACTTGTTTCATGCGCAGTTGTATCTGTACGATGTGTAAGTGCCCAGTGTTGCAGAACTAATGGCACATTACAAATGATGATCATGACAATCTTGTATTAATAGAGATCTGCAAATTTTATTTCTCCGTATCATTTTTCTCTGTGATTGTTTTATTTCCCAAAACGTCTTTGTCTGATTTTTATTGCTGTAAATGAATAACTTTGAAATAAATTAAAAAAAATATATATATCTTCTTTTTAAAGGCGTGTTAAGTTATTTACTTGGTTATATATTTTCTTGCTAGTAGTAGCTGGTGACTTTTAATGATGTATCACCTGCAGTGCACATGGATCTGTCCATCTAATGGTGCCCATAGACGGTCCGTTCCCGGACCGTCCGTTCTGTACTATGAGATGCGCGCTCCCGCCCATCTCATCGTATGGTACAAAAAGTATGTGCTGCACATACTTTTTGTACTAGGTACACATCGCATCGGATCACAGTGCATGCACAAGGCATGCACTAGGGATGCGATGCGATGCGTGCTAATTAAGTGCCGAACGGATCCGCTAAACGGACCGTGTATGGGCACCTTTAGAAATATTTTGTCAGAAAGCGTGAACTAGAATAAGGGCCTCAGTTCCTGCTGGAGCCTGCTGAAAAATAGCCCTGTATATAATATATATATATATATATATATATATATATATATATTAGAGATGAGCGGGTCCGGATTCCCGAGATCCGACAGATCCGAATATCGGGGATCCAGGCCAGATCCGAGCTGGCTCGGGAGTTCCCGCCTGAATTCCGGACCAATAACGAGGCCGAACGTCATCATCGCGCTGTCGGATTCTCGCGGGAGCGGGATCTTATAAAAGACGCACGCGCGCCCTGCCATCTTCACTCCAATCTTGGAGAGGGAAGAGGGTGGTTGGGAAGCTCTGTGTGCTCCGTGCTGTGCTCTGTGCCATGTGCTCCGTGACCTGACCTGTGCCCTCACTGCCCTGTGCTGTGCTCTGTGCCATGTGCTCCGTGCTGTGCTGTGCTCCGTGACCTGCCCTCACTGCCCTGTGTTGTAGACTTGAGAGTCAGTGACTGTTTATAGGCCTGAGCCCTGTAGTGTGATTTAACTAACAGGGGCTGCAGTGTCCACTGTCCAGGGGCTGTCCTGTGGCCCGTGCCCTGTTGTGATTTATTTAGCCCTAAGCCCTGTGTTGTGATTTATTTAGCCCTGAACCCTGTGTTTTTTGTGATTTAACTAACTAACTCAGTGCTGCAGTGCTCACACGCAGGGGCTGCTGTGCTGCTGAGTAGTACACTGTGTACAGGGGCTGCAGTAATACAAGGGGCTGTGTCCAGTGTGACGGCCTATATCTTATCCATTGTCCAGTGTCACGAGTCACTCACGACATATATCCTGTGTCCTGTGTGACGACATATATCCAGTGTCCAGTGTGACGACATATATCCAGTGTCCAGTGTGACGACAATATATCCTGTGTCCAGTGTCACAAGTCACAACATATATCCTGTGTCCAGTGTGACATGTAATGTGTGCCGGCATATATCCTGTGTCCAGCGTGACATATATCCAGTGTCCAGTGTGACGACATATATCCTGTGTCCAGTGTGACGACATATATCCTGTGTCCAGTGTGACGACATATATCCAGTGGCCAGTGTGACATCTAACCATTGTGTGACGGCATATATCCAGTGTCCAGCGTGACATATATCCATTGTCCAGTGTATAGGAGCTGTGTCCAGGGGCGATGTCCAGATGCTGTGTCCAGTGTGACGGCTGTGTCCATTGTCCAGGGGCTGTGTCCAGTGTGACGGCTGTGTCCAGTGTACAGGAGCTGTGTCCATTGTCCAGGGGCTGTGTCCAGGGTGACAGGCTGTTTCCAGTGTCCAGGGGCAGTGTCCAGTGTCCAAGGGGCTGTGTCCAGTGTGACAGGCTGTGTCCAGTGTAAAGTAAGAAAAAGAAATAAAAGTAATAAATAAAATAAAAACACATTTTTGGAGGATGATGGAGGAGGAAATAGTGGGAGTGCTGAAGCTGCTACCACCAGTCATGACAAGGCCGATACCTCTTTGGGATAGTTTATTAAACTGCCACCCTGTCTGCCCCTGCAGTGCCGCTCTGCCAGGTTGGAAGTGTAAGGTCCACATGTATGTGATGCCGACTGCTGTCGCTTAGCTTAGTCATCCAGCTACCTTGGTATACCCTTTTGGCCCAACTACAGTAAATGAAAAAATTTTGTAAGCTGTGAAGTGATCAAAATTGACTAGAAATGAGTGGAAACTAATGTTATTGAGGTTAATAATACTTTAGGGGCAAAAACAGGCCCAAATTCTGTTATTTTAGACATTTTTAGCATTTTTTCATAAAAATCCAGATCTAAAACCAAAACCCACAAGGGTGGTTTTGCCAAAACCAATCCAGATCCAAAACACGAAGGGAGATCCAGATCCAAAACCAAAAACAAAACCCGAAAAAGTGGCCGCCGCACATCTCTAATATATATATAGATATATATATAAATAGAGGTTAGAAATGGATGGTGGCTCCCATTAAACAGCCTGATGAAATTAAGGCCCCCATGCCGCAGCCCCTCTCCATGCCTGGGCACGCAGTGACTTAGTAAGGAGACCCTCCCATGTCACCCCAGCATTACATGTCAGCAGCTCTGGGTAATCCCTCCTTTCTGTGGGGACCATCCTCCTCACACACTGACATTGGGGGCAGGACGAGCAGGAGAGTGAAGAGCAGTGCCATGTCTTCTTCCCTGTAGCAGCGCGTCCTTAATTGTTGGTTCTTCCTGCAGACCCTGCCGGTGTTGGCTCCCCTAAGCCACTGCAGGCGGCACAGGGTCTGCGGAATCATAGTTACGCCGCTGGGCAATCGTGCTGAGCTCCATCCCACCAGCTGGAAGTGTGCATGCCTGCATAGCACCCTCCCCATGAGGTGACAGACTCAGGGATGTGCTTACTGCTTATATGAAAGCACGCCCCTGTCACTGAGGCATTTCAATAGTTGCCGCTTGTCCAGTCTTTTTTAATGGGCTTTTTACAACCCGGTGCTCGACCCCTCCCACTGTCCACCCCCTATTTCAGGAACGTTAACATTGGCAGCCAGAGGCTCCGCTCTTGGTGCCTACGAAGCCATTAAAAATTATCTTTTGGAAAACTTGAGCAGTGTGAATTCTCATAGGCGCTATGTGCCTTATTCTAGTTTACTCTTTCTGACAAAATCCTTCTTAGATGGACAAAACCATGTGCACTGCAGGGGGGCAGATGTAAAATGTGCAGAGAGAATTAGATTTGGGTGAGTTATTTTGTTTCTGTGCAGGGTAAATAGTGGCTGCTTTATTTTTACACTGCAATATAGATCTCACTTTGAAGTAAAACCCCACCCAAATCGAATTCTCTTTGCACAAGTAACATCTACCCCACCTGCAGTGCACATGGTTTTGTCCATCTAAGAAGGATTCTGTCAGAAAGAGTGAACTAGAATAAGGCCCTATGTGACAGACAGAACATAAAGAAACAATGGCGTACATCAGAGCGTACGCCAAAGTGCACGGACGGATCTCGTCCGTTTTTCCACCGACACCTTCCGTATATCTGAGCGTACGCCACATGCAATAATGTTCTAATATTGTTCAAAATAAGACTTTAGAGCAGTGGTAGCCAACCCTAGCCCTCGAGAGCTACCAACAGTTCACATTTTCCAGACAACCTAGCTGCTGCACAGCTGCACTCATTAATCACTGACACATTTTAAAAGATACACAGATGGAGCTAATTAGCTCACTTGTGATTCTGTGACGAGACCTGCAAAACATGCACTGTTGGTAGCTCTCGAGGACTAGGGTTGGCTACCCCAGCTTTAGAGTGTGATAGGCAGATGTTGGGATCCTTTGTTAGAGATATGTGATTGCAATAATGTGCTTGGTGGTATCTTACATAGAGAGTGTGCAACATAAAGTTCATAGCAGATATGAAAGTGCATAATGTATGTTCTTGGAAAAAAAAACCCATTGTGTGCAAAATAGTGGCCATGGCCTTAGGACATTGCTCCACCATTGCAAGTAGAAATTGAGTCCAAAAACATCATTGTTGCTCTTAGACGTGGTTTATGTGTCTTTTTCATAATAAAAAACTGGTATGTTTGTGTTACAGTGAAAAAGTTGACACATGTCGACTCCTGTGAATTGAGTGTCCTGCTTTTTAAAGTAGAAAAAAACTCTTTCTGAATGGGTGTAGATGGTTATAAAATAACTAGCTGGGCATATTTAACCAGGTATTAGAATGAATCTTACCTAAAATTAAACCAACCTTTACATGTTGAGAAGTGTAGAAAAATAAGGTTCCAATGTGTTTGAGGGCTGCGTGTGGCTTGCAGGTAGTGAAATAATTGTTTTCACTTAATAGCCTGCAGCATTGCTTATTACATTCAGGTGTATGGGTTTGACTAGTAATCAGCGTTAATTAGCAGACCCAGGCGTCATACGGTATATCTAGGGGTGGTCTGGAGCAATCTTTGGCGTCCACCTGTTTTTGGGCCAAAATGCACGGTGCGTTCGCCGATCGAGGCGGTTGTGGCACCGTGCATTTTGTGTGCACACCCCCATGTACGCCCATGTTTATGCCCAGTTTTCCTCATTATTCCGGCCGCTCCCACAAAAATGCCCACATGCCGCCCACAATGACCGTGCTCTTGCGGACAGGTTTTTTCGCACAGAGAGACCTATCTGTGAGCGGTGTGTGGTTGCCACACATGCGCATTGCGAAAGATACGCATGCGCAGATGAAAAAATACCCGATCTGCCCGTATACGGTTCCACCGTACCAAACAGAATAACCCCCAATGTGAAAATATGAAGAAAAAAATAAAGATTTTAATACATAGTGTTATTTGTATCTAGGATTTTAGATAAGGCGTGATATTCCTGTTTCCATTGAAGATTACTTCGATATAGGCACGAGGAACTCCATTATCCATATGGAAGAGAAATGTTCGAAAGAAAAACAATGTGTAGTATTGCCAAAACTTTACATTCAATCATAAGGGTGCAGTGAATATTCCAGAAAGTGTCTTATTATTCTTGAGGGGAGAGTTGTACCCCACTCACAGGTAAGTAAGTAGATATAGGTGCGTAAAGGTATCATTCTCCTCCAAGTGTCAAGCAAGTGGGACCTCAGGGGCAAACGCAGGATTTTTAGCAGGGGGTTTCCAGAGAGGGGCAGAGCAAAGCACGGAGATGGACACTTAGGTGACCCAGTATATGCCGGGTCAGTTAAAGTACTATAGATAGACCAAATGTATATAAATAATAATATATATATATATATAATATATATAAAAATATATATACATAACAGCAGTGTAGACCCCTGGGCATAGCAATGTATTGGGGCCCCTACCAATCCTCCAGCGGTAGGGGTCAAGGAAGCTTTGATGTCCCGCGGGTGGTAGGGGTATTATATCAGCATGTAGGGCCTGGATCAGTAATTTCCACTAATTACCCCTTTACTGCACAGATGGTGGGAGAAGGGGGCATTGGGCTAAATGAAGGGGTCCCAATACATAACTTCCAGGGTGGTAGAGGATGTTTAATACGCAGAGGAGGGGTGTATAGTGGAGTGGGCTTATTATTCATAATTTTCTGGTGGGAGGACAGCTTGCTTGACTGCAGATTTCTTAGATTTTAATGGAAATAAATCTAAAGAATCCCACCTACCAAATGGTATTGGGGACTAGGGGATCAGATTTCAGGACGCAGAGCAATCTGCCAACGAGTATATAAAACTACATACCAGGTAGGCTGATATCTCTGGTTTTGGGCACAGTAGAGACTAGCTTATAGTGTCCCTCAAAGGGAGAGAGTCCCAGCTTTTGGAATATACCCTCAATAAAACCCTAAGTCAGACAGAACCTGAAATATCTGACTGGGAATAACAATTAACAGGCTTGGATGGGGACCACTGATTTGAAGTCAGATATCTCCGGTTCCCCAGGGCCGATTTTTAAAATTCTTGTACCCATGGAAAGAGGGGACCCTCAGCTTTCAGACTAGGGCCCTCAGATTCCTGGGGGGGGGGGTTTCTGGGTACTCAGAAACCCCCCCTGCGTGCGCTACTGGACCTTCACCAAGGTGGGTGATACCCAACTCACATCATTTTTATAAAGGTTTCTTTAATAAGACCAGTGGATCGCACACAAAAATGGTCTACACAATTTTTTTTTTTTAGTGGCATTAAGGATGTGACCCCAATTGGGAGATCGAGGTGACGGTCCCATGTTGCTCTCTTCTAGCGATGCACTCAGTACAGGTTACTATTCCCAATCCGATCACTCAGATCTCTGTCATCTTGTGAGACTGTGAATTCAGCAATAAATGTACATACAGCAGCCACATCCACATACTGATAATTAGAGGGTTAAGCTTGCGAGCAGGGCCCTCCTACATATTTTGAATGTCTGTAACTACCCATTTTTTTAAACCCTATTATTAATTTAATTAAGTGCAACCGAATAAATATTCTTAAATAAAATAGCAAATATAAAACCAAGTATTTTTTCACAGATGCAAATAGTGCAACATTGTCTAATATTGTAACAGCAATTATTGTACAATTGCACTCACATTATAAAGTATATAATAAAATCATCCTTTATCGCCCATTAGCAGGTGTGATATCCAATTCTCCTCCACAGATGGTATCATATCACCACCTAACCTTTATTTTTTCGATTTGGCCATTTTCACCCGATTCAGATGCATCGTGCCGAGAAATTGGGTGACAAGTCACAAATTGTATATGTTATGTCTCTGATTCTGATTTGATGCATCGTATCCGATGCGTATCAGATCAAAGCGGGAGACTGCAATTGCTGCACGTAAGATTTATCGGATCGCATATGATACATTGTATGCAAAAGGACCGCACAAGGGCCCTCAGTCTGGTTGACTCTGTAAGCTGTGTGGAATCAGAGGGAGCGAAGGGCTGGCAAAGCTTAATGGGCCCAGCAGCCATTGGAAGACCCACTGGTAGGCATTTCTGAAACACTTGCATCAGATGCAACCATGTAAGGGAAAGCCTGCCGTGGCGCGGTTGCAATTATTCAGACCACACCATGCAAGGGGATACAGGTGGTTATTCTGGTTGACACACAGCTCTGCTTACTTTGCAGCACTGCATGTCATTTTTCAGCCACCCGATGTTTGCATATTCCGCCGGCCCCCATTTGCAGTCAGAATTCCCCTGTGCGGCTGTGAATGGGTGTTTAGCATAAATCCATTTGCAGCCTATGGGGTGACACCCACATCATTTTATGGTCGCTGACCATCGAATGATGTGGAAGGTGCACGCATATCTAAGTGACTCTCAGGTCACTTAGATATGCGTGCACACTCGACAGGAACAGGACGGGCAGCTGACATCCGGTGATGTCAGCTGCCTGCCCCAAACACCCATGACACCGGGTGATTTGCATTGGAATGCTTAGCTTTTTCATGAGAACGCCCATGCTGGGTGTTCCTATGGGCGAACCCCCCAGCCCACTGTCCCATGCCCCGCCCACAGTCTTGGGTGTGGTGCACCCGGCAAACACTCTGTTTGCCGTGGCCACACGCACAAGCGCAGAAATGCGCATGCACACAACCAACACATCGGTCCTCGGTCCTCCGTGCATGTACGCGGAGGACCGAATGAACCAGAATAACCCCCACAGTTCCTGTAGCAGTATACAATTACATCCTGCTATGTAGACAAACTACTGATATTTTCTTTTTTAAATGCTTGTATTTTATTTAGGTGACCAACAAATGTTCTCTCTGTTATATTTATATCATACAGTATACAGGACTCTATGGGCCAGATATAATAGCCTCCACGTTCTGCTGCTGAGTGACATGATGGATGAATTTGGGGGGTTTCTAAAGAGCCAATCACGAGCAAGTCATGGTTTTGCCCCCTGAAAACCTCAGTGAAGTTGGGTGTTTCAGGGCGGCAACAAAATGATTGAAGAAACATTTAACTTAATATTACTAAACTCTTGGTTGTAACTGCTTGTAGCCATTCAAGTAAAACAGATCTGCTTTTCAACTCGGGAATGTGCTGAAAAACCCGGGTTTTTCTGTGGTGTGAAAGGGTAAACGTGGGTAAAATTCCAGGTAAAGAGTAAATTCCGGGTCACCGACCCTGCTCTTGAACATGATGAGACAGAGTTTAAGACCCGGGTTGACCCTTTCGGACCACAAAAAAAACTGGGAGTTTTCAGAAAGTTTGAAAACTTTCCCGGGTTTGAAAAGCTTTAACTCGGTAATTTGCAAAAAAAAAGTAGTAATGCATGGTGCGCCATTAGAAGCAGCTGGCAAGGGGTAGTCACTCCCTTAAAGTGCATGCAAAAACAAAGAGTACGCCAGTGCTGGCACAAGAATATACACAAGACGGTTCACAATGATGAATTATATTTATTAACTAGAATTAAGGTACATGTAAAACTCAATATTAATTTAAATAATAATAATGATAAACACAATTTATAAAAATTAATAAAAAAGTAGCTATCATATGACTGACATCGATTGTGGATACAATTCAGTTAAAAAGTCACAGATTTTTCCAAACTGGGTAGGAGATGATATTAGATTACGATTCCTATGGTGATCCACTGATGGGAACTGGAAAGGTGAGGGATAAATTGCAGTCCCAATCATTGCAAATAAATCACAGTATTCCCAAATGTATGCGCTATATTTTGAAGAGCTTAAGATTTCCTGCTGGTGGCCACTATGAAATCTCGTGTGCTTAGGGATGTGCTAAGTATCCCATATGGATATTATTTATTTATCTGTTTATTTATTAACAGTTTCTTATATAGTGCACACATATTCCGCAGCGCTTTACAGAGAATAGTTGAACATTCACATCAGTCCCTGCCCCAGTGGAGCTTACAGTCTATGTTCCCTACCACATGTACACACAGACATTCTAGGGTTAATTTGTTGGGAGCCAATTAGCCTACCAGTATATTTTTGGATTATGGGAGGAAACCGGAGTGCCCGGAGGAAACCCACGCGAGCACGGGGAGAATATACAAACTCTGCACAGTTAGAGCCATGGTGGGAATCGAACCCATGACCTGTGAGGCAGTAATGCTAACCATTACACCATCTGTACTGCCCATAAAAGGATATTCAAGCACTTTGCCAGTTTCTTGTGGTGCTCTATGGACAGTGGCGGATTCAGGGTGGGGGCACCCGGGCACGTGCCCCTCTGTCATATCATTTAGTAGCTGAGGTCCAGGGCTTTCCAACGAGCCCAGCCCCGTGTCTCTAGCCCCCCGGGAACTCGATATATCGCCTGGCAAAGCTGTAACGTTTTTTCCCCATAGGATAATACGGGACCCTTCAATTCGGACCCCCACCCGGTTCCGACGGCTGCCAGTTCCGGCCCTGGCATCACAGAAGCTTGTGGTTGATCTCATTCAATTCCAATCGCTGGGCCTTCAAAATGTTACCAAGCTGGTCCATATCAATTGGTTCCAGAGATATTGCGCGTAAACCAATTTTTTTATTTTTGAAATGTAATTTCATGGCTGTTCATGTTCTTTGAGGGCAGATTACTCTGGAACCAAACGTTTCAGTTTTACTGGACCAAAATCATTCAAAGCCCACTCAAAAGTTCTTCAATATGATACTTGTCTCATGTAAATGGATCAGCTGCTTCCGAAGATATAGCCGGTTAAATTAGATAACTGGTTAAAGGGGAGGGGGGGGGGGGGGAGGTGGTTTTCTCTCCCCCTCACCATAGGCGTGCGCACAAGGGGGTGCCGGGGGTGCACAGGCACCTCCGCACAATATCAGCACTTCCTAATGACCGGCAGTGGCAGTGCCCCCTCCCCCGGCCGCCTAGCAGTACCTGCGCTGGGCTCCTTCAGCAGTCAGCAGGACCTCTCCCCCCCCTCCCCTTTAACCGTGATTGGGCCATGCCCCTGCCTTTTCCTGTGCCCGGGTGAACTAGTGCAGCTGCAGTAGTAGTGAAGTAGTGCAGCTGCAGGCCACCTAGCAGTACCTGCGCTGGGCTGGGCTGGCCTGGGCTCCTTCAGCAGTCAGCAGGACTTGAGGTTTCAAAAGCGGGCGTGGCCACGGGGGGTCCGTGATTAGGCCACGCCCCTTCCTTTTCCTGTGCCCGGGTGAACTAGTGCAGCTGCAGTAGCCCTGTAGCCTACTGTTCTGTGTCAGGCTCACAGGATGGCTCCTGGCTGAAACCTGAAGGTAATGTATGCAGAGATTGGGGAGTGTGCCATTTATTGTGAGGGAGTGGGCTGTGTGTGAGAATGTAGTGAGGGGAACAGGGGGCCTGATTCAGGATCACTCACTAAGCATCAATCTTTTGCTGCCTAGCAAGCGGAACACCGCCCACGAATAACTGGGAAAACTGTACTGTCCCTGCTGTATTGTTACCTGCCTGGCTGATGCGGTGACCAGTGGTGCCCTTATTCCCTGTGTGATAACTGTGCTGTCTCTGCCTATATTGTTAACCACCCGGGGGTCCAGCGGTGCGGCTGATGGCTGCCAAGGCACTGCGCAGCTCAGCGAATATATGTTCCCTATGTCTATATCACCCAGGGTACATCTAGTGTATACATATAATACATACATTAGTCACTATGCACTGTGTAATGTGACTATAGGTCACTACGTGCAAATATTCGTCACTGTGCTGTGTAATGTGACTATAGGTCACTACGTGCGAATATTCATCACTGTGCTGTGTAATTTGAATATAGGTCACTACGTGCGAATATTCATCACTGTGCTGTGTAATGTGACTATGGGTCACTACGTGCGAATATTCATCACTGTGCTGTGTAATGTGACTATAGGTCACTACGTGCGAATATTCGTCATTGTGCTGTGTAATGTGAATATAGGTCACTACGTGCGAATATTCATCACTGTGCTGTGTAATGTGACTATAGGTCACTACGAGCGAATATTCGTCACTGTGCTGTGTAATGTGAATATGGGTCACTACGTGCGAATATTCATCACTGTGCTGTGTAATGTGACTATAGGTCACTACGTGCGAATATTCGTCACTGTGCTGTGTAATGTGAATATGGGTCACTATGTGCGAATATTGGTCACTGCACTCTGTATAATGTGAATATGGGTCACTGCGCACTGTATAATGTGAATATCTGTCACTACGCGCTGTGTAATGTGACTGTGGGTCACTGCGTGCTGTGTAATGAGAATATGGGTCACTATGTGCTGTGTCATGTGAATATGGGTCACTGCGCGCTGTATAATGTGAATATCGGTCACTAAGTGCTGTGTAATGTGACTGTGGGTCACTGCGTGCTGTGTAATGTGAATATGGGTCACTGCGTACTGTGTAATGTGACTATAGGTCACTATGTGCGAATATTTGTCACTGTGCTGTGTAATGTAACTATGGGTCACTACGCACTGTGTAATGTGATTATGGGTAACTGGCTGCATGCTGTGTAATGTGATTATGGGTCACTACATGCTGTGTAATGTGAATATGGGTCACCATGCAGCCATTTTCCCAGTGGTCTTTACCGCTGCTCTGCCGGACCGATGATGAGGTGAGTAGAATTAAATGGGCGAAGGGTGTACAGCGTGTGGGTCCCCCAGCGACACTTATGTGACATCATATGTAATAGCCATTACAATGTGTGGTATAATATGTAATGGGCATTATGGCATGTGTCATAATGTGTACTGGGCATTCTGGCATAATGTACAA
This sequence comes from Crinia signifera, assembly GCF_055691185.1. Lineage (NCBI taxonomy): Eukaryota > Metazoa > Chordata > Amphibia > Anura > Myobatrachidae > Crinia > Crinia signifera. Next base: position 44,501,307 of record NC_139221.1, on the reverse strand, counting down.
TGGGCATCACGGTGTGAGGCGTAATGTGTAATGGGCATCACGGTGTGAGGAGTAATGGGCATAGTGGTCTGAGTCAATGTGTAAGGGGCATCATAGTGTGAGGTGTAATGTGTAATGGGCATAACAGTGTGAGGTGCAACATGTAATGGGCATCACAGTGTGAGGCGTAATATGTAATGGGCCTTACAGTTTGTGGCATAATGTGTAATGGGAATTACAGTGTTTGGTATAATGTGTATTGGGCATTACGGTGTGTGGCATAACGTGTGTTGGGCATAATGGCATGTGGTATACTATGTAATCCCTATTATCCCTATTTTACAAAAATTTGTCAAGCCCTGGCATAATGTGCAATGTCAATTACTGTGTGTGGCATTATGTGTGATGGGCATTATGGTGTGTGGTATTATGTGAAATGGGCATTATGCTGGGTGGCATTATGTGGAATGGGCATTACTGTGTATTGCATTATGTGTGATAGGCATTATGTTGTGTGGCATTATGTGTAATGGGCATTATGATGAGTGGCATTATGTGTAATGGGCATTAGGGTGAGTGGCATTATGTGTAATGGGCATTAGGGTGTGTGGCATTATGTGTAATGGCCATTACAGTGTAAATTTTCAACGCGCACTGTCCCTGTTTCTGGTGTGTGTGATGGGAATAATTAATCCTGAAGCCCATATACATAAAAAAGTCACCTATTTAGTTTGCATTGATGCCCAGTAGGCAGTGATGGACACGCCCAGTAGGCTTTGATGGACACGCCCAGTAGGCGTGATGAACACGCCCCTCCAATGGTGCACCCCCTAAGAAAATGGGCTGCGCACACCTATGCCCCTCACCCCAGAAAATGCACGGACTAGGCTGGTGTAAAAGGGGCCAACCTGGGAATGCATTTTCTGGTGAGAAAGGGGTATTCTGCAGTGCTCTGAATACAGCCAGGCTCTGCCACTGTCAGTGGCTATCACTTCTGCCTGGCGGCGGCTGTCCCCCATTTACCGGGAGCATGTATTCCCCCTTGGCAATGAACATGTAATCCCACATGGCAACGAGCATGGAACCTCTGGCAATGAGCATGGAACCCTTGGCAATGAGTATGTAGATAAGCATCACTTATGTAGCATAATTTTTAATAGGCATTATGGTGTTTGGTATAATACATAATGGACATAATGGCGTGTAACTTAATGTGTAATGGACATTATGGTGTAAATGTTTAACGCACACCTTTGGTGGACAATGTCCCTGTTTATGAAGCGTATTGTGAATTTTGGCTTAATATGTGTGCCATTATGTGAATTCTGGCTCAATCCGTGTGGCATTCGGTGAATTTTGGCTCAATCCGTGTGTAATTATGTGAATTTTGGCTCATTCCATTTGGCATCATGTGTAAGGGGGAAGTATAATGGGGTCTGGTATATTGTTGCATAATGTGTAGAAGTTGTTTATGGTGTTGTAGACTACACTCAAGGACACACCCCTGTTGAGTGGCCACACCCCTTTTACGGAGCGCGCCTTAGGCGCGCACACAACTACATCCTTCACTTTTGTCGCCATGGTGGGCCTGCGTACTTTAAATACCAGGGCCTATTTTTAATCCCATTCCCACCCTCTCTCTGCCGCTCTCTTAGCATGTACACTGGCACCACTGACACCGCCTTCCCCTAACCCAAACCCTCTTTTATCATGGTGCCCCCCCTGTCATTTTATCCTGGATCCGCCCCTGCCACTGGCTGTGATGAAATCAGCCTGATCGGGGCTGGAGCTGATGTCACACACCCTCCCTCACGCCTGTGCTTTCCCCGGACACGCCTGCAGTTATCTGGCACTCCCATAAAACGGTTACCACCCTCCAAACGCCGGCATCCTGTCAATCATCTTGTGAGCGGTCAGTGATTATAAAAAGTAGCAGGCCTTCATCGCAGTACGGCCACGCACATGCGTGCTGCAACCCATGCGCATGAGTCGTCTATCAATAAACGGCTGCGTTGTGAATTCGTATAGCAGCGATCAGGTCTGAATCAGGCCCATAGAGCGGTATACAGGCCCTTATTCAGATCTGATTGCAGCACAAATTTGTTCTCAAAATGGGCAAAACCATGCTGCACTGCAGATGGGGCAGATGTAACATGTGCAGAGCTAAATTTGGGTTGGGTGTGTTGAAACTGATCTATATTGCAGTGTCAAAATAATGCAGCCAGTATTTACCCTGCACAGAAACAAAATAACTCACACAAATCTAACTCTCTCTATACATGTTACATCTGCCCCACCTGCAGTGCACATGGTTTTGCCCATTTTGAGTGCAAATTTGTACTGCAATCTGATGTGAATAAGGGCCACCGGGCGGAGTAGAATACAGTGCGGTATATAGAGCAGGATTGGTACAATGCAGATACAGTGCAGATTAGATATAGAGTGGGATTCTTCCCGTACAGCGATGGGAAGGTCGGGCATCACAATCACTAACACCTTTGGACTCTAGTTGGAGATTTGTGATCACATGTCTTCTTTAGTAGGCAGAGATGTTTGCTGGGCTTTGACAGGTGAAATCTCTTAAAATCTCTAAAGGGGGAGTAGGAGGGCTTGCATCGTCATGTGAAGTCCAACCACCAATCATGAATACAGGCCAGGGCCTTAACCGTTCCTTGCCACTCCGTGTCGTACATGGCACATTGGCAAGTTTACGTTTCTCCTCCAATGATCTTAATTTATTTTTTTGGGTCCTTTTTTTACTCAACTTTGGCTTTTTGGCTTTTACATGCCCTGTACTTTGACACTGGACATCGGCCTTGGCAGAAGACATTGATGGCATACAGGGCAGCCATCAGAAATTGTGGGGCCTGGGACTGACAAAATAGGCAGGGTTCCCCCCACCGCCTATTGTTACACAAAATATTTTAGTCAGATATTTTGGCAGAACTCCGAAAGGAGATAAAGCACCAGCCAATGAACTGTGTTTGAAAATGACATTTGGGAAATGATTGGCTGGTGCTTTTTCTCCTTTTTCACCCCACCACACCGGCTTCCTGTCAATCAAATAGGGACCACTTGCGATGAAAAATATCAGATTTTTGTTGCAGTTTAGCGACAGGCATGCGTACTGTGACTCGTATGCATTCACAGTCACTGGATAATCAGTCGCTGTGCATATTTGCACAACAGCGATCAAGTCTGAGTAACCCCCAATGTGCAGGGCATAATTGTGCAGGGTTTAATGTGCCGGGCGTAATTTGCGGGGTATCACGGCATACCTCCCAACATGGCCCATTCCAGCAGGGCCGAAATTCCCTGTTCCTGGACTTCCTTGCCAGTGGCAGAGGTGGGGCGGCAGCACAGTCCAATATTCAAATAAGGAAGCCACGTCTGCTTTCAGTGAGTCCCAGGCTGTGATATTTGATGTGAAAGTTGGTGTGGCTCCCCTATTTGAATGTGGGGATAAGCTACCGGTGCCTTATCGCCACATTATGTCACATACAGTAACATACTGTACCTTCCAACATGACTCATTGCAGGAGGGACACATTTTCTCTGTTCCTGGACTTCCTTGTCAGTGGCAGTTGCAGCTGTGGGGCTACAACTGCCACTGGCAAGGAAGTCCAGGAACAGAGCAGTTTTGTCCCTCCTGCAATGAGTCATGTTGGGAGGTATGTTACTGTATGCAACATAATGTGCGGGGCAATACTGTGCGGGTCATAATTTGTGGGACATAGGGCCTAATTCAGCATGGATTGCTAATCTAAGTAGATTGCCATCACCCAGACAGAACCCACCCCGTGCAAATCTGCAAGATAATTTGCAAAACTACCACAGATCGCTATCCTCCGAAACCATCAAAAGGATTTTAGCCATCTGTGAACATGTGAATAGCTCTGGGGCTTCACAGAGTGATGATGTCACAGAGCGATGACGTCACAGAGCGATGATGTCACAGAGCGATGATGTCACAATGCACTACTGATCACATAGTCTGAGCTGTTTGGCTTTGGGCTCATATCTTCACAAGAACTGGATGAAGGAAGAAGTTCTCCGTGAAGATGGGCTGTTGTCTTAGCAAGTGCTGTGATGACGATGATGATGTGCAGTGCGCTGCACCTGCAAGATCCCAGAATGCCGATGTCTGCGATAGAGACGGCGATTTCACAATTGAAGATCAGGGATATATCTTATGGAAGATCATTTCCTCACGACCGGCATTTAGCCACAGAAGGAGAAGATGGCTCAAGCGCCATAGGTTTACACCTAGACTGACCCCCATATCTGAGAAGGAGGAGGAGCTGGAGGTGTCCGATGTGGAACACGATGACACCGGAGGAGAAAGTGTTGGCCCAGGGAGCGGCACAGTGGCGCCTGGCACCGGGCACACAGAACTGGAGGGATTTGACCCCTATAACAACATAATGTTGATGCTTATGCTATCCTGGCTAATCAGACTGTATATATATATCCGCACTGCTGCAGATCGGCGGTGAGATGGACAGTGTATACCTTTGTGTATTTTTGTATATATTTGTATATATTTGTATATATTCGTATATATTTGTATATATTTGTATATATGGAAATTTGTAAATATTGTACATAATTATAGATAGGATATTTATCTATCTATCTATCTATCTATAGATAACCAAATTACAATAAAACCTTGTACAATAACAGTCCGTGCAAGATCCCAGAATGCCGATGTCTGCGATAGAGACGGCGATTTCACAATTGAAGATCAGGGATATATCTTATGGAAGATCATTTCCTCACGACCGGCGTTTAGCCACAGAAGGAGAAGATGGCTCAAGCGCCATAGGTTTACACCTAGACTGACCCCCATATCTGAGAAGGAGGAGGAGCTGGAGGTGTCCGATGTGGAACACGATGACACCGGAGGAGAAAGTGTTGGCCCAGGGAGCGGCACAGTTGCGCCTGGCACCGGGCACACAGAACTGGAGGGATTTGACCCCTATAACAACATAATGTTGATGCTTATGCTATCCTGGCTAATCAGACTGTATATATATATCCGCACTGCTGCAGATCGGCGGTGAGATGGACAGTGTATACCTTTGTGTATTTTTGTATATATTTGTATATATTTGTATATATTCGTATATATTTGTATATATTTGTATATATGTAAATTTGTAAATATTGTACATAATTATAGATAGGATATTTATCTATCTATCTATCGATAACCAAATTACAATAAAACCTTGTACAATAACAGTCCGTGTGTATTATTATTATTATTATAATTTTATTTATAAGGCGCCACAAGTGTTTCGCAGCGCCGTACAAAGGAACAATACAGGGAGACAAAACTTGGCATAACATTGAATAAATAACAAAAATACAGTACAAATAAAGAGCACCACAGTTCAATACACATTACAGCTTAAATGTAAGTAGTGAGGACCCAATCAACATACAACTAGAGGCTTGAGGCCAATGATGGAGATGAGTATGCAGACGAAGATGGTCACTGAGTATTGAAGTAAAGGAGAGCTGTGAGTGAAATGTGAAGAGAAGTGGGCTTTGACAACAGGAGGGAAGAGGGCCCTACTCGGAGGAGCTTACAATCTAGTAGGAAGGGGAGACAGACAGATTACAAGAGGTGCAAGCGAGGGGGTGGTGGTTAGATAGCAGGATGTAAACAGGCAAGGGGTCGGAGAACCAGCTAGTTTATGCAGTGGAAGGGTACGCTTTGATGAATAGGTGAGTTTTCAGTGCCCGTTTGAAGCTTTGCAAGGTCGGGGAGAGTCTAATGGAGCGAGGGAGTGCGTTCCACTGAAGGGGTGCAGCACGGGCAAAGTCCTGTACTCTAGCATGGGAAGCAGTGATCAGGGTGGAGGAGAGACGACAGTCGTCAGCCGACCGTAGAGGGCGGGAGGGTGTATGAATGGAGATGAGGTTAGAGATATATGGAGCAATGGAATTAGAGATGGCCCTGTATGTGAGTGTGAGGTGTTTGAAGAGGATTCTGTAGGGGAATGGAAGCCAGTGCAGATTTTGTTGAAGGGGAGTAGCAGAATTAGAGCGGCGGGAGAGGAAGATAAGCCTGGCTGCAGCATTGAGGACAGATTGGAGAGGAGCTAGTTGGGATTGAGCGAGGCCGGTGAGAAGAGCATTACAGTAGTCATGTGTGCGTGTGATGTGTGTGACACAACCCTGGCGCACGCGCTGCTGGCGCACGAGCTGCTGGCGCACTCCTACACAGACACACATCCAGCAAGTGTTGCTAATTTATATAGCCAGCAATTGTGTTGATTTCATTAACGCCTTTTACAGCCGCACAATGTGACATAAAGGCTCCGACTCAGCCGCACAGTGTTATAGTTATTGGTACTGATAACCGCGACGCCATAAGACGCTGCTAATGCTGAACACAATCCTGCTACATACAACATGTAAAGAGATCATGTGTAACAAGGTGTAACATCCCCCTACTGTACAGTACTCATACCTGGGAGAAGCCCGGAGAGAGGAATTCAAGCAGGGCTGGACAAGGCTTCATTTTGGGGGTGGGGCGAGGCTGGCGTCACCAAGCCCCGCCCCCCACGACCGGCAGCCACATTAATTATAGGGTCCGTGGATGGGGGAAGGGATTAAAATGACGCAAAATGCCGCGATTCCTGTCATTTTAGCCCCACCCCCTCTCCGGCGGACCCGCAAAATTCGGACATTTTTACCGCAGGGAAGGGGGGAGCAGGGGCTGTTGCTACAATGCGGGAGACTTGCCCACCTTCCCGGGGGGCCGGGAGGGGGACCCGATTTGCGGGACCCTCCCGGCCATTCCGGGAGGGTAGGCAAGTATGACATTACTGTAGGTATAACATGTCACCCCAGAGGTCTGTGCCCTGTATAATAGATAACCATGGTCACATCTCCTCGGCCACTGTTACAGTGTTCCTCAGTAACATACAGTGTCACACTCAGATCAGTCATTACTTTTTGCTGTCATTTCTGCCTATGTCTGGGTCTGTTGGAGGGGCCTGAGTCCTGTTCCCCCCTCCTCCGCTGCACGGAGAGTGGAAACCAACTGCCACTGCAACAGCCTCTCTCCCCAGATCAGCACACGCTGCTCAGTACTATGGGCCTAATTCAGCTTGGCTCACAAAAGCAGAATCTCTCTCTAATGGGAAAAACCATATGCACTGCAGGTGGGGCAGATGTAACATGTGCAGAGAGAATTACATTGAGGTGGGGTGTGTTCAAACTGAAATCTAAATTGCAGAGTAAAAATAAAGCAGCCAGTATTTACTCTGCACAGAAACAAAATATCTCACCCAAATCTAACTTTCTGGGCATGTTTCATCAGCCCGACCTGCAGTGTACATGGGTTTGTCCATGAAAGGAGTTTGCTTTTGCAAACCAACCTGAATCACCCCCTATGTACTGAGCTGGGGAGAGGCACAAATCTAACTCTCTCTGCACATATTACATCTGCCCCACATGCAGTGCAGCATGGTTTTGCCCATTTTGAGAACAAATTTGTCCTGCAATTGGGTCTGAATTAGGTCCTGTATTTGTCCAATGGGGATACAATCCTATCCAATGATCCATTACAAATCTGTTGGACAGGGCGGGATCCCCAGCAGCCAATGGTGCACATCTGTGTATGTACAGCATCACTGGTCTATCAGCTAGTGGAGAATAATGTGTATAACTGGCCACGGTCTCACAGCCAGATACACCTCCAGGTATGGGGAAGAGGTGACAATGTGGCCGGTGTATAGATCTGGGGGTGTATGGCTCGGAATATGAGGGTATACGGGGGTAATATGGGGGTTTATAGTGGTTTATAGAGGTGTATGGCAGTATATGGGGGTGTATGGGGGTATATGGGATCTCCTGCCATAATATAACATTGCGTAGAACCACTTCCAGCCACTGTGACCACCAGGAGTTTATAGAATGCAGGGAAGACCTCAGTAAGACACAGGCATGAAGTACCCTAGTGTGTCATACTCTATGGGGGTTAATCAGGTTATTCAGGGGGTTATTCAGGTTATTCAGCCTTGCGAGTCCACCATACCCCGCCCGGCGAACAGCCTGGCTATATATAGGGCGGCACAATCTAGCTCAACCCTAAACAACAGATCAAACACACCTGTAAGAAGTCATGAAACATTACCTGCAAGCCGCTCACGATTATCACTCTCTTTGCGGAAGTCCATATATGGATCTTCCGTTATTGCGCACAGGGATTGCTTCCCTGGGCGTATAAATCCTGTGACACGCAGCGTGATCTAACGTGACACGCATCGCGTCATCACGTCCGCCGGGGTCCAGGAAGCAGACAGGAGCATGTACTTCAGCTCCATACGTCTGACCCGCGGCGTGAGACGCATGCCGCTGCCCACCAATGCGGAAGCGGCTGTAATCAGCGTGTATTACCTGTCAGCCGTATTATACACATGGGGCAATTTCTTTAAGAGAGATCTAACCAGATAATGGCCTGCAGAAAATGTGTTAATTAGAAAATAAAGACATAGGTGAAAACATAAAAAAAGTTACATGACAATACTGAAGAAATAATGCAAAAAAATGAAAAATAGTAAAAATAAGATAAAATTAAAAATATAAAAATGAAAATAATAATAAAAAAGAGACAATAACTCCAAAATTCTCTATAATGCAGATAAGGGTCAAAAAAGGCCAAAAAAAGATCAAAATAAGAAAAAATCAGTGAAGACAGAAAAAATGTGGTCAGAAAAAAATTAACTGATCCACTAGAGATGGGGAGATGTTGCAAAAATCAGACTATGGGGGCATAGGTATAAAAAAAAGCCTAAATAAATGGGGACATGGTGAATTCCTCATTCAAACCCAGTGGAGAGAGGGTCTTTAATTTGTTTATCCAAAGGTTCTCTTTTTGTAGTAACAGTCTATGCCTGTCACCGCCTCTTCGTAATGGCGGTACGTGGTCCAGTGGGATAAACTTAAAGTCTTTCATCAGGTGATTTTCCCTGGCAAAATGTCTTGCTACTGGAGGTGTATCTTTGTCCACTTTAAACAGTGCTTTCTTGATTGACGATCTGTGAAGCGCAATTCTTTCTTTAACCATACGAATGATTTTACCGATGTAAAGTTTTTTACAGGGGCAGAGTATAGCATAGATGATGTATTTGCTCTCACAATCAAGACGATGGTTAATTTTATATTGGACTTGCGTTTCAGGATGGATAAATGATTCACCCGTATGCAGATGGACACAGTTTAAGCACTTCATGCATCTAAATGCGCCATTCCGAAGTTGGAGCCAGCTGGAGCCCGGATTCTTTATAGGGCTGATGTCCGAGTACGTTACCCTATCTTTAATATTTTTGCTCCTTTTATAGCAAAATCATGGCGGCTCCTGGCATGATGGGCCTAGAATGGGATCTGTGCTGATGATCTTCCAATTTTTTTGAATGGCTTCCCATATAATGGGTGAGAAAGTGGAAAAGGTGCTAGAAAAAGTAACTTTAGGTTGGTTTTCACTCTTCTTTTCCTGCGTCAGCAGATCTTCACGACGGAGCTCCAAACATTTTTGGATAGCGGTTGTCACTTCATATTTCTCATAGCCACGTTCAATAAATTTGGTGCCCATGGTGTGCAAAGCCTCACTTAACTCATCTTGCTCCGATGTTATTCGCACAACTCTAAGGAGCTGGGAGAATGGTAGCCCCTTCTTGAGGGGTTGGGGGTGAAAGCTTGAGGATAATAGCAAGGTGTTTTTATCCGTGCTTTTTACGAAAAAGTCTGGTGGTAAATCGTCCATTTTGTATACCTACAGAAAGTCAATGGATACAGGACTGCTGTTACAGGTGAACCTTATAAACTATTGAGGTGTTTGACGAAATTCTCCAATGTCTCCTGATCTCCAATCCAAACAAGGAATAAGTCGTCAATATATTGCATAAATAAGGCGATATATGGTGAGAATACAGGATTGTTCATAATATGCTCAAGTTAATCCCTGTGCATGTACAGGTTGGCATAGGCTGGGGCCATATTGGACCCCATAGCCGTACCTGTACATTGCAAGTAGAAGGCATTATTGAACAAAAAATATTTTTTTTGTAGAATTAACCACATCAGTTGTAGCAGGTACTCAACTGGGGGACCCTTGTAGTTAGAGTTGTTGGTGATCATCTCTCGAGTGGCAGCTATCCCTTCGACATTCATTATGTTGGTATATAAGCTGCTCACATCGAGCATCACTAGTAAGCAACCAGTGGGCGGTACTCCAAACTGTTTTAATTTGACAAGAAAGTCCGTAGTGTCTTTAATGTAGTAAGGCGTAGCCTGGACCACTCCTTGCAGGTGGTAGTCTACATATTGGGAGAGAGGCTGACCTAAAGAGCCCATTGACGATATAATTGGTCTCCCAGGAGGGGAGACCAGGCTCTTGTGTACTTTTGGTAAAATGTACATTAATGGAATAATAGGGAATTCCTGTTTCAAAAAGTACATGGTAGACTCGTCAATCCACTCATTTGTGAATCCCATATCGATAATAGCATCGATTTCTCTTTTGTACGATGCAGTGGGGTCAAAGGCAAGTTTCCTATAACAAAATGCATCTTACAGCTGTCGCATGACCTCAGTAACATACAATTCCGATTGCCTCGCTGAGACCTGCTTTCTTGTCTTTTTGTGCTTGCGGCTGCCCCTTCTACATGGTCTTCTGGACTTTTCCTCCTGCTGCGGGTGTGTACTCGTTTGCGAAAAAAAGGCTATCTGGTTTTGCACGGTTGGTCTGTGTCTGAGACACAATACAGTGGTACATCAGAATATACTTGTATAATAAGTCACGGTGCAATTTCAGTCCCAAACAAATGGAGATACAGAGAAAGTCTTGAAAAAATCGCACTCATTGATGTAAAAGAAAATGCAGGGTGCCGGTCAAAAAATAAACAATAGATTCTTGCTAAGTAGCAAAGCTGCAAGCAGCAGAGTCACAGAGTAAGTGGGCCAGCAACACCAAATTAAATCGTATATGGCTCCTTTAAAATCAGACTATGGGGGCATAGGTATAAAAAAAGCCTAAATAAATTGGGACATGTTGAATTCCTCATTCAAACCGAGTGGAGAGAGGGTCTTTAATTTGTATATCCAAAGGTTCTCTTTTTGTAGTAACAGTCTATGCCTGTCACCGCCTCTTCGTAATGGCGGTACGTGGTCATGACTTCTTACAGGTGTGTTTGATCTGTTGTTTAGGGTTGAGCTAGATTGTGCCGCCCTATATATAGCCAGGCTGTGTCATTTACTAGTTGAGCAGTCCAGGATGAAGGTGTTGTGGACACCGAAACGGTATCGTTGACTGTTGTACTTACTATCCCCATTCAAGCAAGGGGAATGTTTTTGTTGGATACTTCTGGCTGATGTTACGTTAAAGGAGCCATATATGATTTAATTTGGTGTTGCTGGCCCACTTACTCTGTGACTCTGCTGCTTGCAGCTTTGCTACTTAGCAAGAATCTATTGTTTATTTTTTGACCGGCACCCTGCATTTTCTTATACATTAATGAGTGCGATTTTTTCAGGACTTTCTGAGGAGTATTCAATGTTTTTTGAGAGTCTGGCTCACCGCTCACTGTTCTGTGTCCCTGTGATCTCGCTGAAGCGCTCGGCACTTTTTCTTATCTCCTCATTTCTGACTTCCTCAGTATTCAACGTGTAACCAGCTCGCCGGGCCCCTTTTGCAAACTTAGCATTATTATGCGAGTTCAAATGGGAGTGCTGTAACTGGAGACATCTGATTTCTCCTGCTCTCCACGTGAGCTGGTCAGAGTGGGATATTCCTGAGCAGGGTGTTCATCTCAGCAGCGTGTTCCTCGCATTTGTGGACTTGTATTTTTTTACAAAGGTTTATAAAGGTTAATGTTTTGTTCAGTATTTATTTTACAACAAATGGCTGTGTGACTATTTTAATTGGGTTTGTGTAGAGGGTGTATTTTGTTCTGTTTGGCCTTTATCCTTGTGCTTTTGGCATTGTTTCTTTGCCCTGTGTTTTAATTTAATTTATTTTATAATTGTTAGCGTGCTTAAAAGCCTGTTTGGGGGTTAGGTGAGGAAGAAGAGAGGAAGCATTAGAAATTACTAGGAGCATTCCAAAATTATTTCTTATTGGTTACCATTAAAATAACTTATTAAATTCCAAATAAATTAATATAAAAGTACAGCATTATGGCACTTGCAATAAATACATTAGAGTACATTTTTTTTAATTTCTAAGTCATAAAAAAACAAAAAAAATAACAACTTTAACAAAGATAACCTTACAGTTCACCTAAAAAAAAGATGGCGAGGGAAAAATGGAGAACATCTCTAAAAAAAAGAAACCAGCAGGACTCGCAATTTAAGCATTGAATACACTTTTTGAGAGAGACACTAAAATCCCCATTGAACAGACATTGCGAACACCGGGGAAAAGTGCAGGGTGAACTGAGTTAGCTTCGCTAAATATTTTTGGAGAAGCAACAGAGTTGAATACAGGGAAGCACAAAATATGAGAGAAAACTTCACTACTCTCAAAAAAACATGCACACTCACCGTTATTTACTGCGACATAGGAGCATTGAATACATGTGTCTATATATATATATAGAGAGAGAGAGAGAGAGAGAGTGAGAGAACACCTATATATTTCAGAACTCAACTACAGAAGGGATATGGATGGCTTTCAATTAACTAATTTAAACTAGCAGGGAAGGAGAGGTGCCCCCTTGGGAGCAGGAGCCCGGCGGCAGATGACTCCATTGCCTCCCAGACTTCTGCCCCTGCATTATAGTATTCAAAAGGAGAACACACTGCAATGTAATAAAAGTGGCTGCAAAAGTTCTCAGATTGCTGAGAGCCGGTGACTAATGAACAAAATAAAGATGGATTTAAATAAATGAGTTCCTTCATGTTACATGTGAGGAAATGACACAAACACACATACACACACGTGTACACATCCCTGTATATCTCACATAACAGCTGCGCCATCACCAAGGGTAACATACCAACTCTCAGGCAGCAATAAAGGCCAATGTTACTTTCCCTTAAATGTCACCAACATAGATAGAAGCGCACAGATCCCTCCACCAGTAACTTTTCCCTTCTGTACCTGCTCCTCATGGGCCTGATTCAGACCTGATTGCACATGTGATTAGTAAGCCGCCACCCCCCACAGTGTAATCCCGCCCTTCACAAACCTGCAAATAGGTAGCGAAGATGTCGCAGACCAGAAAAAAGCTGCAGATCCATTTGCAGCTCACTCACCGTGGAAAGATCTCACCGCTGTGTGCAGGCTGTGCGTAGCCCTGGACTTACCCACTGGCCAGTGGCGGATTCCGGGGGGGGGGGCACCCGGGCACGTGCCCCCCTGTCCTTTTTAATTTTGTAGCTGAGGTCCAGGGCTTTCCAACGAGCCCAGCCCTGTGTCTCTAGCCCCCCGGGAACTCGAGATATCGCCTGGCAAAGCTGTAACGTTTTTTCCCCATAGGATAATATGGGACCCTTCAATTCGGACCCCCACCCGGTTCCGACGGCTGCCAGTTCCGGCCCTGGCATCACAGAAGCTTGTGGTTGATCTCATTCAATTCCAATCGCTGGGCCTTCAAAATGTTACCAAGCTGGTCCATATCAATTGGTTCCAGAGATATTGCGCGTAAACCAATTTTTTTATTTTTGAAATGTAATTTCATGGCTGTTCATGTTCTTTGAGGGCAGATTACTCTGGAACCAAACGTTTCAGTTTTACTGGACCAAAATCATTCAAAGCCCACTCAAAAGTTCTTCAATATGATACCTGTCTCAAGTAAATGGGTCAGCTGCTTCTGAAGATATAGCCGGTTAAATGAGATAACTGGTTAAAGGGGAGGGGGAGAGAGGTGGTTTTCTCTCCCCCTCACCATAGGCGTGTGCACAGGGGGTGCCGGGGGTGCACAGGCACCTCCGCACAATATCAGCACTTCCTAATGACCGGCAGTGGCAGTGCCCCCTCCCCCGGCCGCCTAGCAGAACCTGCACTGGGCTGGGCTCCTTCAGCAGTCAGCAGGACCTCTCCCCCCCTCCCCTTTAACCGTGATTGGGCCACGCCCCTGCCTTTTCCTGTGCCCGGGTGAGCTAGTGCAGCTGCAGTAGTAGTGAAGTAGTGCAGCTGCAGGCCACCTAGCAGTACCTGCGCTGGGCTGGGCTGGCCTGGGCTCCTTCAGCAGTCAGCAGGACTCGAGGTTTCAAAAGCGGGCGTGGCCACGGGGGGACCGTGATTAGGCCACGCCCCTTCCTTTTCCTGTGCCCGGGTGAACTAGTGCAGCTGCAGTAGCCCTGTAGCCTACTGTTCTGTGTCAGGCTCACAGGATGGCTCCTGGCTGAAACCTGAAGGTAATGTATGCAGAGATTGGGGAGTGTGCCATTTATTGTGAGGGAGTGGGCTGTGTGTGAGAATGTAGTGAGGGGAACAGGGGGCCTGATTCAGGATCACTCACTAAGCATCAATCTTTTGCTGACTAGCAAGCGGAACACCGTCCACGAATAACTGGGAAAACTGTACTGTCCCTGCTGTATTGTTACCTGCCTGGCTGATGCGGTGACCAGTGGTGCCGCTGATGGCTGCCTAGGCGCTGTACAGCTCGGCGGGTATTTGTTCCCTGTGTGATAACTGTGCTGTCTCTGCCTATATTGTTAACCACCCGGGGGTCCAGTGGTGCGGCTGATGGCTGCCAAGGCACTGCGCAGCTCAGCGAATATATGTTCCCTGTGTCTATATCACCCAGGGTACATCTAGTGTATACATATAATACAAACATTAGTCACTATGCACTGTGTAATGTGACTATAGGTCACTACGTGCAAATATTCCTCACTGTGCTGTGTAATGTGACTATGGGTCACTACGTGCGAATATTCATCACTGTGCTGTGTAAGGTGACTATGGGTCACTACGTGCGAATATTCGCCACTGTGCTGTGTAATGTGAATATGGGTCACTACGTGCGAATATTCATCACTGTGCTGTGTAATGTGACTATAGGTCACTACGTGCAAATATTCGTCACTGTGCTGTGTAATGTGATTATGGGTCACTACGTGCGAATATTCATCACTGTGCTGTGTAATGTGACTATGGGTCACTACGTGCGAATATTCGCCACTGTGCTGTGTAATGTGAATATGGGTCACTACGTGCGAATATTCATCACTGTGCTGTGTAATGTGACTATAGGTCACTACGTGCGAATATTCGTCATTGGGCTGTGTAATGTGAATATAGGTCACTACGTGCGAATATTCATCACTGTGCTGTGTAATGTGACTATAGGTCACTACGTGCGAATATTCGTCATTGGGCTGTGTAATGTGACTATAGGTCACTACGTGCGAATATTCGTCATTGGGCTGTGTAATGTGAATATAGGTCACTACGTGCAAATATTCGTCACTGTGCTGTGTAATGTGACTATGGGTCACTACGTGCGAATATTCATCACTGTGCTGTGTAATGTGACTATAGGTCACTACGTGCAAATATTCGTCACTGTGCTGTGTAATGTGACTATGGGTCACTACGTGCGAATATTCATCACTGTGCTGTGTAATGTGACTATGGGTCACTACGTGCGAATATTCATCACTGTGCTGTGTAATGTGACTATAGGTCACTACGTGCGAATATTCATCACTGTGCTGTGTAAGGTGACTATGGGTCCCTACGTGCGAATATTCATCACTGTGCTGTGTAATGTGACTATGGGTCACTACGTGCGAATATTCGCCACTGTGCTGTGTAATGTGAATATGGGTCACTACGTGCGAATATTCATCACTTTGCTGTGTAATGTGACTATAGGTCACTACGTGCGAATATTCGTCATTGTGCTGTGTAATGTGACTATAGGTCACTACGTGCGAATATTCATCACTGTGCTGTGTAATGTGACTATAGGTCACTACGTGCAAATATTCATCACTGTGCTGTGTAATGTGACTATAGGTCACTACGTGCGAATATTCGTCATTGTGCTGTGTAATGTGACTATAGGTCACTACGTGCGAATATTCGTCATTGTGCTGTGTAATGTGACTATAGGTCACTACGTGCAAATATTCACCACTGTGCTGTGTAATGTGACTATAGGTCACTACGTGCGAATATTCGTCATTGTGCTGTGTAATGTGACTATACGTCACTACGTGCAAATATTCATCACTGTGCTGTGTAATGTGACTATAGGTCACTACGTGCGAATATTCATCACTGTGCTGTGTAATGTGACTATGGGTCACTACGTGCGAATATTCATCACTGTGCTGTGTAATGTGACTATAGGTCACTACGTGCGAATATTCGTCACTGTGCTGTGTAATGTGAATATGGGTCACTACGTGCGAATATTCATCACTGTGCTGTGTAATGTGAATATAGGTCACTACGTGCGAATATTCATCACTGTGCTGTGTAATGTGACTATAGGTCACTACGTGCGAATATTCGTCATTGTGCTGTGTAATGTTAATATAGGTCACTACGTGCGAATATTCCTCACTGTGCTGTGTAATGTGACTATAGGTCACTACGTGCGAATATTCATCACTGTGCTGTGTAATGTGACTATAGGTCACTACGTGCAAATATTCATCACTGTGCTGTGTAATGTGACTATAGGTCACTACGTGCAAATATTTGTCACTGTGCTGTGTAATGTGACTATAGGTCACTACGTGCAAATATTCATCACTGTGCTGTGTAATGTGACTGTAGGTCGCTACGTGCGAATATTCGTCACTGTGCTGTGTAATGTGAATATGGGTCACTACGTGCGAATATTCATCACTGTGCTGTGTAATGTGAATATGGGTCACTACGTGCGAATATTGGTCACTGCGCTGTGTATAATGTGAATATGGGTCACTGCGCACTGTATAATGTGAATATCTGTCACTACGCGCTGTGTAATGTGACTGTGGGTCACTGCGTGCTGTGTAATGAGAATATGGGTCACTATGTGCTGTGTCATGTGAATATGGGTCACTGCGCGCTGTATAATGTGAATATCGGTCACTGCGTGCTGTGTAATGTGACTATGGGTCACTGCGTACTGTGTAATGTGACTATAGGTCACTATGTGCGAATATTTGTCACTGTGCTGTGTAATGTAACTATGGGTCACTACGCACTGTGTAATGTGACTATAGGTCACTATGTGCGAATATTTGTCACTGTGCTGTGTAATGTCAGTCACGCCGAAGCGTGTGAGCAGCGCTAAATGAGGGTGACACACACCAAGCTACAATATAATAATTTTTTACTTGTTAAAAATCAAACATATAATAAAGTACAGTACAAATTTACAATATAAAAACAGTGTAGGTACCATAAGAGCCGATTCTTCACGTCACAAGCAAGGGTGGGCGTGACGGTTTTTAGTCCAGTTTAGGACACGGGGTGCAAATGATGTGATGAATTATGAGAGGGGAAGGGGGGTGAGCATATGATCACAGGTAAGTGCACATTACCATTTGGTGGACGATCTGAGTAAACCACAGGTGATAGTTGGAATCCTCACCCTGGTGTATGGTGATGAAAGAATGCTGTCGGTCGGCTTCCGCTTAAGAGATAACCCCTTGTAGATTCTGATGATAGTAGAGGGGAAGGGGGTGGAGCACCCCAACGATTTTTCAATGAGCGGTGTCCGCCAAACCTCGACAGTGACAACTTGAAGAGGTGGTATCGGTAGGTGAAACAATGTCCTCCTTTTTTATGGCACGCTGAAATTATGCCGCTGGGTGTTCCAGAAGAAACCGTAACCACCAAACACAATGGAAAGGCTGGGGTGGTGGAGAGGGTATTGGAGCAGGTAAATCCGTGAGTGATAGTGTACCAGCAAGTGAGTCCAATCTGGGTACAGGATCCCACACTTGGAGTGAAGAACCGGAGGTCTGCCTGACGCGTTTCACTGCCAACTGCAGCTTTATCAAAGGTATCTAGCAGTGACTGGAGTGTGGGTATAAATACCCCTTTAATGAGCCAATAAACTGCAGGTGTGTGCATCAAACATCAACACAATTACATGAAATAAACATAAAATTAGCTAGAATAAATATTTCTAGGAGACAGACGTACCTTATAATTCATACAGTATGTATATATATATATATATATATATAAAATTAATGAAGAGACAGGAAAAATAAACGATGAATAAGTAATGAGTGCTGTGTAATGTAACTATGGGTCACTACGCACTGTGTAATGTGATTATGGGTCACTGGCTGCATGCTGTGTAATGTGATTATGGGTCACTACATGCTGTGTAATGTGAATATGGGTCACCATGCAGCCATTTTCCCAGTGGTCTTTACCGCTGCTCTGCCGGACCGATGATGAGGTGAGTAGAATTAAATGGGTGAAGGGTGTACAGCGTGTGGGTCCCCCAGCGACACTTAAGTGACATCATATGTAATAGCCATTACAATGTGTGGTATAATATGTAATGGGCATTATGGCATGTGTCATAATGTGTACTGGGCATTCTGGCATAATGTACAATGGGCATCACGGTGTGAGGCGTAATGTGAAATGGGCATCACGGTGTGAGGAGTAATGGGCATAGTGGTCTGAGTCAATGTATAAGGGGCATCATAGTGTGAGGTGTAATGTGTAATGGGCATCACAGTGTGAGGTGCAACATGTAATGGGCATCACAGTGTGAGGCGTAATATGTAATGGGCCTTACAGTTTGTGGCATAATGTGTAATGGGAATTACAGTGTTTGGTATAATGTGTATTGGGCATTACAGTGTGTGGCATAACGTGTGTTGGGCATATTGGCATGTGGTATACTATGTAATCCCTATTATCCCTATTTTACAAAAATTTGTCAAGCCCTAGCATAATGTGCAATGTCAATTACTGTGTGTGGCATTATGTGTGATGGGCATTATGGTGTGTGGTATTATGTGAAATGGGCATTATGCTGGGTGGCATTATGTGGAATGGGCATTACTGTGTATTGCATTATGTGTGATAGGCATTATGTTGTGTGGCATTATGTATAATGGGCATTATGGTGAGTGGCATTATGTGTAATGGGCATTAGGGTGAGTGGCATTATGTGTAATGGGCATTAGGGTGTGTGGCATTATGTGTAATGGCCATTACAGTGTAAATTTTCGACGCGCACTGTCCCTGTTTCTGGTGTGTGTGATGGGAATAATTAATCCTGAAGCCCATATACATAAAAAAGTCACCTATTTAGTTTGCATTGATGCCCAGTAGGCAGTGATGGACACGCCCAGTAGGCTTTGATGGACACGCCCAGTAGGCGTGGTGAACAGGCCCCTCCAATGGTGCACCCCCTAAGAAAATGGGCTGCGCACGCCTATGCCCCTCACCCCAGAAAATGCAGGGACTAGGCTGGTGTAAAAGGGGCCAACCTGGGAATGCATTTTCTGGTGAGAAAGGGGTATTCTGCAGTGCTCTGAATACAGCCAGGCTCTGCCACTGTCAGTGGCTATCACTTCTGCCTGGCGGCGGCTGTCCCCCATTTACCGGGAGCATGTATTCCCCCTTGGCAATGAACATGTAATCCCACATGGCAACGAGCATGGAACCTCTGGCAATGAGCATGGAACCCTTGGCAATGAGCATGTAGATAAGCATCACTTATGTAGCATAATTTTTAATAGGCATTATGGTGTTTGGCATAATACATAATGGACATAATGGCGTGTAACTTAATGTGTAATAGACATTATGGTGTAAATGTTTAATGCACGCCTTTGGTGGACAATGTCCCTGTTTATGAAGCGTATTGTGAATTTTGGCTTAATCTGTGTGCCATTATGTGAATTCTGGCTCAATCCGTGTGGCATTCAGTGAATTTTGGCTTAATCCGTGTGTAATTATGTGAATTTTGGCTCATTCCATTTGGCATCATGTGTAAGGGGGAAGTATAATGGGGTCTGGTATATTGTTGCATAATGTGTAGAAGTTGTTTATGGTGTTGTAGACTACACTCAAGGACACACCCCTGTTGAGTGGCCACACCCCTTTTCCGGAGCGCGCCTTCGGCGCGCGCACAACTACGTCCTTCACTTTTGTCGCCATGGTGGGCCTGCGTACTTTAAATACCAGGGCCTATTTTTAATCCCATTCCCACCCTCTCTCTGCCGCTCTCTTAGCATGTACACTGGCACCACTGACACCGCCCTCCCCCAACCCAAACCCTCTTTTATCATGGTGCCCCCCCGTCATTTTATCCTGGATCCGCCCCTGTCTATGGATGCAGGGTCCCAGTAGGTCAATAGAGAAGCTCAACGCCTTTCCCCGGATAATATGAACTCTGGCTTCCTCAGTAGCGAGTGGGAGAATGAGTAAAAAGTAGCTCAATATATACCACTTTGTTAATTGTCACCTGTGTGAATCTAATCAAAGGAACAGTCATTAGAATTATTGTATGATGTTCTAACCCAAATATAGACCATCATCCAATATTGTTCAGCAATGTGGTTTCGGAATTAGACCCCTACTTAACTTGCTGTGCACAAGTTGGATGCTATTCAATTTAAAAACATCAATGATGATGACAAGGAAAGCAGCGATAAAATATAACAATTGAGAACGTTTTCACTAGTGGGACATGGTAGAAATGATTTACAATAAAAAAATCGGTATGACGGATGGGTAACATGATGCACTGGTTGCAGCTATTTGTTGGTACAATTGTTGGGATATATTCCTACAACTTGCAGTTCACAATGATTTGTTAATATAGCTGCTTGGATGGAAACACTAACAATTCTCTCCTACGGCTTGCCGGTGACAACAATTGGTTAGTGTAGCTATTTAGATAGAGACAGTAGACATTTACCGCTGCAGCTTGTGGATAACAACCATTTGTTACTATACTTACTTGAGAAACAAATCAAAAGAGTTCACTCCCGCCTTGCCGGTAGCAGCAGTGTGGCTTATGATTAGTAGCAATTTTAACTGTTAAGATACCATACATCAATAAATACATTGTGTAGTTTAAGCTCCCCCACAATACACCAACCTGTACAATCAGCGGCAGCACAACCATGATCTAGTGAAGATGATGCAAGAAGGCTGTGAAATGGGAAGTAGCGGCACGTCATATCGCTATATAACGCCCCACTCCAAGCACTAAGAAATCATAATACATCAATATTAACACTTATATCAGTAAAATTCATAATACATCAGCATTAAGACACAAATGTTTCTAATGATATGTGGATTCGGTATAAACAATTTAAGATCAAATGCACCCTAATTATGCAAATACCTTCAGTTAATGTACAGTAGTCTTTCAGGGATTGATATGAAATCCCGGCGATCGGAATCTCGGCGTTCAAAATCCCGACGCCGGAATCCCGACCGACGAAATCCCGACAAGGGGTCGACGTGGATCACCCCCCCTTGCGGGCTCGCTGCGCTCACCACGCAGCAGGCCCGGTGCCTTTCTACGCTCAGCACACTAATTTATTCTCCCTCTATGGGTGTCCTGGACACCCACAGAGGGAGAAAGTGTCGGGATTTCGGCAGTCTGGATTCCGGCATCGGGATTTTGAACGCCGGGATTCCGACCGACTGGATTTGAACTGCATCCCGTCTTTCAGTATCATATGAGGCAAAGTGTAAAGGTGCCCACACACTAGAACGATTTTTTTGCCGATCGGCCGATTTTTTTACTGCAAAATCAGCCGTAAATCAGTCAATCTTGATCGGATGTGCGCTCCCGTGGATCTTTTGCTAAATCTTCTAATCTTACGTGCTGCATGAAAGGTCAGAAGACTTAGCAAAAGATCCATAGGAACGCACATGGGATCCTATGAGAAGTCTTTGATGAAGCAGGTGCACCTGCCTGAAATCTTTTGTCCAGGATGGACAAAAGATTTCAAGGCTAATTTATGCGCACCTTAAGATCGCAGATCTTTCTAGTGTGTGGGCACCTTAACAAAGGAACAGAGTGAGGCACAAAAACGGCCATATTTTAAAGGTTAACAAAAAAGACAAAAGTTAATGCAATTCAGATTTTTAGTACATAGCAGTGCATGGAATACAGAATATTTTCAATTTGTTTCTAATATGATATCATTCAGATGATTAATGATACACATTTGTGTTGTTTCTGAAGCTTTGATAAACTCAGGGATCATTCCCAGAATTATGTCTGCAATTTCTTGCTGAATCTCACATTTGTCTGGCTATGGTAACAAGAGGAATGTTGCGCGTACCAACATCCCATCTTCAAGTAAAAACTCCCATTTTTAGTAAATAAACCTCAAAATTAATTTGCAGTCTCTGGTTGGGACATGCCAAGAAAACACTTATGACCAGTAGGGGGGAAACACAAACTGCCATCCACTGCCATTCCAAGCTCATTGGCAGTTGGTGTGGCCAGGGGTGCCAACAGGTCGCCTGGGCACCAATAAATGGAGGAGGCGTGGCCTCCAGGTGGTGGCATGGCCTAAACCCATGTTTTGTGGGGGAGAGAGATGACAGGCTGCCGCTGCAGCAGTCTCTCCCCACCTCAGCACACACCACTGAGCAGTGTGTGCTAAGCTGGGGAGAGAGGATGTGCTGTGGTGGCAGCCTGTCATCTCCCTCTCCACTAACCGGCTCCTTGTAATGAGGGAAGGGGAGCAGGACTCAGGCCCACCCAGCAGACCTGGGTAAAAAAAAACCACTCCATCCCCTCTCGACGCCACTGAGTGTTGCTCCCTTTTTTAATTTTTGGACTGTGCTTCAGCCCCACCTCTGGAGTTGCCACTGCTTATGACACAGCCACATTTGAGAAGCCAACCCTGTTACCTCTCACTAACACTACCTGTCACTCACTTTGCAAATAAATCTTCACTGCATCCAGTGTCACTAATCAATTGCAGAGCATGCACAGTGCAGCTATGATGCATGCACAGCCCTAAACACATTGCCGGGATCTGCAAACATTGGCACTGCATTCACCTCTGATGCAGGCCCAAAGTGTCACACCAGGGCAGGGACAAATAAAAAAACACTTCATAACAGAAAGATCTGTGCAAGTAGTGTATTAAGTACAGTGCAGGCAGTGCCAGTTATATGGTGCTACTTCTAAGGTAGCATCAGTGCTGCAGGCATCTACTGGGTGACATACCCAGTTCACTGCTGGTACATTTGCATGATGTAACTGTGTCTCCCAGCCTATCCCTCTCCTGGTGGGAACAGTACCTACTAGTGGTCTAATTTTGTTTATGTAGACCAGCCAGGGCCGCTGACAGGTTGGCAGGACCCCAGTAAAATGGAGGGGGCGTGGTCACTGAACAGGGATGTGGCCTCCCAGACATGGCCACGCCCCTGTGAAAACAAAAAAAATATTTCCAATGCCTGTCATGTCTATCGCCATGGCTTCTAGTGTCAGAAGACTCTGTCCTTCTTTTCATGATAAACACAACTTCAAAGGTGCAAGTTATTTTGGAACTGCAGTGAGGAACCTGTATATAATGCTTCCCCTTAGCTATGACATGATGCCCGAGGATCTTGGTGGAGCTTCTATTGCAATATAATCTTTTTTTTTTTATGCTTCTTGTTTTCAGGTGTATCTGTCTCTAAAGGGGTGTGGAGGGTAAATGGGTTGGAGTAGAGTCTACTCCAACCCATCTACCCTCCACGTCTCTTTTTCTCTTTTATAGGTGAGACCCTGCTGGATTGCTGCATTAGCTGCCTACACTAAATGACCTGTTTTACGATCTGATTTACGTCCAGTAGTTGCCATTTTTGGTCGGCTTTACCTCAGTTACATGCATTAATGGCTGTACAGTTGGATTCCAAATACTGCACCTGGACTACCCACTACCCTTACCAACAAGACTTTCCCTTTAGCTTACTCTCATTCATCATCTCTTACAAACCCCGATCCTAATCATTTCCATTTTGCCTCCCTATTACTTCCTTATTGATTTTACCATATCTTGATTTCATCTCCTAATATGTAGAAGGTGTCAACTCCCCCAAAAGCAGGCCAACTTACAGACTCCTCTACCTGCTCTAATGGGTAATTTGATCTTCCTTCAGGAATTGTTAAACATCTTCACCATACATTGACATACAGTAGGAACGTTTTCTTGTTGTTGATCATGCTTGGGACCTTGGGAAGAGACATGGGATGACTGTCCTCTTTTCCCACTGTTTCACTTTTGATCTTAATGAAGCTCATAGGTAAATGTAAGGCAGCTTCTTGATATTGATTGATAAGATCAATAATCTGTCATGTAGCCCTTTAAATGTAGATGCCCATTACCCTAACACACATTTCATATTATCTTAAATCAGGCAAGGCAAGCTAATTATACAGTAGGTGGCAACTTCAATACCATCTTTAACCCTACACTGGAAAAAAAACATACTTCCATGGGATCTTCCTTAACAATTATGCCTCAAACCTTAAGGCTCTGCAAGAATTCAACCAGAATCATGATTCTTGGAGAGTTTCTGTCCCCCTAACCAATGACTACTCCTTTAATTTGCCCATCCACAACAATTATTCCAGAATCAACATGGCTCTGTTCAGAATTGGCCTGAATTTAAAACTTATCAATTCTCATCTTTACCCCATGGTCCTTTCTTCTGTAGCCCAGAAGCCCTTCTTTCCCCTAAATCTAATTAACTAAATAAAGAGCCCCCCTCAGTGGCGTAACTATACATTTCGCTCCCCCCTGCCAAAAAGTTTGTGGTGCCCCCCCCCCCCCCCCAGGCTCCTCTCCAGCGTGTTTCCCCAGCGTGTGACGTAATGACGCCACACGCATAACGGAGAAGCTGAAGCAGGAGAGAGGAAGAGAGACCAGCAGACACTGCTGCTTCCCTTGGCATACTAGGCCACCCTAGCACACCCATCCGCCCGCCCATCCTGTGCACAGTAGCCAATAGCTGGCTCTGTGTACAGTCAATTGAATCAGTGGGGGGATTTGTTATCTCTGCCATGGCCGCACCCGTGCTGTGGATGAATTGCCTCCAATGCTCAGCCAGTGGGCAGCGGCAGGCAGCAGCATGTCAGTACGTCAGGCGGGTGCCGGCGCCCACACAGACCCTGCTGCTTCTTGCTTCCCCAAGCGGCTGCTGGGGCTGCCTTACAGTAGTTACGCCACTGGCCCCCTTTCAGCATGCAATACTCACTCATAGGGGTTTATTTACTAATATGTGAAATAGCAACCAATCATAGCCTACTTCTTATTTATTTAGCACCTTCTAGAAGATAATAAATAAAATCTAATTGGTTGCCCATAGCAACATCCCATCTTCAATAGAACACCAATCTTAGTAAATAACACCCATAAGGCTGTCATTATTGGCCACCTCATTGCCTCGGCTTCCAAAAGGGGAGACTTTCCGGTACTTATGTATTATCTGGACTCCCATGTTAAATGCACCCCATTTTTTCATACCCCTACTATCCAACTACGCATGGAGTTGATTTTATATAGTGTGGCGAGCGCAGCGTGCCACCGTGCCCGAAGCGTGGCGAGCGCAGCGAGCCCCGCGAGGGGACGCGGTCTCATAAGAAAAACGGAAGCCCAGATATTACATAAGTACCGACTTTCCAAATGAGTGCTTGTGACCAATTCACTACACTCTGTCATAAGTCTAATCCAGACAATAACATCTTTCAAAAAAAGTACCAATACTGTAGTGACATTTCCCTGCTTTTGTTGTATCAGAAGGCCACTAAATGTAAATGTAAATGGTTAGATCAGTGGTAATATGGGAAAGGCATTAAAGCTGCCAAATGTGTCGCTAGTGAACTTTGTGCTAAAATCTCAGCATGAACATTTCTGTCCATCGAAGACTCCATTGGAGTTCTACCACAGGAACCTTAGTAATCTATCCTGAATTTCAACCGGAAGTTGCCTTTGCTCAGCAGGGTTAGGCAGAGTCGTACTAGCAATCTAGCACTTCTGTCCAAGGCATTGAGACCATGCTCAGAGGTAGGTGGCCCATGACTCTCAACACCCCCCGGTGATGCATGACCATGCCCAGTGATACATGATCATGCTTGCTTTTTTGAGTGTGCATGCAGTCCATTTCTAGCAGCAGGAGAGGACTATAAGGGATATCCTACTGTGACTGGTCTACCAAAATAATCCCCCTAAAAATCTGTCCATCATAGTATTGATTTCATATCAGCAGGTTGTGTAGGATCAGAAGGTTGTGAAGTTGTGTATATTGTAAAAGGTACATCTTGGTCCCCACTGTAAGTACTTGTCTCAACTATATCTTAAGTGGAAGCCATGGTCTAAAGCAAAGGGGTCCTCCAGATCTACCAACAGTTCACAATTTCCAGCCCACCTAGCTGGTGCGGAGGTGCAGTCATTACTAACTGTCACATTTTCAAACATGTGCTGCATTCATACCTAACCAACACATTCTACAGATCTACGGGTGGCCTGGAAAACATGGGCTGTTGGTAGATCTTGAGGACCGTTTTGGCCTACCTTAGTCTAGAGAATCTCTGGAGGTGCAGATCACCGCTATCTATAAAGAGAGTAGGGATTTGCAAAGCTGTGCCAGCTTCAGCCATATATCGCTCATTTGCACAAAAGACAATTGCCTCCCCTCTGTTATAACTTAGGCACCCTTTTCTAAAGGTTGTACGGTGGATTTGCACCTTTAAGAGCGCTGGATGGACAATCCAGGCACTTTGAAAATATATTCTGTATCAGAGCATCAGTGTGTTTTGAAACTGACCTTCACCATGCTCTTGGATGTTCACAGCCAGTATTTGTAACAAAGGTTTACAAACCTCAGGTGTTCCTGTGATTTATGGATAATAATAAAGCGGTACTTACAGAAGGATCATAATAGGCATCCATTATTATTATTTTCATTTTAGTGGACATATATAATTTCACAATGCACAAAGTAAATACTAACGCCTGGAATAACACGGACACCTCTGTTACATGCTGCGCTATTGTTCATTCAAGTTCAAATGAAACAAGTTAAGTATTATGTTATTTAGAGTTTTTTTAAGAGTGCTTTTGAATCAAGAATGATTCATTCTCTCACACAGACACTGATCACTGTGAATGTGATGCGCACAGTTGCAAGGGAAAATATTTTCTGTAAAAACCCGATACCTGGAAATGAAATTCAGTACAACGGTAATAAAAAAAAAGAGGAGACTGTAAGAACAGAAAAAGGGTTCCCACTGTATTATACCTCTGTGAGTCTTTCTACATGAAAGCAGGTAGATCAAATGTAGGATTTCATTCAACCTAGTGGCAGGGGGTGCAGAATTTTTAAGATATTAATAAAACTTTTTTTTTAAATTTTAGCTTCAAAACTAGACACATCAAAAACATGGCATAATGTCATTTATTTGAATATAGCTTACTAACATTATATTTTGTTGCTAACTTTTTATCTCCCAGCCTCAGAAGCCTGCAAGCCAGTGATACTCTTCGGGGGGTGAATCAGTAGTAAGTATAATCATGTTTAATCATTGAAAGACACCCCTATCTGTAAGAACATATCAGCAGGACTTAAACAGACATTGTAAGTTATAACAAATACCACCCTGCAGGGGGAATCTTGGGTCTGCAGGTTAAGGTTTAGAGGGATTCTTTGCAAGGGGACACGTGCGCGTATCCTTACAACAGAGCTCCCCTCGCCGCCGGTCCCCGCCACGTTCCCCTACCTCCCCGTCTCCCTGAAGCGGAGACGGACAGGGCTCCCGTCCCCCACCGACGGTAAACTGGGACGCGTGTGCATGTGGGACAGTCACGTGTCCCAGTCAGATGTAGTGTCCGCTCGCCAGCGGGGGCTGGTCTGGCGTGCGCTGGAGGAGCGGCGCTACATCTGTGTGTATATGTGTGTATATATATATATATATATATATGGCAGGAATGGCCGGGGCGGCATTTACCTGATCGCTGGGCTCCGAATATACTCAGCCCAGCGATCAGTTCTGAATCAGGCCGCAAGAACAGAAATGCACTGAAATTAAAGGGCCTCTTCTCCCACCCTTGCAATACAAACCCCGCCCATTATGTAAATATCCTTTTATAATGAAAGATTTTCATCAAAGTCTTTGGCCGCCTGAAAATCTCTCGCTCTTTGGGGAAAGTAGCTCAGTGTGTACGCACTACTTTGGTGAAAGATATATCTATAGGCCCATACACACTTGAAGATTTTCATTTCAAAAGACTTTGCCAAAATCTTTGATAGATATATCTGTCACCAAAGTAGTGCGTACACACTGATCTATTTTCCCAAAAGAGCAAGAGATGTTCAGGAGGTGAAAGACTTTGCTGAAAATCTTTCATGTAAAAGGCTATTTACATAATGGGCTGGGTTTGATTTCCAAGGGTGGGAGAAGGGGCCATATTATTCTGTGCATTTCAGTTTTTGGGTCCTGATTCAGAATTGATCGCTGGGCGGAGTATATTCGGAGAAATGCGATTTTGCATGCGATATCAAACGCAATTTAATACCTCTTTATTTCCCGACTATCCACTACGGCGTGGAGTCGAAATTATATAGTGTGGCGAGCGCAGCGAGCCACTGAACCCGAAGCGTGGCGAGCGGACACGGATTATGGTACTTGTGTCGGTTGACGGCGACACCTGATATCGCATTCCGTGTCCCTTGCGGCGCTCGCTACGCTCGCCACGTTTCGGGCTCGGTGTCTCGCTGCGCTCGCCACACTATATAAAATCAACTCCACGCCACAGCGGATAGTGGGGATATGAACAGGTATTAAATCGCATGCGATATCGCATGCGATATCGCATGCGATTTAGTGGCGCCGTGAAACTACACAAGTACCCGCCGGTCTATTGGATTATGTGTGTACGCAGCACGGGCTGAAAGATTAGCCACTTTCAGCCCGCGTGCCGCCCCGCCGTCTCCCCCTGCTCCCTCCCCCCTCCCCCAGCATGCACCTAAATTCCGGCTACAGTACCCCTCCGAATGGCAACAATTTCGTCAGGCTGCTGGGCACCCCTCCTAATGCCCGCAGGTCCTTCCGGCCACACGCCCACCTGACATGTCTGCCTGGATGCCCCCGCACCCCCGCAGCAGCTTCCAGGGTCCCCAGCCGCTGCCTCCTCATAGGTTAAAAAAAAAAGCAGTTGTTAAAACGTTTATAAAATGAGACCACTGCCACCAATGTGAGATTGCCCACAAGTGTATTTATATTATAGATATATTTATGTATATATATATATATATATATATATTTATTATCTATAAATATAATATATATATATATATATATTATATTTATAGATAATATATATATATATATATCTATATATATATATATATATATATAGATCTATATATATATATAGATCTATATATATATATATATATATATATATATATATATATATATATATATATATATATATATATATATATATATATATATATATCTCCAAAGTATAAAGTAGCACTCACAATATTCCTGGAGACATTTGCTGGGGTGCCAGATAAGCCCAGGCTTCACAGAGGAGATCCTATGCGTGCCAATCCATATCCAGAGAGGGAAACAATTTCCACAGAGCGCACTCACCAGACTTCAGAAAAAATAGGTTAAAAGTTCCAAATTTTAATTCATCCTTTTAAAATTCAACATGGTAGTCGACGTTTCGGGCCATTGCACGACCCTTTTTCAAGACCTTACTCCAGCCCAATCTCCTGCTGACAGCGATAACACTATCCCCCTGTGTCCAGCCTTAAATGCTACATGGTCCGCCCATCAAAGTAAGTACCTAGCCTATCGGGGCAAGTATTGTTCAACAAACCAGCTGTTTAAATTATGTCACATACCTGTCCTGATGTAGGGACTCCCGCCGCTCACTCGCGGTGCGGCGTGCGTTCCATACACCCTGTCGCATCACCGCAGCTTCCGCGCGGCTTGCGTTCCATAGAGGGGAAGTAATCTTTCAGACTTCCCTCAAAGCACCCGGTCACCTGATGCTCCGCCGGATGTGACGCTACGTGCGTTCCATCCGCGGGTCTAATATACTGAACTTACACTTCCTGCGTTCCACCAAGGCGGAAGCAGGATTAGGGAGTGAATGTTGAAGCAGGCATAGTTATTGTTCTCCGGTCACATGCTGTCCTGTCGGATGTGACGCTACGTGCGTTCCATCAGAGGGTGTAATGCATTATTTCTTACCTTCCTGCGTTCCACCAAGGCGGAAGCAGGTTACTAGATAGTATATATTAGTTATTAAAGCGGGCATTTATAGACAAAAGAGAGCCTTCCAACAGGGGAATATTGTCACCGCTGACCATTACATCAGATTACACATGCCATATACAAACAATTAAATAAAATACACATATCCGTGGAGAGACTGAATCAATCAGTCAGTCAGCCACAGAATATATGCAGCGCTGTCCAGAGCCCATATTAACCCATGTGTCACCTACCAAATAATATTTACAACAACTGAAGAAAAAGGAAAAACACAAAAAGAATCAAAAATCATAAAAATGTCCAACCAAGCCATAAAACACAAGAAAAAACTTCTATATCAGGGTCATATAGCAACAAGGCAAATTTGTCCTGTTCTTTAGTTGTCCAGAAAGATCGATAAAGTGTTCTTCTCATTAAGGCCTCTTGGTGATATTGTATCCAAGTAATGTATCCAATAAGCCTCTTTTTTGAGTAGAGACAATCCACGATCACCACCCCTTGGATTGGGGGCTATCCAATCAATGATCATGTATCGAAGATTGGAGACTTGGTGCCTCTCCTTTAAAAAATGGGCCGCTACAGGTTTGTCAGTGACACCAGTCGACAATGCTTCTCTTATTGTGTACCTGTGCTGGGCCATTCTTTCACGCAATGTCCTCACAGTTTTTCCGACGTACATTAGCCCAAAAGGGCACGTGAGAAAATATATTATGTGGTCCAAGAGACAGTGCATTACTTGGATACAATATCACCAAGAGGCCTTAATGAGAAGAACACTTTATCGATCTTTCTGGACAACTAAAGAACAGGACAAATTTGCCTTGTTGCTATATGACCCTGATATAGAAGTTTTTTCTTGTGTTTTATGGCTTGGTTGGACATTTTTATGATTTTTGATTCTTTTTGTGTTTTTCCTTTTTCTTCAGTTGTTGTAAATATTATTTGGTAGGTGACACATGGGTTAATATGGGCTCTGGACAGCGCTGCATATATTCTGTGGCTGACTGACTGATTGATTCAGTCTCTCCACGGATATGTGTATTTTATTTAATTGTTTGTATATGGCATGTGTAATCTGATGTAATGGTCAGCGGTGACAATATTCCCCTGTTGGAAGGCTCTCTTTTGCCTATAAATGCCCGCTTTAATAACTAATATATACTATCTAGTAACCTGCTTCCGCCTTGGTGGAACGCAGGAAGGTAAGAAATAATGCATTACACCCTCTGATGGAACGCACGTAGCGTCACATCCGACAGGACAGCATGTGACCGGAGAACAATAACTATGCCTGCTTCAACATTCACTCCCTAATCCTGCTTCCGCCTTGGTGGAACGCAGGAAGTGTAAGTTCAGTATATTAGACCCGCGGATGGAACGCACGTAGCGTCACATCCGGCGGAGCATCAGGTGACCGGGTGCTTTGAGGGAAGTCTGAAAGATTACTTCCCCTCTATGGAACGCAAGCCGCGCGGAAGCTGCGGTGATGCGACAGGGTGTATGGAACGCACGCCGCACCGCGAGTGAGCGGCGGGAGTCCCTACATCAGGACAGGTATGTGACATAATTTAAACAGCTGGTTTGTTGAACAATACTTGCCCCGATAGGCTAGGTACTTACTTTGATGGGCGGACCATGTAGCATTTAAGGCTGGACACAGGGGGATAGTGTTATCGCTGTCAGCAGGAGATTGGGCTGGAGTAAGGTCTTGAAAAAGGGTCGTGCAATGGCCCGAAACGTCGACTACCATGTTGAATTTTAAAAGGATGAATTAAAATTTGGAACTTTTAACCTATTTTTTCTGAAGTCTGGTGAGTGCGCTCTGTGGAAATTGTTTCCCTCTCTGGATATATATATATATAGATATATATAGATATATATAGATATATATAGATAGATATAGATAGATATATATATATATATATCTATATATATATATATAGATATATATATATATATAATATAAATACACTTGTGGGCAATCTCACATTGGTGGCAGTGGTCTCATTTTATAAACGTTTTAACAACTGCTTTTTTTTCTAACATATGAGGAGGCAGCGGCTGGGGACCCTGGAAGCTGCTGCGGGGGCAGCCAGGCAGACATGATCGTGGAAGAACGGGAGGACCTGCCGGCGGAGGGGTGCCCAGCAGCCAGACGAAATTGCGGGCATTAGGAGGAGTAGTACTGCAGCCGCCCGGAATACAGGTGCGTGCTGGGGGAGGGGGGAGGGGGGAGGGAGCAGGGGGAGGCGGCGGGGCGGCGGGGCGGTACGCAGGCTCAAAGTGGCTAATCTTTAGCCCGGCAGCCCGGCGTACACACACAGAGATGATGGCTGAATAAATCAGCCATCATCTCTGGCATGCTGGTAAAACCAGCAGATTAGAGACTTTGACAGCGATGATGCGGGAGCGCGCATCATCGCTAGTCTGCAATCTGGGAGGCATACACACTAGGCGATTTTCAGCGGAAAATCGCTCAAAACTGCTGTTTTGACCGATTTTCAGGTGAAAATCGTCAAGTGTGTATGGGCCTTATCAGAGATTTTGGCAAAGTCTTTTGAAATGAAAATCTTCAAGTGTGTATGGGCCTTTACTGAAGTTGTCAGGCCAGGGACGATAATGCGGCTTGTCAATGGGGTGGGGTCAACGCAATACTTGAAAAATGTCATTGGCTGAGAGAGCCATTCTCATGGCTCTCAGCCAGTAGGCTCCCTGCACACTCAACACCCAGAGGATGCTGCACCCACCCAGAGAATGCTGCTGTGCTGACAGGCACTGAAATAGTGCAGCACTCAGACCTTCTTTATTATCGCTGATGTCTGTGAGGATCGGGGTGACCCTACTGCCTGCTTTCACAATAAGTGTGCTAGTGGTGTATATTCAACCCACACTGTGTCTGTCTTGCATTGTATTCATCCTGCACTGTACCCAAATCTCAATGTATCCTGCAATGTACTCTGACCCACACTGTACTTCACACGCAATACAACTAGCACTGTACAGTATCTGACTCATGGTGACCCTAACCTGCCCTGTAATCTACACTTTATCCAACCCACACTGTAACACAGCCCTGGATAGACCCACATTGTATCCGACTTACACTAGGCCAACACTGTGTCCAAACCGCACTGTATCTAACCCACATTCTATCCACCTGGCACTGTATCCCACCCACAATGTAACCAGCACTGCATCTGACTCTATATGCGATGCGACCTGTATGCCGGGAGGGAGGACTGCCTGGTTCTGCAGCTGCTTCTCTCCCCCTAGTGCAGCACACAACAGCGTTGCCGCTGAGAGAGGCTGCTGGAGCAGCAAGTCAGTCCTCTCTGACTGAACTGAAATGTCCCTATCCGCAAAAAGAAAGGGGAGGGGGGTGGGTGATGTCGCGGGGAAACCGGTAAAAATACCTGCCCCAAACCCCTCTCTGAGCCACTGCCCAGCATTGTATCCCCCAGGTATCGGATATTGATTTTATGGTGGGGAAGTTTTGTGGAGCTTCTCTGCAAAAAGGCTGATTGATTGTGGCTTTACAGTGCATTGGCACAGATCATTCAGTCATCAGGGGCTTAGGGTTCCCATATGGAATGTTAAGATTGGGCATTGAGAATAGGCTCCCCAGCTCACCCGCTCCCTGCTATGCCCGGCTGGAGTCCCGCCGCTATTTTCAATTAAAGCCTCCCGCTGGACCGCTAGCCAATAGGTGCTTGCGGTCCAGCAGTTAATCAGAAGCAGCATTGGCTGCTGGACTGCGAGCGCCTATTGGCTAGCGGTCCAGCTGGAGACTTGTGAATTGAAAATAGCAGCGGACACTGGCTCAGCCAGAGCTGGGTGTGCGGGGGAGCGGGCTGCATTCCCCCTTGGCAACGAGTTACTTCAGTCCCCCTTGGCAATGAGCAATTTCAGTCCCCCTTGACAATGAGCAATTTCAGTCCCCCTTGGCAATGAGCAATTTCAGTCCCCCTTGACAATGAGCACATCAAGTCCCCCTTGGCAACGAGCAATTTCAGTCCCCCTTGGCAACAAGCTATTTCAGTCCCCCTTGGCAACGAGCAATATCAGTCCCCCTTGGCAACGAGCAATTTCAGCCCCCCTTGGCAACGAGCAATTTTAGTCCCCCTTGGCAACGCGCAATTTCAGTCCCGCTTGGCCATAAGCAATTTCAGTCCCTCTTGGCAACTAGCAATTTCAGTCCCCCTAGGCAACAAGCTATTTCAGTCCCCCATGGCAACAAGCAATTTCAGTCCCCCTTGGCAATGAGCAATTTCAGTCCCCCTTGGCAACGAGCAATTTCAGCCCCCCTTGGCAACGAGCAATTTCAGCCCCCCATTGGCATCGAGCATGAAGCCCCTGGCATCAACCATGAAGTTCCTAGCAATGAGCATCTAGGTAAGTGGCACTTATGTGTCAAATGTGTAATGGGCATTACAATTTGTTATATTGTATGTAATGGGCATTATGGTTTGTTATATAGTATGTAATAGGCATCATGTGTGGCATTATGGCATGTGACTTTATGTGTAATGGGTATTACAAAGTTCGCTAAAATTTGCAATGGGCATTACGGTGTGTGGTATAATGTTAGGCCGCATCCCCTTTTTGCAAGAGCCCAGCCTACTGCAAATCGAGGGGGCACAAAACATGCCCTTGCTCTGGGCACCGTGGCACCTAGCTACACCACTGATCATGCCCAGTGGAAAAGATGGGCCTGGTTAATGATACTGCAGGGTTGCCAACCCTCTCGGAATGGCCGGGAGGGTCCTGAAAATCGGGTTCCCCTCCCGGCCCCCTGTAAAGGTGGGCAACCCCCCCGGTTTCTGGGGGACCCCCACTCCCCCCCTGATCAAGGCTTCCTCCACCCTGACTGCACCGTTTAAATAACCTGATCTGCCGATCTCCAGTGAGGGGGCGGGGCTAAAGTGTCATAATCTTGTCCCTTTAGCCACGCCCCTCAGCGGAGATCAGCAAATTGGGTCATTTTCCATCATGGGGGCGAGCCTAATGACATCACTCTCAAGCCCCAACCCCCAAACTCCTGCTGAAAGTTAATTAAAAATTGATTTAAAAAAGTCGGCAACCTTGTGATACTGTAGGAACAAAACATGCCCACATAAAAAAAAAAAAAAACATAAAAGTGATCCAGATCCAGTAAAAATGCTTTTGGGCTCAGAAAAGTATGTTTTACATAGCATTTAGGAACTGTGAATTTGAGTTAATACTTGGGACTTCGGGTCTACGAAAAAATGACCTCACTATTCTGTAATTTCATATGTGAAAGTTGATATTCAGTACAACACAAATTGCCGGGACATTAATCGGCACAGAAAGGAGAACGTAAAGCTGTAAAAGGTGTACTGACAATTGATGAAACACAAGCAAAGTTCAATAGCACTTTGCTGCGACAGTGTTTATGTAGTTTGTACGCTGACAGATTATCTACCACTGTGGAAATGTCAAGGTTTCGTGGATGCTTCTAATAAGGTATTTGCTCAATATGACAGTTTAGAGATAGTTTTTGAGCTTGCTTCCAAAAATCTTTTTGGTTATGCTATTGTCAAGTGACCTGCACACAAACAAGAGAATGATTTTATGTGTAGGCAATAACCAAGCACATTTCTTGGCTAAAGAAGCTGCTTTAGTAGGAAAACAGACGCACACAATTCTCTACTTGTAGATGAAAATACAAAGGATTCTTGTAAGGTCTGAGACAACAAATGCTATTTTAAATGTTTGATAATGTGCCAGAACCAAAACAAGCAAGATAAATCAATCCAAGAGACTGGTTATGCAGAAGACCCATAATGTACATACATACGATACATAAAGGAGAATTTCCAAACACTTGCTGAAATAATGCAGGAGCAAATGGAACTTAAAAGGGAAATGATACATGCAACTTATCTACAGCAGGGCAAAAGGTATTAGGGTGCGCTAGTCCGGAACTTGTGGGTGATGAGCCCAGGTGCAAAAATATAATTTGGGCCTCCCTCCTCCACCCCAAACCAAGTTCACAATATGCAACATGGCGGTGGGTGACAGGGAGAGTCAGAGGGTGACAGGAAGAGGCAGGGGGAGTCAGAGTATGACAGGGACAGTGGGTGACAGGAAGAGGGTAACAGGGCACTAGTCCGATTTGGGACGATTTCACCCGATCTTGACGGATCGGCATGAGAAGTCGACCCAAATCGCATGTGTTTGATGTCCCCCTTGGGGTTGAAGCACGGCCCCTGCGCATTGGTCCTGAGCCGGAGGTCGGACCAGCTGTTCATCCAACCTCCGCAGGGCTGCCGCTAGGAATTTTGGGGCCCAGGACTGATTTTTAGTTGCCCCCCGCCCCTCACTTACCGTCCAGCTCCCCCCTCACTTACCGGCTCCGGGTCCCAACCCCCTTCCGCTGTGCTGTCTCCTGCTCAGAGCGCTGTGGCTGAACGAAGCCCTGCTCCCAGAGTGAAGGCTTATTTACCTCAGGGCGTCGGCAGCCAATTAAAATCTGACTTGTCTGAGAGCCAATCAGAGCTTGCGCACTGTTAGCCAATCAGAGCGGCTGCCTGCGTCTGCAGGTGAAGAAGGGCTTCATTCAGCGCACTGAGAGTGCAGGCAGTGGCAGGGGTGTGGTGGGCAAAATGAGTTGCCCGGGCTCTTTCCTGTCTCTTAGAGAGGCTGGGCCCAGGACAGCTGTACCCACAGCACCCCCCTATTGGTGGGACTGAACCTCTGACTCAGTTCTCCTCCCGCTGGCCGGGAATGGGGTTGCATGTGATACATCGTATGTACATGGACTACATGCTATGTATCACATGCGATTCTGCTGCCCAGGAAGGTCACGGCTGGCCATATACTGTTGTTATACTGTACATCGCAGTAGTGTATGGCTACCTTTAGGCAGAGGGCAGAACAAAGACCTAGACCAGGAAAACCATAACCAAAACATGAACAAATCAGAAATTATTTGCACAGTCTCACACAAGATACAGGACTACTGAATCCGCAGAGGTTCAAACCTCCTTTCTTCTCAGTTTTAATTCACAGCCATTCGCACAATACCTAGGGCCCTGGTATTAGTCATATCTAGTGTTACTAGAATAGTGAAAATAGTGGTATAGATGCAATATACTGTAGGTGCCTGGGCAGCAATCCTTTATATACTGTTATAAGTACAGGGCAGAAAATGGGTAGAGATGTATTATAGCCTTATAGGTATCTGGCAGTAGTTTGACAGTATTCTTTAAGTTTAATTGTCATTTTGCAACATTGATGGGGACTGCAATCTTAAATGATTTGATCAAATTCTGAACCAAATCCCCATGCTATACTTTGGGGAGTGCAGAGCCTCTCTCTCTCTCTCTCTCGCTCTCTTTATATATATATATATATATATATATATATATATATATATATATATATCGGAAAGCCACTCAACGCCTTCAATCATCCACATACTCCAATGTCCGGTTTTGCTTAGTCATGCTTGGCATAGATCATTGTCCATAATTTTATGCAGCAGCCATCAGCCTTGGGGAGGGGGTAAGAGTGCCCATGCACAGTTCCGATTTGGCCTGTTTTCACCCGATTCTGATGGATCTGGCCGATTTCAAAGTATCCAAATCGGACCAGTGTTGACATCTGATTCGTTGCGCGGCCCCGTGTGCATCGGATTGGAGCTGTAGATCATACATACTGCACGTATGACATCCGAATTGGCCCCTCTCTCTGCAGCGGGGAATGGCAATGGTATGCTATATGTCACATGCAGAAGTACCGCAGGTGCAATAACACCCACACCCCCGCCGCCCATTGTAGTGGCCACCAGCGGACCTCCTTCCCCCCTCCCCCTTTGCAGAATTTGTGGTGGCTTCACACGCCATACAGTTGCTTGCTACTATTTTTACATGAAGGGGAGTGGCCACACCTTTTTGCATTGGCCACCCCCCCTCTAATTACTGGAGCCCTGCATAGCTGCCGGAATCATAACAGAAACACATGGCGAGGTAGGAGGCATAGGCACTCATGGGAAGGGAGGTCAGAGATACAATTGGTGGGGCAATGGTCAGGGGCATTCATGGGGACAGGGGGCAGTGGTACATATGGGAAGGGGAGATGATAAGTGCATATATGGGGTAGAAGACAGAAGCACTGTAAGGATGGGAGTCCTGGGAAGGAGAGGCATGCTTGGTCATACAGGAGGAAGGAGGCAGAAGCACTCATGAGGAGGGGGCAGGTGCATGCTTGCTGATACAGGAGGCAGTGGTACATATGGGGAGGAGAGATGATAGGTACACATGGGTAGATAGGAAGTAGAGATGGGTAGGGAGGTCCGAGACATGCTTGGTGAGGCAAGGGGCGGGGATTGCATATGTTAAAGGTAGATTGTACTTGCACATGGGGAGGTAGGAGGCAGAGGGAGTCATGGGGAGGGTGGTTAGGGCAACACTTGGGGGAGGCAGGGAAAAGGTACTCACAGAAGAAACTTGCCTATATTACCCGTGACACATGGAAGCATGTGAAGGAAGGGCATTAAGGAGAGACGGGTATGGGGACATACTGTATGTGAAGGATGAGCAGTGATGATTGCCTGAAGTCTTTTATGAGAGAACAACTACTGCAGTACTACCCTTGGCCATGGTGTGTACTGTAGAGCACTACTATTTTTCTGTTACTCATTAAAATCGTCACTGCTCAGCTCCCTTTCTGTCATTAATTATTGTTTAAAACACTTAACCCTTTCTTGACAAATGCTCTATAAAACCACATTAAAATCTATCTAGCGGTTCTCTAAATTGCCCAAACAAACAGACAAAAAGATGCTTACCATGGACTTTATTTTATGTGAAGAGAGATACTGTATGTTAGCTTCCTTCTGACCAGACCAGTCTTCTATTTTCCAACAGCTACCCGGTTGTATCAGGAGTGATAAAAATATAGTTTCACTGTCTGATTTGATTATGTTCATAGTCTTTTTTTTACAACAAATACAGCTGTAATTAATTATTACATACAATACGTCAGGTTGTATGGTAACAATTGAATTCTGTTTCAGTTCATGTTTTAACCTAAGGACATTGACCATTGTCTGGTTATTTGAGACCAAATTAGAAAAGTGATTTAGTGGTACATATGTCAACATTAGAGTCCTTGCCTCTTAAGCCTGGGACAATATTGTTCACCTTGTGTCTTAAATCTATATAATCTTTATAATCCCTGTTATACATTGTATAACAGGAAATTGTTATTTCCAAAATTCCCCCTACTGTTTTTCACCAGTTATATAATTTTGCCATTTGAAAACTGAAACTGTGAAATAGCTTAGGAAGGAGTTCTGCAGCCTATATAAACTGGACTCTGTCAGTTAGGTAGCCGATTTGTCTTGGAAGAAAACACTGACTGCAGTAGCACAGAGGGTGGGGCTCCTGCATTTGCTGATGTGATTGCTGTATTGGACATCTGCTGAACCAATAACCTTAGCTAAGGATAGTAAATTCATATTTTATATTCAAGTTATTTGTTGAAGTACTTTTCTGGGAAACCACCCATCTGGCTCTCCTTTAGCTTAACCCACCTGAAACATTTAGAGAGCCATCCAGGAGACCACAAAGGAGAAAAATGCTGTCATACAAACCCATGTAAGGTCCCAGGAACAGTGTACCAGTGAATTGCTGAAACAGTTCGAAAATCATGTTGGTAAAGAATGAATCGTAAGAAACGGTTGAGTAAAAATCCCAAATATAATTCTCTGAAGATAAGTACATTGATTACCTCACAAAACTGGGAACAGTAAGACAGTGATTATTAGGTACTGTAGAATTTAAGGAAGAGATAACAAGGCAGCTGAATCTCTCCTAGGGTGGATACTCTGGTTGTGGGAGGAGGGTGGAGATTCAATTGAGTTAAATTCCAGAGAAATTACGCAGTTGTGAACTTTATCAATAGATCCCATGGTGCGTCTACAGTTGCAAATTTATCATAATAATAATAGTATATTCTCTTTATTGACTGGTGTCTGAGCGGCTATATGTGAAGTAATAAAATCATCCATGACACTGATGCCCACCTCAACGTGGCACATTACTACAGAGCATATTCACCGATTGCTTCTGTTAGGGTGTGTTCTAGGTTTGGAACCAGGGGTCCCCACACCGCACACACTTCCCACTTACTTCAACCATACATTATGTACCGGGCACACAAATCACTAGAAAAATGGGCGCCGTAGCCATTTCCGAGTGATTTACGCATGTGCAATGGATATGTCCCCAGGAACAAGGTGCGTTCGCCATGTTCCTGGAGATTTGTGCATGTGCAGTAGACTCTGGCATAATGCCAGAGTTTACTCGCCATCAGAGAAGAAGGGGCCCTCATTGGAGGCTGCACGCAAGTCGTGAAATGCCCCTGATAGTAACATTGTAGGAGCCGCTGTGATGCACTGAATTACTAATCTCCCATGTTTTATGTATCTTCTAGAGCAGTGGTTCCCAACCTGGGGTACTAGTACCCCTGGGGGTACTCTGCAGACCAGTTGGGTGTACTTGAAAAAAATATTGGTAATGGTGGAAGAAGAAGAAGTCTCCAGGATAAGTCTCCCATTGCCATGGAGACGAATCACGTTACATCACTTCCGGTTCTGTCTGCATCGTCATTAGCATCTTCTCATGTTTTTGCCCAATCAGCAATGCACTGGGAGCTACCTGCGCTGCCACAGGTGGAGGAAGCAGTGTCATTAATCTTACAGGCGTTAGCAGGAACCCTGGTGACAGTACACAGCCAGCGGGCAGACACAGAGCGACTCAATTCCTGACCACACACTACTCCTCAGCTACTCCTTAATATAAGGACACGCATAAGGACACACATACCGCTCACTTCCACTCCACTTGTAAGTACTGTGGATAGTTCAAATTGAGAGGAGGGGTACTTATAAATGAAAAGCTTAATCAAGGGGTACGGGAGAGAAAAAAGGTTGGGAACCACTGTTCTAGAGTAAAGCAGATTTTCATCCATGATTTGGCAAAATCTTACTCCATCCCTTTTGGCATCTATTTTGACATCAACGTTGCTTCATGATAGAATAGTGTTCTTGGGATTATACACAATGCTAGACTTGTACCAAATATAGTTTAGCTTTGAAGCCACAAAAGTAAATTTAGGACAAATCAGAGCCTTGAATCGTGCTCCATTTGGGATGTATGTCTCCCACTTGCTTTGTGGCAAACTCTTTATTTGTGTTATTTTCATCACTGTACAGTATAAATAGACCTCTTCATATATCAGGGCTACCGGGAGGGGCATGGCCATGTCCCAGGAGAAAAAATACCTTACTTGTGCAGGTGGGTGGTTGGTTGTGATCGCTCACCCGCACAGGAAGAGAGAGGACAGGCTGTCGGTTATGATTCTCTCTGGGTCTGAGCATACAAAACACAGAAAGAGAGACTCCAGAGAAGAACTGAATCCCAGTGGCCATAGATAACGATGACCACTAGGACACCTACACTAACCCCTGACTCTGTTGGTTCCTTGAGTATCCACTAGGCACCTGCAATTCTATGCTTCACCTATAACAGCCACATTTCAAGGGGCAAATTAGGACCGCCCCAACTCCGGTTCCACTTGCTATTCCCCAGGCCATGATGCCGGTCTCTCAGCAGCAGCAGCACGGACCTGGCACTCCCAGCAGACTTCACCGGCGCTGGCTCCCCCAAGCCGCCGCGGGGTCTGCAGACCCATTGTTATGCAACTGACAAGGGGGAGATTCTCTAAAACTCGCCGCCCAGCTCTGCCCCCCCTTCGCCGCCCATCGCAATCATAATTATCGCATATGTTCTAACATATTATAGCAAAGGACAGCTCTTGCGTTAAGAGCTGTCCTTTGCAGTGAGAGTCGCCGGGTCCCAGCAGATCCCGGCGGCTCCCCCCTCCCACACCCGGCGCTGCTGCTGCTGCTGCTGCGCCGGGCTCTCCTCCTCCCTGCACCCGGAAGAGGATCAGTGCAGGGAGGAGGTCACAGGTCCGGGCAGCACAGCTCTGTGCTGCCCGGACACAGGTGAGGGGGCGATGCAGGGTGGCGGCGGTCCGTGCGGGTTTCGCGTTAGAAGCCCATTGGCTTCTAAGGGGCATCGCCAGATTTTTTGGGCTATGCCCCCCCGGCGGGGGATGCTTAGAGCATCCCAAAATGTGGTAAAAACCCTGATAACGGGGTTTTTACCGCATTTTTACCTTTGAGAATCTCTCCCCTGGTCTCTCTGTGTAGCTGCACTGCATCAATGTTAGAGGTACCCTTTCAGGGGTGGAGCTTGGCTTTAGCCAACTCCATTATCTCCAGTACTTCCACCACTGATGGCAAAAGACTGTCATCTATGCAGCAATGATAGTAACTCCAACCACATCTGAATGAGCCTAACTGACCCTAACCCTAGCAGACTAAGGGCCTTATGCAGAACTGATCAGAAGGCACATTTTTTCTCAAATGGACAAAACCATGTTGCACTGCACGGGGGTGGGGAGTGGGGATGTAACGTGCAGAGATGGTTAGATTTGGTTGGGGTGAGCTTAAATTGAAATCTAAATTACAGTGTAAAAATAAAGCAGCCAGTATTGACCCTGCAGAGAAACAAAATAACCAACCCAAATCTATCTATCTCCGCACATGTTACAAGATGGTTTTGTCCATTTTGGAAAAAAAATTGTCAATTGTGATCAAGTCAGAATTATGCCCCAAGTCCAGACTGAACGGCTCACAAACAAGTTGAATCAAATTATTTTTATTGTATGCAGGTGGACTTCATCAATGAATTATTTAATATCGGACGATAACGTCTTACAGCTGAGATTGTTTTTTCTACTTCTTATCATTAAAAAGAAGATTGCTATTGTATTAGTCTGGTCTTATTTTAATTAAGAAAACCCCTTAGAGTTATGTCATTTATTTGACATTACAATAATGATGATTAAATGCATGACTAGATCATTTGCATTATAGACAATGAAATAAAAAAAATGTAAACCGGGTGAACAATTTTCATAGCCTCATTTTTTTCCCTGCAATGTGTTTAATCATTTATTTTCATGGATGCTAATGGCTAGATGATTTCCTTTATTATCTCCCTAATAAATTACAGTATATCATTGTAACAACCCCACCCAGTTGTTCGTATTTTATACTAACCACTAGATGGTGATAGAGAGCTTACATTTAGTTGTAATATGTAAAGATGACTGGAATGCAGTCTGACTGCTAGGGTCCCAAGGCTCTGAATAGTGAATTTAACATATAATAATATAAAATGAATATATTAAAACAACTGTATGTCGGAAATAGGATGCCCTCAGAGAATTCCCTTCAGCAAACCACCTGGTACAATCACCAATACTTTTTTTTATATGATTTGCAAATACAGATAAATGTAATTCTTCTTACATAACATTGTATGCCGTTTCATTTCACTTGACCTGTCCATTTCACCTGACCTTTTTATAATGGGCCTTCCGGGTTTCACTCGTAAAAGTCATGTTACATCTGCCCCACCTGCAGTGCAGCATGTTGGGAAAAAACATGCTGCACTGCAGGTGAGGCAGATGTAACATGTGCAAAGAGAGTTAGATTTGGGTGAGTTATTTTGTTTCTGTGCAGATTAAATACTGGCTGCTTTATTTAAAAAAAAAATCAGCCAGTATTTAATCTGCACAGAAACAAAATAACTCACCCAAATCTAACTCTCTCTGCACATGTTACACATCTCCCCCACCTGCAGTGCACATGGTTTTGACCATTAGAGAGAGAATTTTCTTGTGCAAATGGACCAGAATCAGGCCCTTAGTGTGAAAGTGCTGGACACGGGTCGTAGCAGGGTCAGACCCGGGATTAATATCCTGGGTCTGACCCCGCTTTGTAATTTGAAAGCGGTATACGAAATACTTAATAAAAAGTTGGATCTTCTTTGAACCTAATGGGGCCTTCACATCTGTAATCAATTGGGACAATTCCTCATTCTAATGACGTCAGGAGCAGAGGGTCAGCAAATCCAACATATTGGACAATCTCAATTCACCAATTCCAACCTAAAAATTTATGGAATCAGCTAGTCGGGGATTTTTAACACATAGCCCTTTTGTTCAGATCTGATCGCAGTACAAATTTGTTTGGTAAATGGGCAAAACCATGTGCACTGCAGGTGGGGCAGATGTAACATGTGCAGAGAGAGTTAGATTTGTGTGAGTTATTTTGTTTCTGTGCAGGGTAAATACTGGCTGCTTTATTTTTACACTG
This sequence comes from Crinia signifera, assembly GCF_055691185.1. Lineage (NCBI taxonomy): Eukaryota > Metazoa > Chordata > Amphibia > Anura > Myobatrachidae > Crinia > Crinia signifera. The sequence continues at coordinate 44,456,865 of NC_139221.1, read as the reverse complement.
CAATTTAGATTTCAGTTTCAACACACTCCACCCAAATTTAACTCTTGCTGCACATGTTACATCTGCCCCACCTGCAGTGCACATGGTTTTGCCCATTTTCCAAAACAAATTTGTACTGCGATCAGATCTGAATACAAGGCTATAGTATTTTTCTAATCCCCTCAGAAATCATCAGAGTCCACCAATTGATATACAGTAGAGATAGATAAATGAAATGGAAGAAATCTCCTAACATGTGCTTGGGGGTAAGTGGGCCAGCCACAGAATATACCTAACTATACTTAGTATCGCTAAAAATGAAGAATATTTAAAACAAATTTGTTCTCAAAATGGGCAAAACCATGTGCACTGCAGGTGGGGCAGATGCAACATGTGCAGAGAGAGTTAGATTTGGGTGCGGTGTGTTGAAACTGAAATCTACATTGCAGTGTAAAAATAATGCAGCCAGTACTTACCCTGCACAGAAACAAAATACAGTAACTCACCCAAATCTAACTCTCTCTATACATGTTACATCTGCCCCACCTGCAGTGCACATGGTTTTGCCCATTTTGAGAACAAATTTGTACTGCGATAAGATCTGAATAAGGGCAGTATGATACTTCGAATTAGGAAAACAATAATTGTGCTGATTTTACATAACCGTTTGAGTGCCAAGTGAATTTGTCAAAGGAAGTGTGAAAATTGCCAAGCAAACATTTTTATTCATCATAATGACCTGTAATGTTAGGAAATAGAATCTTTTTCTTCACAATACGTCTTCATTTGAATCTATATAACAAATGTGAGCGATGCTGGCATTTATAGCAGATATTTCATGCATCTCCTACAGAGATGTTTGCACTTCAAGGGTTAAGCAGGATTCACACTTGAGCGATAGTTAGCCGATATGTCGTTTTGAGCTGACTAGAAATGACATATCGGCTGATCACTCAATGTGTACCGGCAATATGGCCACGGTCACTAGCAACATTGCTAGGTTTTATGTGCTGCACATGAAACCCAGTGATAACACTAACGGTCACTGCATGTAATAAAGGAAGGAGCAATATGTCGTTATGGCATTCATTACATTGCTCAATGGACCTCATTCAGCAAGATTAGCCAAGCAGCATCGTTTGCTGCTCAGCAAGCCCATAGAAGCTGCCCGGCCAAACGCTCCCCCCCCCCCGCATTACCACAGTAACATGTGAGGGGATGTACAGGAACACATCCCCTTGAACGCGGACGAAGGGGAGAGTCTGCTGTAGGGGGTGGGGGGCTCTGATCAGGGCCGGCGCCACCACTAGGCAGCTTTAGGCATTTGCCTAGGGCGCCGGCCAGTAGAGGGCGGCACCGAGCGCTGCTGATAAATGCTTCTTTTTGGTGAGCTGCACATCTACTTCAAGGGATGAGGAACAAGGAGACCAAGGCCACCCAATATTTATCAGCCGGCACTGAGAACTCATCCACATGCAGTATTAAAGGGTAAGCAGGGCCACCCCACTACAGCTGCATGAGCGGAACACTGATCCCATCCCTACTGCGGGCAGTAATTTCCAGAGCCCCGCCAGCAGCCGCCCCCCTCCCTCCGTGGAGATTACACTGCCACTGCGGGCAGTCATGTCCGGAGCTCTGTCGGCCGCCTGCTCCCCCCCCCCCCCCGCCCCTCTCCTCTCCCTTACACCGTGGGCAGACATGTTCTAAAGCCTGAAAGCGATCCGCACTGCCACTCCGCTCCGTGCAGATTACTCTGCCACTGCGGGCAGAGTCCTGTCTGGAGCTCCGTCGGCCGCCCACTCCCCCCCTTCCCCTGCCACCATGGGCAGTCACATTCTAAAGGCCTGCCAGCCACAGCCCTCCGTGCATATTACACTGCCTCTGCGGGCAGTCATGTCCGGAGCTCCGTCGGATGCCCGCTCCCTCCACTCCCACATGTCTGGAGCTCCATTGGTGCCCCCCCCTTGAGATTACACAGCCACTGTCCCGAGCCCTGCAAAACGCCACCCCCTGGAGATTATTCTATCAGTGTCCCGCCATAACTAAATTGATGCTAGTGTATTACTGACAAGTTACAGATGAAACAACCATTCGGCGTCTATAGAGATCCAGCCTTTTGATCCAGGTAGGATTGTGTGGGGGTTGTACAGGGGGGAGGAGGAAGGATATACAGTATGTGTATTGCTCTACAGTGAGCATTGCTATGGGTTTAAGAGGCACTGTGACCTGAATATGGGTCACTACCACATGAATAAGAGTCACTTACATGGTGTAACAGAAATATGGGTCAATGTGTGGAGCAATGTGAATATGGGTCTCTATGGGTGGTGTGACGTGAATATGGGTCACTGCATGTGGTGTGACGTGAATATGGGTCACTGTATGTGGTGGGACGTGAATATGGGTCACTACGTGTAGTGTAACGTGCACATGGGTCACTTCGGGTTGTGTAACGTGAATATGGACCACTTTTGATGGTGTCATGTGAATATGGGTCACTGCAGGTGGTGTGACATGAAAATGGGTTACTGCGCATAGTGTAATGTGAATATGGGTCATTTCGGGTGGTGTGACATGAATATGGGCCACTGTTGATGATGTGACGTGAATATGGGTCACTGCACGTAGTGTAACATGAATATGGGTTACTACAGGTGGTGTGAGATGAACATAGGTCACTGCAGGTGGTGTTACTTGAATATGGGTCACTGCGGATGGTGTGACGTGAATCCTAGTCACTGTGTGCGGTGTAATATGAATATGGTCACTGTATTTGGTGTAACGAAAATATGGTCACTGTGTGTGGTGTAATGTGAATATGGTCACTGTATTTGGTGTAACGAAAATATGGTCACTGTGTGTGGTGTAATGTGAATATAGGTCACTGCATGGTGATAATTTAAATAAAAGTCACTGTGTGGTGCAATGGGAATAGGATTGTTCTGGTCTGTGGCATAACTTGAACAGATTGTGTACTATTGTGTGGCCATGCTCATTTTTTGTGAAGCCACAACCCTTTTTTTGCGGTTCCTGCCTTCGCCGCAGATTGTTTCTCTATGGAGTAGTGAGGTAGAGCAAAATGTATAGTTTGTAGGGAGGCACCGAAAACTAGCCCCGGGCTTGGCTCTTTCTAAAAGAAAGCTTGTATGATTGACACATTATTACTTTATCGATTGCCTGGCGTTCATTTTAATGCTCTACGTATTGTGTGCTGATCTATAAAATGCTCTTGGTATTACATGGTAGACCTGCAGACAGTCTTAATGTTATTATAATTTTTATATTTATGTTCATAAATCTAAAAATGAATATACTATATAATATAAAAGTTAAGTATTCATGTGAATAGCTGGGTGGGGGGTATTTGGAGATACGGGGGCGGCATTGTGTAGCTTTGCCTAGGGTGTCTAAAAAGCTTGCACCGGCCCTGGCTCTGATGTCATGTGACGTCAGCTGCCCACCCCCTGCTTTGGCCCCTGCCCACCCCACTCCCTCCCCTACCCGTGTGAACGCCTTGGCGACTTTGATATTGGCAGTTTCATCTTTGTAAAAGCTCTCGCATCTGAGGAAAGACATCAAGGCCCCTCAAGATGGTCTTTGGAGTCCAGCCACCAGACAGTAGCACGCAATGAGTACTTCAGAGAGCAGATATTATGATATCATGTTTAATTTATAATTATTATAAAACAAGGTTGCTTATGTATTGCTTACATTCTGATAATTGATGTTTTATTATACACAATTATGTATTTTATGTCACTACTCTCTGGCCTGTATGGGACTACCACTGTGTGGGCATAAGGTGTAAGGGATAATTATACTGTGTGGGAATTTTTCACAAATACCCCAAAAAAGACTGTGGAGTGGCATCACAGGGACGGGGCTTTCTCACTATTGTGCGATGTAATCAATTCTCATATTGCAGATTGGGCCAATTTTATCACATCAGAACTGCATCCCTATAAAAGAACCCTGTCATCAAACTAACAAACAAGCATACAAACATCGGCAGTTTCAGCTTTGTAAAAGCTTTTGCATCTGAGGAAAGACATCAAGGCCCCTCAAGAGTCCCCATCCTTTTCAGTACCCCCAGGGCCAGTGCAGGACACCAGAGCAACCCAGATGGGGGTGGTGTGTGGTGGTGGGGTTGCGCTCACACACTCTGATGGGGGTGGGATGCATCGCTCCACCGGGGGGGTGGGGTGTTCGGTGCCGGGTGATGCTGCCAAGTCACTCCATGGGGGTAGGGATGGGTGATGCGGTGGCGGACGCCGAGTCGCTCTGGGGGGGGGGGGGGACAACACCTGCTCACAATTGCTGCCCTCCAGTGGACGATGCCCCCTAGGTGGATGCCTAAAGCTGCCTAGTGGTGGCGCGGGCCCTGCGTACCCCACTCCCATTAGGGCTGTTTCCAAAAATTTCCCGGGCTGGTTTTTCTGTCCAATCCGCCCCTGGTTGTTTTTCACTCTCCATTTTATCACTTTTCAAGCTTAGTGCATCTGTCCCCAGGTGAGCTGGAGTTGGGCCAGGATATCACACTTGCTCATTTTGTAGTGTTCTGTTTTGTTGCTTATTGATTATATAGTAATTACTGAAATCCTAAAACTCTGAGATGATTCCAGCCTTTGAAGCCTTGGTCTCTATAAAACAAATCCCCCTTTAAGTCATTTGTTTTCTTGACACAATACTACTTAAGAACATCATGAGAGAAATGATGAGTATTGGCAAAGTAACCAAAACCTCGGCAATACAATCAATTGTAGGATTCATGATGGAAGAGTGAAATAGCCTGTATGACAATCCATTAATTTGTATGAAGAAAGTGATGATAAATGATGCAAATGAGAATCATAAATCAATTAAATGTATTTTGCAAATCCTCTTATCTCTTCATTCCGCACAGGAGTATAAGTGAGACATGCACAAGCTGTTTTACAGAGCATCACCAGAAGAACCCTGGGTACCACACACCCTGCACGCTGCCGCTTCCAAAAAAAGGGGGTGCACAGAGGATCAGTAGCACCCTTACCTATATAATACAGAGATCATCAGCACCCACTATATATTGCAGAGAGCATCACAATGACCTCCATATAATACAGAGATCACCAGCACCCACTATATATTGCAGAGAGCATCACAATGACCTCCATATAATACAGAGATCACCAGCACCCACTATATAATGCAGAGAGCATCACAATGACCTCCATATAATACAGAGATCACCAGCACCCACTATATAATGCAGAGAGCATCACAATGACCTCCATATAATACAGAGATCATCAACACTCACTATATATTGCAGAGAGCATCACAATGACCTCCATATAATGCAGAGATCATCAGTACCCACTATATATTGCAGAGAGCATCACAATGACCTCCATATAATACAGAGATCACCAGCACCCACTATATATTGCAGAGAGCATCACAATGACCTCCATATAATACAGAGATCACCAGCACCCACTATATAATGCAGAGAGCATCACAATGACCTCCATATAATACAGAGATCACCAGCACCCACTATATAATGCAGAGAGCATCACAATGACCTCCATATAATACAGAGATCATCAACACTCACTATATATTGCAGAGAGCATCACAATGACCTCCATATAATGCAGAGATCATCAGTACCCACTATATATTGCAGAGAGCATCACAATGACCTCCATATAATACAGAGATCACCAGCACCCACTATATTATACCTCTAATGGCACTAATCTGTCCAGAAGGAGGATCAGTAATGAGGAAGGGGCAGGGACTTGGGATTAAGGGGTTAGATCTTGGACAGGTATTGGAGAGAGTTGTAGTATTTAGAAGAAAAGAGTCACATGAGCAGGTGGAGGATAAGAAGAGGGTTGACAGGAGAGACAGAATGGTTCTGGCTGGTGAGACAGAGGGACTGACTGGTGAGACAGAGTGGGCAAGTTGGTGAGACAGAAAGGGTAAGATTGGGAGGGCGAGGGGCTAGTTGGAAGACAGAGGGGGCTAGCTGTGGAGACAGAGAATGTGCTGTTTGTGGAGACAAGAGGGTGTTGGCTGGAAACAAAGAAGGGTGCTGGACAGAGAGGCAAAAGGATGATTACTGGAGAGTCAGAGTATGTTGTCGAGAGAGAAAGCGGGACTGGCTGGTGAGACAGAGGGGGCTAGCTGGGGAGACAGAGGGGGCTAGCTGGGGAGACAGAGGGGGCTAGCTGGGTAAACAGAAAGTTTGCTGACTGGAAAGATAGATATATGTTGGTTAAAAAACAGAAGAGCTGGCTGGGGAGACAGAAAGGGTGCTGGCTGGGGAGACAGTGCATGAAGCTTGGGAAGATGAGATGATGCTGGTTGGAGATACAGAAGTGGCTCGCTGGTGAGACAGAATGGGGTCACTGGTAAGACATAAAGTTTGGTGGTTGGAGATACAGGAAGATGCTGGCTCGAAAGGCAGAATGGAGGCTCAGTTGGATCTAAGTTTGGGACTGATACAAGTACATATTAATGATGACAATGATGACAACAATGATACCAAATATTTGGACATGGTTGGTATGTGACACCCCCAAGGCCAGTGGTGGCCCGGGATTACCTGAACTGGGTGGAGTTCACACTGTGAGGTTACTTCAGTTCTTCTTTTCCAATTCGGTCAGGAGTCTTTCTGCTCACAATGAATGGACAAGTTGGTACAATTATAACGGTTTATTTTGTGACTCTTGGGTGAGGGTATAAATGATCACCTTCAGTAATAACGGCAATTATGGTATCAAACAAACAAAGCACTGCACACTTCTGTACACATCTTTAGTGGAAGAGTACAATATATCCAATCCGATGAACAATTCAATTCTTGTAACACAATCTGTGTACCTGCAATATATGCAAACTTCTCTTCACAATACACTTACTATTATGTGCAGTAGCTGCATACATTAACTAGACTCTGCTATATCATCCTACTACTGGGTACCCAGATACAACTCAATAGTCACTATTCCTTGTAATGATCCTGCAGATCAAATGATGTGTAACAGTCTCTTCAGGTTGGCTCAGTCAGCAGTAAAGCACAGTCTTTATTTGGGGGTCAGTGGCTGAGAGTCTTGCAATAGGTTTGCTAACTGAAAACAGTCCAAGGCCAACTCATTTAGGTGTTCTCAAATCCTTAGACAAGGCTTGGTTAATGCTGAATCCCACATTCAAAGCAGCTTCCAGCATGAAGGGGTTAAATGAAGTCTCTGCATTCACAGTCTACTGAGAGATCCTTTTATAAAGGTTACAGTCTTTTTAGGGCAGTCCTGTTATACTCTGCTGGGGGACACACTTCTATAGCCAGGAGCTATCTTTTGCCTGAGTTCTCTGTGGATTCTTTCCTCTGTTAATACTGGAGTTGGGGTGAGTGGTGCAAACTTGGATCTAGTGGGGAGCACACTTTTACACAGGGGTGGTATAGTCAGACTCACGCTTTATTGGATGTTGCTGGTACAGGCTGTTACAGTGTCCTCCACTCTGCATGCTGTCCTGCTCTGCAGGGTCTCCTCTGAGCACATGGGGCTCTGTGTGTCTTTGCACCTTTGCTGCTGCTGCTGCTGTTAGCAGTTATTTTCACTGTGTCCCACTCAGTAGCACTTTTATTGCTAGCAGGTACGGCTGGCAGATTAGCTGGGGAGATTAAGAACTCTCTCTGTGTCACTCTCTTCACACCTCAGTTCCATTCAGCTCAGACACCATGCTGCTGCCCTCTCTCTCTTTCACATGCTTCTTCCTGCTTCACCTCTTGACCCCACACTCTGTTAGCCAATACAGCTACCTTTTCTTCAAAGCTGTCAATCATCCTGCTGGGTTGATCCCGCCCCTGCTGGTAGCATTAAAGGGGCCTGCACTCAATTTACCCTCAGTGCTCCATACCATAGGCAGATACTCAAAATGTCAGTTTATAGTGATTAGCAACCCACTGGGGTGCTACATTCGCCCACGCTTTTTCATGTGCGTGTCCTCACGCATCAACAGCTAATGGCAACGGGAACCATCAATCCCCATAACTGGCGGGCAAGATATTCCTTGTGCTTCTGGCTGGTAGAAATTTCTTTTGGATCTTTTTTCTTTCTTTCTTGATGCCTGCTGTAACCACAAGGTGACCTCCTCCTTGCTTATCGTGTGGTACTCAACGTCGGGCCCATGCAATTCTGGGAAAAGCCATGTCACCTTCTCCTTAGCTGCACTAGGGGTTTGTTCCGGGGCCTTACACTCAGACATTGATACATCTGACTCTTTGCTACTGGTTTCCAAGGCTCTAGATCTCTCTGCCACAACTAGTTGCCCCACAGCTTCAATGGCTCTTTCTCGGTGAGTTGCACTGGAATCTGTTGGTCTGGGGTTGGCTGTGCTGGAACCAGTGTGCTCTATCCTTTTTCTGCCCTCCCGTTTTCTTGGTTCTGGGGGAAATTGCCATCTGACTACATCCTGCAGCTTCGGTTGCATCTTGTTACCTCCCCGGGGTCTTTCCTCAACCAGCAGAACTTCACTTGGTTCCTCTCTACTTTTACTGTAATGGTAATCTTGCTGGCAGTAGCGTGAATGCTCTCTGAAAGGTGGACAGCGCCAATGCTGGCTGCCCTCTGCAGCATGCCTGTTGCCTTGCACCTGAGCCCCATTTAGACTGATCACGTGTACAGCCTTGATACCTTTCTTTCCATTTGCCAACTCAAATTCCACCATTTCGCCACTTCTCAGGCTCCGAAACCAGTTTCGGTTGGTTTTCTGAATGGCAGTAAAATGTACATACACGCTTTGTCTGGTGTCTGTTCTCTTGATGAACCCGTACCCACGTGGTACACTGAACCACACAACATGACCAGAGATCCTTCTTGGGTTGGTTCGCTCACCAGCCACAGCATTATGTACCCCAGACACTCTCATTTGGCTCTGGAATACTGCAGATGGGCCTGCATTTCTGGGTCGTCCTTCCCAGGGTGGTCCTCCTCGTGATGGTCTTCCTGAGGACTGTTGACAATGCCTCTCAATATGACCACTTTGTCTACATTGCCAACATATTGGCCTCCCTCGAGCATGAAACTGATTAGTCCCCCATCTTCCCATCTCCTGGGTAACATCCCATCTGGATTGGTGCTTCACTCTGCGTTCTGAACGCCATTCCCAGTTTCTGTATACAGTCTGTTCTATTCTCTGGTTGGCTAGGGTCTTCCTCATCTCTGCAGTCATTTTGAGGAGTCCATCCAATGTTACAGACAATTCCCTAAAGGCTTTGTCATCTGCAGTGGGGTTGCCTTTATGCACTTCCATGTCCGATCCTGTTCGTGACGCCATATGTGACACCCCCAAGGCCAGTGGTGGCCCGGGTTTACCTGAACTGGGTGGAGTTCACACTGTGAGGTTACTTCAGTTCTTCTTTTCCAATTCGGTCAGGAGTCTTTCTGCTCACAATGAATGGACAAGTTGGTACAATTATAACGGTTTATTTTGTGACTCTTGGGTGAGGGTATAAATGATCACCTTCAGTAATAACGGCAATTATGGTATCAAGCAAACAAAGCACTGCACACTTCTGTACACATCTTTAGTGGAAGAGTACAATATATCCAATCCGATGAACAATTCAATTCTTGTAACACAATCTGTTTACCTGCAATATATGCAAACTTCTCTTCACAATACACTTACTATTATGTGCAATAGCTGCATACATTAACTAGACTCTGCTATATCATCCTACTACTGGGTACCCAGATACAACTCAATAGTCACTATTCCTTGTAATGATCCTGCAGATCAAATGATGTGTAACAGTCTCTTCAGGTTGGCTCAGTCAGCAGTAAAGCACAGTCTTTATTTGGGGGTCAGTGGCTGAGAGTCTTGCAATAGGTTTGCTAACTGAAAACAGTCCAAGGCCAACTCATTTAGGTGTTCTCAAATCCTTAGACAAGGCTTGGTTAATGCTGAATCCCACATTCAAAGCAGCTTCCAGCATGAAGGGGTTAAATGAAGTCTCTGCATTCACAGTCTACTGAGAGATCCTTTTATAAAGGTTACAGTCTTTTTAGGGCAGTCCTGTTATACTCTGCTGGGGGACACACTTCTATAGCCAGGAGCTATCTTTTGCCTGAGTTCTCTGTGGATTCTTTCCTCTGTTAATACTGGAGTTGGGGTGAGTGGTGCAAACTTGGATCTAGTGGGGAGCACACTTTTACACAGGGGTGGTATAGTCAGACTCACGCTTTATTGGATGTTGCTGGTACAGGCTGTTACAGTGTCCTCCACTCTGCATGCTGTCCTGCTCTGCAGGGTCTCCTCTGAGCACATGGGGCTCTGTGTGTCTTTGCACCTTTGCTGCTGCTGCTGCTGTTAGCAGTTATTTTCACTGTGTCCCACTCAGTAGCACTTTTATTGCTAGCAGGTACGGCTGGCAGATTAGCTGGGGAGATTAAGAACTCTCTCTGTGTCACTCTCTTCACACCTCAGTTCCATTCAGCTCAGACACCATGCTGCTGCCCTCTCTCTCTTTCACATGCTTCTTCCTGCTTCACCTCTTGACCCCACACTCTGTTAGCCAATACAGCTACCTTTTCTTCAAAGCTGTCAATCATCCTGCTGGGTTGATCCCGCCCCTGCTGGTAGCATTAAAGGGGCCTGCACTCAATTTACCCTCAGTGCTCCATACCATAGGCAGATACTCAAAATGTCAGTTTATAGTGATTAGCAACCCACTGGGGTGCTACAGGTACATTTGCAAAGATTCATAAAACTGCATGCTGGCGAACTAAGTGAACATCTCTTATGTAAGTAAGTTTTCTTTATATAGCGTGCTTTCTCCAACAGCACTCAATGCGCTATGTAACTGGTTAAAACAAAAAGAAACAAAAAAAAAAGAATGGTAAAGTGTGCTGAGGGCAGTGGTAGTGGAGCAGGGCACTTGGCCCAAAGCATGGCCAGCGAAGCATGCCATGTGGGGGAACACGGTACACTATTACAGGGTCCACACACTCAGGTGTCAACATCGAAACTGCATGTTGAACTTTTCATGTGTCAACCTTTTTTGGGTTGACCATTTGCCTGTGTACACCTTTTTGTGTTGACCTTGTGCATGTCAACCTTTTGCTGTTGACCTAGAACTGGCCAGGTTAGCCAGGCCTGACCTAGACATTGTCGACGTAATTGACCACACCGAGTGGAAGCTGGTTATACCATGGAAAGATATTACCGTTTTTCTAACTGGCATCCTATGTGATCGGTAACTGGACTTTAATTATAAACCCATAAAAGCTCTATTATAACAACTGGTTAAACATTGAAATCCTGAGCCTTGGAACGAGATCATAAATGTGATTGGTTTCTGGGAAAAGATGGGTGATTTATTATTTATCATTTCTTTTCATTTCGTATATCAATAACAGACTGATTTTTGTGAAAGAACAATATTGCAAAATCACTGCCAGAAAGAATCAATGTAGCATTAGATTTCAAATTATTGTACCTTTACATATTTTTACAGCAAAGATTATTAAGTACTTATTTGTAACATAATGTAAATGATGCATCGTAAATCATTTTTGCTATTGGGATAATTTTGCTGGGTTCAGTTACAGTACAGTTTTTATATAATGCAGAAATTCAAGCTATCCTGACTTCGGGTGCCGGACGGGGTCCCGACAGTCGGGATCCCGACAGGCATTTGCCTGATGTCGGGATCTCGACTGTCAAAACACAGACAGCCGGGTTCCCGACGGCCATCTGTTATTTTCCCTCGTGGGGGTCCACGACCCCCATAGAGGGAGAATAGAATAGGTGGCTCACGTAGCGAGCCACCGTGCCCGCAGCTTGGCGAGTGCAGCGAGCCCGCAAGGGGCTTAGTTGAGCTTATCATGCTGTCTGGGTCCGGCCAGTCGGGATCCTGATGTCGGGCTTATGACTGTCAGGATCCCGACTGTCGGACCCCTGTACCACACCCCCTGACTTCAGAGGATATCATTCTTAATGTACTGTAGCCCATACACATATGAGGTATTGTATACAATCATTTAATTTCGACCACACCTGTTCAATAAATTGAATTATTGAATGCACATTTTAGGGACCATGTGACGCGATGCGCAGGCCCGCCGTCAAATGTTGAATCATTAGTATGTGCTGCACATAATATCTATCGAATTGCAGGAGTGATCGCATGTGGTTTGTAACCACATGCGATTACTCTAATTGGGGGTGGAGGGAGCACTTTTGGTGGCGTTGGGTTTGGGGAGAGGGGGATGGAGGGACCGCTGGCGGCATCCATCTGAGTAGCTGTGAAGAAGCGCTAGCGGATGGTGGGGGTCAGCGGCGGCAGCAGAATTTGAAAAAAAAAAACAGTTTAAAACACTTGCCCGCGGCCGCTGACCCCCTCTGTCTACTGGCACTCCTTCACAGTGCTCCCCCGCCGCCCTCTTCCAGCACCCGATGTGCCATCAAAGATGGCATGCGACATCGGATGCTGAAAGTGTACCCAGGGCCTGATCAACCAATGGGCTGATCTGGCTGCAGCCTGGAGTACTACAGTACTGTGTGGTGGTGGTGTGGGGTCAGCACTGGCACAATAGACATATGCATATGTACCTACTACTGGAAACAGCAGCGGGTGGGGAAGGGGTGTCTCTGCAGATTACATGTGGATGGCATGGAATCTGCAAAAATGGCCTCCAAAAATGGCTACGCCTTCTAGGAGACAGACACTAGGGTAGGAAACTCCTCGGCAATGAGCAAAAAAACCCCAGCAATGAGCACGTATCCGCTCACAATGAGCACGCAGGTAAGAAATATTATAATTAATGTATGGGGGGGGGGAAGGGGGGGGGGGCTACATTAAGAAAGTCTGGAACCCTTAATCAGGCCCTGCATATACTATTTAACAGCAAAAAAAAAAAATCACAGAATTTAGTGTTTCACCAAGTACTCAAATAAGTTCACTTCTGAACCATCCTCCATTCTCACACGCCCTTATGTAACCAGGGCTACAATCCACTCTGCAAACACTTTGCTGCTGAGTACTAAATTAGCGGATGCTATGACATACAGTTGTTGAAACTGAACAGCCTGGAAATATAGAAATAGAAATTACACACCTGCCTACTTGAAAAAGTGCTTGATTGCAATCCATGAAAAACTCAAAAACAAAAAAAAATTACAGAGCAAAAAAAGGAAAAAGCATTACACGGGCTGTGTCATTTTTGCACCCAAAGGTTCGTAACATCCAATTTTCCACAATTTAAAATTTGCAGACATGTTTTTAATTTGAAGTACAACTTGGATATTTTAAGTAAATACTAGATCTACATTTTTCCAATCTTTGGTGTAAATATTACGGTAGGTCACAAAAACTAAGAGCAAAGAATACTCCACGAAGAATCTGACTCATGTTAGTATATCTAAAGTGAGGCGCTTGGTTCTATTACAATTAGTGTCCGGCTGCACTTTAATAAAGGCTGCTTAACCCTTTGTGAAAAAACAAAAACATAAAAAATAAATAAAATGCGCCAGCAGGAATTAATTAGACATTGATTATATTCATGTAATCAAACATGATTCACTGGCCAGTGAGATTGAATAAAAATACAGTAATACAATGTAGAAATAAAAGACGGTGCACCTTGCACTAGACACACACTTAAAAATCCTGTACTTTGTGGGTACTAGGTGGATTACTAACACTTAGAAACTGTCACATTATTATTTATTTATTTATTTATTTATTAGCAGTTTCTTATATAGCGCACACATATTCCTCAGCGCTTTACAGAGACTATTTGAACATTCACATCAGTCCCTGCCCCAGTGGAGCTTACAATCTATGTTCCCTACCACATATACACACACAGACATTCTAGGGTTAATTTTTTGGGAGCCAATTAGCCTACCAGTATATTCTCCTTGCAATTACGGGGAGAATATACAAACTCTGCACAGTTAGGGCCATTGTGGTAATCGAACTCATGACCTCAGTGCTGTGAGGCAGTAATGCTAACCATTACACCAACAGTATTGCCCCAATTAATCATTCATTTTTAGTGGTCTTTTGGGTAACAATTAAATAGTAATTTCTTATAGTTGTCCTTTTTAAGAAAACGGCTTTAGTAGCGTAACTTACTGTCTGGCCAGACTTTTGTAATAAATACCTGCACTGAAACGTCCTCTCCCAGCTGCTGGTGCTTATCCAATAGAAATGCAGCTATCTCTGGAGTCCTTCTGGCGGCTGGTTATTTGTAAATTTCCAGGCAGGCATCAGAACCCGATGGTGCAGTTTTAGTATCAATGTGGATGACGCGTTTCTCTGCCTGGGGTTGCTTTCGGCAGCTGCCTCAGAACCAGTGGAGTCATCCTAAATGCAACCTAAATGCTAGGTCAGATCAATGCATCCAGAACATACTCGTCTACAGTCCCAGAATGGCCAGGAGGAAGTAGCCAAGTATTCCAGGTCACGCTACACAAAACAGCCCCCCCCCACTCACCCACACACACACACATACACCCTACATCCAGCCATGAAAGTGTGCATCCAGCCAAGAGACAGTGTTGATGCAATCGAGTTTCCATGTTCCCTTACTGCTCACTGTGGAGTATGCCACAACACCTACACACTTCCCTGCCCCCCGGCTGCCAAGACCAGGCTGCTCCCTACAGGGAAGGGGGCAGGCTCGGACTGGCCTGGCGGGGAACCGGGGAATCCCCCGGTGGGCCCCGGTGGTTTCTAGCCCCGCCCACTTGTTTAGGGGGGCGGGGCTATCATACCCTCCAACTGTACCGCTTTTGTACTGAATGTACCGTGTCAGTTCTGCAGTCTGTGCGGTGCCCGGCGGCAGCTCTCCCCTCCCGTTCCCAAGTGTCCCTTGCGGCGCCGTCTCCCCTCCCGTTCCCAAGTGTCCCTTGCGGCGCCGGCGGCCATTGCATGACGTCATTACGTCACTGCCGCACCAGCACCGCACCCTGCGCACAGTCTGTGCGCTCAGGGGACGGAGAGACCGTCGCAGAGAGACATTGGCGTGAAACATCTGAGGCAGACTGGCAGTCGCAGATACGTGGTGGCCGCCAGCCGGGGCGCGCATGAGGGGGGATCTGAGTGGGAGACTGGGAGTGCAGAATAAGGCGGAAAGAAAAAAGGTGTATTAAGCAGCGCTGGAGTGCAAAATAAGCCTGGTGACCCGGAGCTCAGACCCGCTGTTCAAGACAAGCTGCAGTGCAACGCCTCCTGAGAGTCACCAGAGATCGGTAGGTAACTAACCTAACTATGTGTTGGTGCTGTATTAACTTTTTTATAGTCCCTTTTTTTTTTTTAGGTGTGTGTGTGTGTGTGTGTGTGACCTATGTACTATATTATCTGGGTAGGGAGGACCTATGTGCTGTACTATATGGGGGGCCTATGTGCTGTACTATATGGGGGGCCTATGTGCTGTACTATATGGGGGCCTATGTGCTGTACTATTTGAGTGGGGGACCTATGTAATGTACTATATGGGGGGGGGGCTATGTGTTGTACTATTTGAGTGGGGGACCTATGTAATGTATTTTATTGGGGGCCTATGTGCTGTGCTGTACAATTATCTGAGTGGGGGGCATATGTAGTGTATTTTATTGGGGCCTACGTGCTGTGCTGTACTATTATATGAGTGGGGGGACCTATGTATTGTATGGGGGCCTATGTGCTGTACTATTATCTAAGTGGGGGGACCTCAATATACATATGTGGCTCTCTCTGTGTCCTCGCTGTCACTCTCTGTCTGCTGTCACTCTCTGTCCTTGCCGGGGACATAGCCAGCAGCTCAGAGCCACTAGCCATGCCCCACAGCGTCAAAAATGGGGGTGTGGTCTAATTGAAATAGGCCACACCCCCATATTGCTAGGCCACGCCCCAAAAAAAACGGCGCGCCTGCGGCGCGCAACACGCCCCTTGGTGGGCCCCTGTGAGTGATTTCCCTGGTGGGCCCTTCATGCCCCAGTCCGACACTGGAAGGGGGTGGGGGCACCCAGAATGTCAGTAAGAGGGTGTCCATTCACATGGGACGGCCATGGCCCTGCCACCCGGTTGCAGCTGGATGTCACCACTGGAAATGGCCATCCCGACCATTGTAAACTCCTGTGTACTTCTTGACCGTGCAGGGTTTCGCCGCCCGGCGGCTGCCAGTGGGTGTGAAAGGGGCCTATATGTCCAGCTTTAGGGAGTAACATTCATTTAATCATTCTCAGGGCTTATAAAGGACTTTGCAACAGATGTGTTTTTTTTTTTAATAGAATCTCTAAATACATTTCAGTCCTGTTTAGACTAATGACATCCAATTAACAAATATTATCTGTATACTGGCTGGGAAATCTTAGAAATAAATGACATAATAAATTCAAATTACTCTATGCAGACAATATAATGTATCTACATACAGAAGTACATACAGTAGCAATAAATGTACATTTCCAGTCCTTGACAGCAGTAATATATTAACACATCTTTCCCCAAGGAAAACAGTTGGTTCTCAATATAAAAACGTTTCCAAAAACGGGTCTGCCAGATAAAACCCCTTTCACACCGCAGCACTTAAACGGTATATTACCGTTTAAGTGCCGATTTTTTGACACTGGCAGACCCGTTTTTGGAAACTTTCCAAATACAGGGTCAAAGCCAGTGCAGCCTTCAGCCCTCCCCTCCGTGCAGCTCCCCCCCCCCCCCCGCGTGTCGACCGAGAGCATGTCGACGCCCCCCGCGCATGTCGACGCCCCCCGCGCGTGTCGACGCCCCCCCCACCCCACCCCGCGTGTCGGCCCCCCCCCCCCCCGTGTCGACTTACCCCGTGCCGGTACCTCCGTTGTGGACTGCAGCTCAGTATGCTCGGAAAGCACTTATGAAAAAAGTGTCTTCCAGAAAATGGCTGCCCCATAGGAAACCCTGTTTAAAAAAACTGTCTTCCGTATGGGGGGCAGCCATTTTCTGAAAGACACTTTTTTCATAAGTGCTTTCCGAGCATACTGAGCTGCAGTGCCGGGAACCACAACGGAGATACCGGCACGGGGTAAGTCGACACGGGGGGGGGGCGCCGACACGCGCGGGGGGGTCGACACGCGGGGGGCCGTCGACACGCGCGGGGGGGGCGTCGACACGCGCGCGGGGGGTGTCGACACGCGCGGGGGGGGGGCTCCAGTGCTGTGAATACTTAATGAGCGCTCATTAAGTATTCACTGTGCTGAATTTAGGACCCAGCTCATTGGCTGGGTCCTAAATACCGTTTCTGAGCCGATTTTTGCGCTAAAATACCGGTTCAGAAACGGGTAGGACCCTGCATTTTAACCGGTTAGAAAAAACGGCATTTTCTAACCGGTTAAGTGGGACTGGACCTTTCAGACCGCACACATTACCGTTTTAAAACGGTAAAAAAACGGCAATTTACCGTTTTAAAAGTGCGGTCTGAAAGGGGCATAAATAACCAAAAATAATGAAAAGATAAATAATAATAAATAATGTGCAAATGAGACAATAGCAGCTGTAATAAACAGGTGTTAGCTGTCGGCAGTCGTTATGCCGGCATTCGAAATACCGGTGGCAGAATACCGACATCACTCTCAATGTCGACGCCAGGGTTAGACTAAGGGGGTGAGGGGTGTTCAGATGAGGCCTCGGGGAGGATTAGGCACTAAGAAGGGGCGGTTATGTGTAGGCTATAGAGCAGTGGTGACTTACCTTGAAACTCCAGCTGTTGTTGAACTACAAATCCCAGCATGCCCGGGATCAGTTTTAGCATGGTCAAATAGTAAAACTGTAGCAGGGCAGGCTGGAATGTGTAGTTCAACAACAGCTGGAGTGTCAAGGTTATCCATCACTGCTATAGAGAAAGGGGCGATTAGGTTTAGGGGGAGGGGGTGTTAGGGTTAGGCATTTGGTAGGGAGGGTTAGGGGTAGGGGGGGACAGGGAGAAGGTAAATTTACCCAACACACCCCTGTTGGGATTTTCAGCCTTGGGATGTCACTGTCCGTCTTCCGTATGTATTCCGACTATTGGGGTATACAAAATATATTTTAACATTGATTCTGTTAATTCATTCTCCATAGAGTCAGGTATGGATTTCTAGATCTCAGAAAAACCCTCTCACTATAGAAGTAAATTGTAAATGTAAAAATCAGCAGTGGCTGGCTGCACGCGACCGCGGTGTCTTCACTTCACAAGTTTACAAGGTTAAATGCAAATCAAAGCCCTGGAAGGAGATAACAAACAAAAATAAATGAACAAAGATAATGTACATAGAATTAAAAACTCGATAGAAATAACTACAGCTGCCAAAATGGATTATTACATCCTGTTTGAACACAAACATAACAATCAATCAATGTAGATGGCTGCTACACACTGAGGAATATTCATATTATTTAACATGTTATAGGACAGAAATTAGAAGAATCGTGAAAGCAAAATTGCAATCACAATCCTTAATGCCCCCATACATTAGGCCAAGTTGTCCAAAGGACAGTATTATCTATGTGCAAGTCTTCCCAGCACAATACCATCTTCTATAAGAACTCATTAATAGGGGACACTTACACTTAGGGTTACATTTAAAAAGATGGAAGTTCTATCGAAGATTGGATGTTGCCCATAGCAACCAATTAGATTCTACTTCCTATTTATTTCGAACCTTTTAGAAGATAATAGATTGAATCTGATTGGTTGCTAAGGGCCACATCCCATCTTCAATAGAACTCCCATCTTAGTAAATTTACCCCATAGATCCTAAGACCTGACAGCTGCTGGCTAGGAAGGCTTTCTTCTCAAATAAGTTTAAGAACAAGGTGTGTGTCAACAAAGTTATAAATAGCTTAAAAAATAAAACAAATCATGTATATTTATATATGGTACTTGTTTCTTAGCAGCGCGCCCAGATTTATTACGTATGCGAACGTAGTGAAATCGCATTGCATCACATTACGCATTATAGTAGAATGCGATGCAATGCGATTTTCCCGTTCCCGTCCCCTGTCAGATCCTCTCAGAAATCCCTCGGAGGTGATATTCTGTCGTGAGAAGAAGCATACCTCAGAGCTGGTGGTGATTTTTTGTGATTTTTGAGATACATATTGCGATTATCGAGATGGCTTCACCGATGAACATCTTCACGCTCCCTCAGATGGAGGAGGAGGTGATTGCATTTTTTCAAGGGCACCAGCTGCTTCCGGTGACGCAGAATTGCACAAATGGCCACGTGATGCGCCTTTCTGTAAAGGAATCCATGTGGCGCTGCCATGTCAAAGCGTGCCGGCTGAAGGTAAGTCTGAGAGCGGCCCACTGGTTTCCTGGGTGCCGCTTGTCCTTTGTCACCCTGGTGCGCTTCATATGCTCATGGGTCCAGGAGATGACTCTACACTCAAGAACACGCCCCCTTTTGAGTGACCTCATCCCCTTTTCCGGAGCATGCCTTCGGTGCGCGCACAAATACAGCCTTCACTTGTTGAAAATAAATGATAATGTAAATAAATGAGGTCCTAAGTAATAAGATTTATTGAATAATTTCTATATTGTGCTTCTATATATACAGTCACACAAATATATACACATACAGACATACAATTATATAAGGTGGGGGGGCATCAATATTTATCTTGCCTCTGGGCAACTGGGACGAACTTACGCCACTGCTGGTAGGTTAATTGGCTCTCAAGAAATTAACCCTAGAATGTCTGGTGTGCGTGTACATGTGATAGGAAATATAGATTGTATGCTCCACTGGGGCAGGGACTGATGTGAATGTTTAAATACTCTCTGTACAGCGCTGCAGAATATGTGTGCGCTATATAAATAACTGGTAATAAATAAATAATAATTTGATGCTTGCTCATCTACAGTATGTCATTGGTTCATCGTGAATTGATGGACTGTATAGTTCTAAGTGTTGATTCTGCTTACAACATGTCTGATTCCACTGTAAGTAGGTAAAACACATTTGCTCATGGTTGTTTTTCTATACCGTTACACTTTTCCATCATGGTGAAGCTATAAGAAATCAATGACTTTCTTTATTACATTTTGCATGTAAGTTTAGCACATGTTGTGAAAAGTTGATTGCTTTCTTTAGTGTGTTGCCTTTCAGTTCGGATTTTTAATGTGCCCATGAAATGAGCGCAAGAAGGTAGGAAAATCTACCCTGTGTACCAGCGTCAGTAGTGAGATTAGGCTGCGCTTTATTTTGCCTCCATCATTTATTTCCAAGCAGGAGGGTATCTTAAAATCACACATCAATGGATACTATTTTTACCTCGTTGACATGAATATTCCTTCAGCACAGCGGCGCATATTGTAACTACAGGCAAAGATTTGACTCGTTTAAGAAGTAGTTTAATCAGATTGACAGCCTTTTGCCACTAGCAGAACGTATGCGATAGGCACAAAACACAATTTACAGAATTCACACCAAATGCTTTACTGATCTTAGTCATAACTTCTTTTTTTTTGCTGGTTGTGGTCTTCCAAACAAATGCTGTACATTATTGTTACACGGCAACACAACATCCATCATCTCTTGTCCCCGGCTCATGATCCCTGAATGACTACAAAGATAGATCATCTTATTACACTGTCAAACCATGTGCTGTAAGGCGTCCGGAATATACAATATATTGTGAAGACTTGATATATGCACATATGATTTAACACCTTTAGTAAACAAAGTTATAAATAGCTTAAAAAATAAAACAAATCATATATTTATATATGGTACTTGTTTCTTAGCAGCGCGCCCGGATTTATTACGTATGCGAACGTAGTGAAATCGCATTGCATCACATTACGCATTATAGTAGAATGCGATGCGATGTGATTTTCCCGTTCCCGTCCCCTGTCAGATCCTCTCAGAAATCCCTCTGAGGTGATATTCTGTCGTGAGAAGAAGCATACCTCAGAGCTGGTGGTGATTTTTTGTGATTTTTGAGATACATATTGCGATTATCGAGATGGCTTCACCGATGAACGTCTTCATGCTCCCTCAGACGGAGGAGGAGGCGATTGCATTTTTTCAAGGGCACCAGCTGCTTCCGGTGACGCACAATTGTGCAAATGGCCACGTGATGCGCCTTTCTGTAAAGGAATCGATGTGGCGCTGCCATGTCAAAGCGTGCCGGCTGAAGGTCAGTCTGAGAGCGGCCCACTGGTTTCCTGGGTGCCGCTTGTCCTTTGTCACCCTAGTGCGCTTCATATGCTCATGGGTCCAGGAGATGACATCCATTGAGTTCTGTCAGGAACAGCTGGACATTTCCAAACAAACAGCTGTGTTATACAATAGATGGATGTGGGAGGCGTGCACGATGGACCTGATGGTGCAGCCGCAGCGCCGTATTGGCGGTCCAGGCCACATCGTCGAGGTTGACGAGAGCATGTTTGTCAGGAGGAAGAGCAATGTTGGCCATATGCTCCCACAACAGTGGGTTTTGGGGGGAATTTGCCGAAAAATGGACAGTGCTTCCTCACGATGGTGCCAAGACGAGATGCAAGCACATTGATGGCGGCTATTCTGGAGAATGTAGAGCCAGGCACCACAATTTACAGTGACTGCTGGAAGGCGTACAGCACTGAGCAACTTGAACTTGCTGGGTATCAGCACGCCCAAGTGAATCATAGATTTAAGTTTATAGACCCGTCCACAGGGGTGCATACCCAAAATGTGGAGCGAATGTGGGGTGCGTGCAAATGGCGCAATAAGTGCCACAGAGGTACAGCACACCACATGCTCAATTCCTATCTCCAGGAGTTCATGTGGAGAAAGACATTGGGTGGGGAAAACCCATTTGAAAGAATCCTGAGAGCACTTACCCTCCTCCCTAATGCTGACTAAGTTTTTGTTAAATAATGATGTTTTTACTGTGATTGTTATTAATTAATGTTTTACTGTTTTTAATTGATTAATTGTTGCTTTTATCTTTATCGTTCTGCTTTTTCATATATTTAAGTAAATTAGTTATTAGTTAACACATGTCATCATTTTGCAGGTGTGAATGTGTTCCTAAAACACCAGCACTATCCACGCACCCCCGAAGCGTGGCGAGCGCAGCGATCCCCACGAGGGGCAGCGGTACGCCTCCTCCGACCTTTTCATACCCCCACTATCCACGTCGGCGTGCAGTTCATTTAATATAGTGTGGCGATAGCGCAGCGAGCCACCGAGCCCGAAGTGTGGCAAGCACAGCGAGCCCCGCGAGGGGACATGGATTACTTTACATGCGCTCACCACGCTTCGAGCGCGGTAGTTCACCACACTATATAAAGTCAACTCCACGCTGATCTGGATAGTGGGGGCATGAAAAGGTCAGAGGATGCGTTCTGCCGCCGCTCACCACACTTTGGGGTGGCGTTGATACTGGAGGTGACGCAAAACAATGGCATAGGTGCTTTCAATAGTAAGCACCCATCACATGTCATACTATGCATACATCACATCTCATCCCATCACTTCCAATATTAAGCACCCATCACATCTCATCGCATGGGTGCTTCTACTATGATATATCGCATCGCATCGCACCTGGTGCCCTGCGATCGCATGCGATATTTCATTGTATAAGCACTCCTGTGCACTTCATATGGACATCGCATCGCACGTATCGCACAGCACTATACACGCTACACGATGCGATGTGATTTCACTACGGAGAATAGCTAAATGCTTACTGGGCGCCGTTCTAGGAAAACAAGTACCTTATATATATTAGATCTTTTATGTTAAAAGCAAGTATCAAAATGTAAAAGTTAACTATATTTATCATTTATATTTTATGTCATTGCTCTGTTAGTATTTTCCCATTGGTTTAATGTATTGATTACTAAAGTATGGTATGTTTAAGAACGTATACGGTCAACGGGTCTATGACGTCTAGATTGACCATGTTACGGTTGACCACCCTTAGTTGGACCTATCTAGCTAGATGCCTAAATATAGTTGGCCGTGTCTAGATCCACAGTAACATAAGTTAGATGCAAGCATTAGGAAGCCGGGAATGTGGTCGATGGTCAAATGTTCATCATGAGTTTTTCATGTTTTTTTGGTGCAGGTCAACTTGGTTCACACTTTACTATCCAAGTGGACATTGAGTTAGTTTGTAGTAGTGTTTCGAGAGTAGCGAGACACGGTGCCAGAAGCATCTCGAGTGCAGCACTGATAGCACTGATACAATGTCCACATCGACCTATGTTGGCATAGCCTCCAAAAAAAAAGCGTGAAAAATTCATGTGACCGATGACCACGTTCCTGTCTATCTAACGCTTGCCTCTAACTTTTGTTACTGTAGATATAGACGCGGTTGACTATCTTTAGGCCTGTAACTAGACGGGTTCCACTAAGGGTGGTCGACCATAATGTGCTCAATCCAGACACCGTTGATCCGCTATACCATAACCATTTCAGAGAACAGCATAATAATACTGGGACCTGCACGCGTCAATGGTCTGATATTGCTCCATATGTTCCTCATTGCATAGATTGAAAGGTTTAAAGATCCCACCTGGGCTTTTATGCTAATATATGTAATCCCTGTAAACAGCTGTGTCCGAATAGGCAAGGACTGAGATGGTAATGGTCAGCATCCGCAGACACGGTAATACCCCTTGCTGGATGTTTAGATGGGGTGTAGATCGCTAGGTTGACAGTGCCTAGGTTGACAGTCAAAAGATTGGTCGACAGGCGGAAAGGTTGAAATGCAAATGCCAACAAGGTGAAAAGGTTGACACAAGCAAAAGGTCAACAAGGAAAAAGGTTGACATGAGTTTTTCACAATTTTTGTGTCTATGTCGCCATAGGTTGAAATGGGCACCATATTAGTTGACTGTGTCCCCTTTCATGGCTCACTACATTCCCCATGCTTAGGGCACGATGCCTCACTGTGGGGTTTATTCTAGTTCATTATTTCTGACAAAATCCTTCTTAGATGGACAAAACCATGTGCACTGCAGGTGGGGCAGATGTTACTTGTGCAGAGAGAATTAGATTTGGGTGAGTTTTTTTGTTTCTGTGCAGGGAAAATACTGACTGCATGATTTTACACTGCAATATAGATCTCACTTTGAAGAAAAACCCCACCCAAATCTAATTCTCTCTGCACAAGTTACATCTGCCCCACCTGCAGTGCACATGGTTTTGTCCATCTAAGAAGGATTTTGTCAGAAAGAATGAACTAGAATAACCCCCTGTGTTTGGCACAATTTTATACTCTCCCTCTGTGCCCACTGGGATGGTAAAGTCTGTAAAAAAAAATCATAAAAACCTACTGTATGTTGACGATTTTTAATGTTGACATTTTTCACGTCGACCTTTTACCCTTTTTTTTTACCATTGGCTCACGTCGACCTACCCTTTTCACGTGTCGACTTTCTGACTGTCGACCAATAGTAGTCAACCTTTTGTCTGTTGACCTAGACACTGTTGCCCTAATGGTTGCATCACATGAAACTTGCACCAACCCTATGGCAGGCAGGGCTGGCGGGATATCCCAGAGATGATTCCTCTCTGCTGCAATGCCCACCATGCTCTGGCTAATGACTCCGGCACTGTGTGGGGAGGAGACATTGGGGCAGATGTACTAAGCCTTAACAAGAGATAAACGCAAGGCTGATAAAGAGTGATAAATGCCCAGCCAGTCAGTTCCTAACTGTCCTGTTATAGATACTGTTTAAAAAATACCAGTTAGGAGCTGATTGGCTGAACGTTTATTACCCTCACATTTATCTCTTTTTAAGGCTTAATACATCTTCCCCATTATGTCTTCTCGCACAGCTCTATAGGCTCTGTTCTGCCGTTCAGAGTGTCTCCAGGGTGCTCTGAGCAGCACCTTGTGGGTGTTAAGTTATGACAGTCTACACACAGCTCATGGGGGAGGTGCAGCGCCGGGTGCAGAGGCATTCTCATACATGGGTCATTGCCATGCTTCATCATGGACATTGTTATGCTGCATCAAAAAATGCATACCGGGACTTTGAAATGGGTCAGTCCCGGCGTGAACCTGCATTTTGGGATGTTTACATCCCCACAGCGAACCGGCACGATTGACGGTTCGCTCACGTCATCCGGGTGCGCGGCGGGGAGTAATCGGAGCAGCGCTTACAGCTGGCGCTGCTCCAATCATTGCCTCCTCCATAGTGTGAACGGGATACAGGTTGCTCGACCTGTTTAACCTATTCAAACCACCAAGCAACACGGCAACGAACCGGTAAAGCTTTTTTGCCGGTTCGTTTTGCCGTGTTGCCTACCGTTTTTGGGAAATGGTAACCCCTTTCACATCTCACTAATTACCGGGTGAAACCGGCTTGTACACAGTAATTAGTTGCGATGTGAAAGGGGTATAAGAGATCTGTGTGGTTTTCTTTGTAAGGATGGTTTTTAGCAAATACATTAATCAATTAGTTTTTTTGCTGGTTCAAAAAGTAAAAAATTACTTTTTGATAAGACGTGTTATATTATGCAGATTTGTTTATATTACTTCATGTTCAAATATGGCATTTTAAAAGACAATCTTTTTTTATCTAGACATTTGTGATTCATTATAAAAGTATTTCAGCAACGTCTTCACAAAATGATTTGCTAAGCATTAAACACGGGCAATTACAGTAACGTGAAATTCGCAAGAAATCCTAAGTCATCTCATCAATATAAAATACTGTAGTACAAAAACATGCCGGCAGTACAGTAACAAAATGTCGGAAAAGGAAAAATGATTCATTGTTTAATTTGTGTTAAATAAAGACAGAAAAGCAATTATTGTAAAGGTATTTTGAGGCTGAAATCTGGGAACTAAAAGTACATTATCAGCATAGGTGAAACTAGAACATTGGTTGTGCGTGGTCCCAGTTTCAAATTTCAGATAAAAAAAAAGAAATATTAATGGGTGAGGTCTCTCCACAACGTGTGTGGCCTTACCTTATACGGTACTTACAGATAGTTGTAGATGCTCAATTAGTTCAGTAATATTACCCAGGCGAATGAGGGAGGGGTGAAATACTAAGTAAACAAGACATTTTTTCCCTCAGCACACTGAGTGGTATTAGTAACCAATCTTGAACACTACATGATAATAGAATTCCGAGATATTGGTTACATATACCTGCGCAGATGTATGCTATGCCCCCAAGCCGCGTCAAGGCTTCTCTGTATATTGGGGGTCCCTAGCGCTATATCTAGGTGCAGGGTGCGACACCCCAAAAAACTATCATAAGCTGGGAAGCCCAGTGCGGCACGCCAGTGAGATACTAAGTGTTAATAATTAGTGATAGGAAGCCGAAGCTATACATAAAGAGAGAGATAAATGAAATGTAATTAAAATAAGAGTTATTGTTAGTGAGGGAAAAGTGTTAATAGAATGTAAGGGCATGCCGCACTAAAGCCACCCAGCCCAACCAGTCCAGGGGCACCGCACCCCACACCACCGTTACCTTAATTGGGTCTACGATTAACCAGCAAAGAGCCACATGATTATACGATACTTGTGTATTATCAAGGCGCCCAATTTCCTTACGTACGCTACCGTAGTGAAATTGCATCGCATGTCACATTATAGTGGCATGCGATGCGTGCGATGTGATTTCGTTCCCACTCCGAGGTGAATTTCTGACAGGAATGGCAGCATCCCTCAGACCTGCAGAAGAATTGTCCGAAATGGCTGTACCTGTAATTATGTTCAGCTTGCCTAAAGGCCCCCATACATCAAGGCGATTTGGTCCGATTTCGTCCGATTGCCACCAATCGGCCCTGTTAAATCAGACCAAATCACCTCTCCTTGACATGCAGTCGGGTCCGATGCGCGGTCCCGTGTGCACCGGACCCGACTAGGTGGTCGGACCGGCTGCCCGTCCGAACACCAGTTCTGAGGCAGGCGGGAAGCAGGGACGCATGCGATCCATCACAACGGATCGCATGTGTCCCTGCCGCCGGGAAGGTCCCGGCAGCTCGCACTGTGTCAGGTGTCCGTACACTGCTGCGAGACATCGCAGGTAGTGTATGGGCACCTTTAGACGGAGGAGGAGGCTGTACAGTTCTTTCAGCACCATCATCTGCTGCCGCTGACGCAGAATTGTAGTAATGGGCACCCTATGCGGTTGTCAGTGAAGGAGTGCATGTGGCGGTGCCATGTCAAAGCATACCGTCAGAAGGTGAGCCTAAGAGCGGGCCATTGGTTTCCATGGTGCCGCCTATCCTTCCTCACCTAAATTTTTTTTATATATTCCTGGGCAGAGGAGCTCACATCGATTGATTATTGTGAGCGACAGCGCCAAAAATACAGCGCCACACTTTGGGGGGGGGGGGGGCGTGGATAGTGGGGGTGGCGCGCAAAAAATGGAATGGGTGCTTTCAAAATGAAGCACGCATCATATCTCATAGAATGGGTGCTTATACAATGAAATATCGCATTGCATCGGATTGCACCCACTGTATGGTGCCGTGCGATCCCCTGCAATATTTTATTGTATAAGCACTTTTGTGCACTTAATATGGACATCGCATCAGAACGCACGGCACCATACACGCCGTGCGATCCAATGCGATTTTACTACGGAGAATAGCCCTGTACGCTTAGAGCGTACTGGGCGCCATGATAAGACACTAGTACCCCTTATACTTCATACATTCGCCAACACAGGTACTATTTTGTCCCAAATTCTTTCAAAATTTAAATTTTTTTATACGCTGACAGTAACACACCTATTTCAGAGACACACACTGAACTATGGGGCCAGCGGCCAGGGAATGGTGGGCAGTGCAATGTCCAGCAAGGGGGGGGGGGGGTGAAGGTTTTTGATATGTCGGCTCACAAAAAAAGTGATGTCCATATTAAGTGCACAAGAGTGCTTATACTATTGTCTAGAAGGTACTAAATAAATAAGAAGTCGATTCTGATTGGTTGCTAGGGGCAACATCCCATTTTCGATAGAACTCCCATCTCTGTAAATAACCCTGTGAGTATATCATTGTCTCCATTCTAGAAGCAGACAATGTATGCAGCTTGTCACCGGGACACTGAATTAGGATAAAGGAAATATAACACCAATTTCAGCTCCTTGCAAACAAGTCATCAAAGGCAACTATTTAACTCCCATTTCAGATGTATAACAATATCCATGATTGCTGCCATCGCTGCTTCTTCCTGAGCCGCAGTAGAATACATTTATATATATACCCTGCTGTGATGGAGAACATATATAGCATTTATGAATAATAGCGGTGGCTGTGCCGTGAGCCCTAGTACGCACATAGGGGGTTATTCTGGTTGTTTCACAAGGCTGCAAATTCGCAGCCTTGCGAGTCCACCAAACCCCGCCTTGCAAATGGTGGCCTGGCCGCCACACATTCGCAAGGACGGTTCCCTTTGCAGGGCCTGTGAATGGATGTTACACAGTAGGGAAGGTTGTCGTAGGAAGAGGTGAATGATGCAAGTTAGAAGAGATGCGGGTATAGACGATCACTAAGTAAATGCCCCCATCCACTTGTGGGTGGTATTACATGCGGTACCTCGCCAACTCAGCCTGAAGCTACCGGGCATCTGGATTGCATACGATATATTGTATGCGGTCCTTTTGCATGCAATGTATCGTATGTGATCCCAGCAAGGGCTGCTGGCTGCATGTCAGCCCATCTGATCTACGATAGTGATGCGAGACGCACAGGAACACGCCTCGCAATGCAATTGCAGGAATGGGGCCTGCGATATGACACTTTTCAAGCGATCCACCACAACAATGCGTTGGAATCGCATGAAAAGTACCAATATAGCACTAGTGAACGAAGGCCTGTATTGAAGTGTGAGAGAAAAGGGCTGTGAGAACAGGAGATTAGAGGGCCCTGCTCCATTCAGCTTACAGTCTAGAGCAGGGGTTCGGAACCTTTTTTCTTCCAAGGGCCATTTGAAATGTGAAAAAAATCTTTGGGGGTCATGTCTAAATTAGCCACTTACAAATTTCCCTGCTTCAGCCCTCCCACGCTCCGGCTGCCTGCTTCACTTGTCCCACGCTCCGGCCGCCTGCTTCACCTGTCCCACGCTCCAGCTGCTGCTGAATAAGACACCTCTCGCAAGAACTCCCGACCTTTCATGAGAACTCCCCCTTCCATGAATCCCAGGCAAGCCATCGTGCGGGTGAGCGGGCCAGTCAAACTGCATATGGGGGATTTTTACTGAGGTTCCCCACCCCTGCTCTAGAGGGAGGGGTAGACAGAGAGGCGACAAGAAGTGCAGACAAGGAGGCCTGAAGGTAGGAAGTGAACAGGGCAAAGATGGCTAGGACATGAGGTGGTAGGTAGGGAGAGAGGCCTTAGTACTAGAAAAGGGTACGATTTGATGAACAGGTGGATTTTCAGCACCCATATGGAGGTTTGCAGGGTCGTGGAGAGTCTAATAAAGTGAGTGAGCACATTCCAAGCATAAAGCAAGTGATGCAGTGACGGGCAACAGTAATGCTGCCCGGAGTGGGCTGGAGGGATTGTGTATGGAAATGAGGTTGGAGATGTAGAGAGCAGTGCCTTGTATGTGATGGTGAGGATTCTGTAGGGGAATGGGAGCCAGTGCAGATATTGATTACTACTGGTCAAGTTTCAATTTCGGACATCATAATAAGCATTCTGGGCTAAAGATTCCCAATGGCAAACCATGGACTGGCAAAGAGAAGCCATAGATTTTTATATGAATACTTTCTATTTATCTACAATACTAATAAAATAGGTAAATACTGTAGATTATTACACGTTGCGTTATT
The DNA here is from genome assembly GCF_055691185.1 of Crinia signifera. Taxonomy (NCBI): domain Eukaryota; kingdom Metazoa; phylum Chordata; class Amphibia; order Anura; family Myobatrachidae; genus Crinia; species Crinia signifera. The sequence continues at coordinate 44,427,148 of NC_139221.1, read as the reverse complement.
GTTAAACTATTGCAAGTTTTTATATTGATAGATTTATCAGTAATTAGTTATACGTTTATATGCTTTTCCTTTTTTTCTGTCTTACAATTGTTTATTCATCTTTCGACTGATGTGCAGAATTGACCAGCAATGTATTGGAACAGATGGAGTTGCATTGATCTCTTTAGAGTACCCTTAAAGTTTTATGTGCAATTTATCAAGCTGAATGAGTTTACTCCTGTGCCTGCTAAATAAAACAAAACTAAAGTGCCATCAGATAATTACATTTCCTGAAAGGTTAATGCATGCCTAACTTGCTTCTGCATAGATTACAGCCAACCAGAGACAAGGTTGTATATGCAACACACAGACACAAACACACAATGGTCAATTCATTAAACACACAAATGCATACACACACGCAAACACATGCCCTCATTGTCCAATTCATTATGCTACTATGCAATGAACACCATAATTTGCTGCCATGGGGCGTAACTAGTACCTTGTGGGCCTCATAGCAAAATCTTGAAAGGGGCCCCCCTTGTCACTACAATGCTCCTTAGGGCCGATTTAATGCAGTGTGCTGTGAATAGTATACTGTTATGTTGGAGAATGCCGGTACTCAGTCGTAAGTACTTGCATTCTCCAATTAAAGTGTCAAAATGCTGTTTGCTCCATGATAGGCCTAGTCACAATGTACTGAACTGAATCAATACCAAAGAGGAGGAGAGGGGGCTATATGGGAGGAGACATGGGTTAGAGATGGAGAGGGGGGATTGTATAGGAGGAGACAGGGGTTAAAGAAGGAGAAGATGGGTTGTATTGGAGGAGAGGGGGTTGTATAGGAGGAGCGGAGGTGGGGGAGGAGGAGGATCGTGGGTGTAGAGGAGGATAAGGGGATGTAAAAGAGATGAAGGTGGGTTGTAGAGGGAGAGAAGATGGGTTGTAGAGGAAGAGAAGGTGGGTTGTAGAGGAGGAGAGGGGGGTAGAGGAGGAGTGGGGGTTGTAGAGGAGGAGAGAGGGTGAAGTAGAGGAGATGGGCTGTAGGAGAGGTTGGGGGTAGAGTAGGAGAGGGGGTGGTAGAGGAGGAGAAAGGGTGTAGAGGAAGAGAAGGAGAGAGGGTGAAGTGGAGGAGACGGGCTGTAGCAGAGGTTGGGGGTAGAGGAGGAGAGGGGGTGATAGAGGAGGAGAAGGGAGATGAGAGGGTGGGTTGTAGAAGAGGAGACAGGTTAGAAGAGAAGAGGGGGAGGTAGTGGAGGTGGTAGAGGAGGAGGGGGGTCAGAGGAGGATAGGGGGATGTAGAGGGTCAGAGTAAAGGCGGGAGAGCAGGGGTTTGAAAGTTGTGTGACAGCCATTACTTTGCACCTCCTAAACCCCCCTCAGTCAAAGGGTGGGATGTACTAAAGGGAAAATGCGGTAAAACGGGGGGTTTACCGCATTTTCCTATTTACCATTACCCGTCCGCCCCGTTTTCGCTTGGCAGGGTATATAGAAACCTATGGGCTTCTATCGCCGCCCGCCGTCAACGCGCCCCCCCTCCTGATCTCCTCCTCCCCCAGCAGGTGTCACAACCGGCAGGACATCCGGCTGCAGGGGGGAGGAGGAGACGCAGGGGGACGCTGACAGCCGCCGGGAGGTGACGGAGACCCCCGCAGACCACATCAAAGGTATCGCGGGGGTCTCCGTCACCGCAACCCGATGCTAGCCGCATATGTTTGTACATATGCGGCAGCATCGCGGCGGCTGTCAGGCAAAGGGCGGCGATGTATATTAATACATCCCGCCCAAAGTGGCATGTGTACCTCTGGCTGTGCTCCTTCTCTCCAGTGCTGGGCTTCTTCCTCCCGATCTCCGATGCTGGGCCTCCTCCTCTGGTACCCCGGCGCTGGGCCTTTTGTGTGACTCCCGGCTCCAGGCTTCACCCCACGATCACAGCAGTTGGGCCTCTTCCTTCAAACTCGCGGCTCCGGACTTCCTTCCTGCAATCCCCGCTCCCAGGCCTCCTCCTTCCAAACCGTGGCTCCAGGCTTCCCCCCGCTATCCACTCTTCCTTCTAATCCATGGCTCCGGACTTCCTCCCCATGCTCCCCGCAGTCACTGACACATAGTGGCTGGGCTAGGACCCTGCAGCTTCACACAGTAAGACACATGCTGCTGCCTCTGCCCGGCATGGCAATGAGCTCCGGCGGCTGTGACAGCTATCAGTGTAGGATAAGATTTGTCTTTAATAAATCTGCCCCTCAGTGCTCACAGTGCACACTGTGCGCCCACCGCAGACCCCACTGTTGCTAGCTCCTCCAAGCCACCGTGGGGTCTGCTGCCTTATAGTTACACCACTGGCCATGGTTCTAAAGGAGTTTGCCATGATTCTAAAGGAGTTTGCTCATAAGAAAAGAGGCAGAGCCTAGGAACAGGCAAACTAAGCAAATACTCCAGGCAATTGGAATGCCTAGGGTAGAAGTTCTCAAACGCAGTTCTCAAGGCACCCCAACGGTCCAAGTTTTAAGTATATCCATGCTTGTCCACTGGTGACTTAATCAGTACATCATTCAATTTGATTGAAACATCTCTGCTAAACCATGGATATACTTAAAACATGAACCATTTGGGTGCTTTGAGGACTCTGTTTGGGAATTTCTAGGGGAATTACTTTTTGGCCTAGGGCCAGCCCAGCTTTAAAGTGGGCAGCAGCCGCAGTCACCCTGTGGGTGCCATCTGATCTGACAGCACCCGTCACCTTTACATTGTGCAAGCAACGGCACGGTCCCTTTCTAATGTGTTAAGGTGCATTCATTATGAATGGCATTCTGGGAGCAGCTTCAAGATGGGATGAAGCAGCAGCACACTGCAGCAGCGCATTCACTATCTGCTGGGCATGCCCCATACCTATACCCTCTTTTCAGGGACAAAATCCCCTGTTTTATTTGGGGGGCGCCATAGGAAACTATGTAATTTGAATAAAATCCAATACAGGGTGATGTAATGTTAATAAGGTGCTGTTTAAGGTGGCGTTAAGTGAATAAGAAGCAATATGCGTTGGCGCAATGTGAATAAAGTTGCTATTGTGTGGTATAACATGTATAAGGTACAGGGGTATTACTCTGTGGCGTAACATTAATAAGGGGTGTGATGTAATGTATATAAGGTTGTAATACGTTGTGGCATAATTTGAATTGGGGGTACTATTGTGTTATTTTCCAGCAAAAACACACCTTTTTAAGAATGGGCACCTTCAGAAACCACTGTCCTTATTTAAAATGTGGAAGGTAGGGGTGCCAATGGGGTTTCTAGCACAAGGCTCCAAAATTAGGTTTGCAATGGCTGGATGGGGGAACTGGCAGTGATGCTAGGGGCAACATCCGAAATCTTGCCTATGACATTAAAATGGTAATGCTTAGAGGAAAGAAAAGAGTGTCTTTTGTTGGTGCACCTGGAGAAAAAGTTCATATAATAAAACGTCACTTTTATTTAATTCATTAAAATAGTTTGCGAAGATAAAAGGAATTGACAAGACATGAGACAACAAATAGTGAGAATAAAAAAGGATAAAAATCCTTACACCTAGTGGCAACCCCACTGTCTAATATCCCAATGAGTTTTAATAGCCTGTGTGGCTCGAATTCCCGTTTAAGTGTAGCTAAGATCAGGGATGTTACTGATATGTATCAAATGTAACAATAAACCCTGGGCTCTCTCTAGCAGCCGCTGGAAAGCACCTGAGTACGGGTAAAATTCCGTCTCAGTGCTCCTGCAGGCTTGCTGGAGCCAGGAATATCACGTCCTGTAGTTCTCCTACTGAGCAGTGTGAGAGGAGTGCCTGTGTGCACTTCCTCGCTCAGGTAGTTTGAGAGCAGACAGTCCTGTAGTTCTCCTACTGAGCAGTGTGAGAGGAGTGCCTGTGTGCACTTCCTCGCTCAAGTAGTATGAGAGCAGACAGTGACACTGACGGTTCTGGCGCCAGATACCGTCTCTGTGTCTATTTTCTAGGCTCCGTGTCCAACGGTGAGCCTAGCGCAGCCAACAGGTAAAATACAATTTATAAATGGGGAAGGGAGAGTGGGGTATTAGACACACTAGGTGTGTAGTACAGTCAAGCGTACGCTTTCGCAACAAAGCTTCCTCAGGTCCTGAGGAAGCTTTGTTGCGAAAGCGTACGCTTGACTGTACTACACACCTAGTGTGTCTAATACCCCACTCTCCCTTCCCCATTTATAAATTGTATTTTACCTGTTGGCTGCGCTAGGCTCACCGTTGGACACGGAGCCTAGAAAATAGACACAGAGACGGTATCTGGCGCCAGAACCGTCAGTGTCACTGTCTGCTCTCATACTACTTGAGCGAGGAAGTGCACACAGGCACTCCTCTCACACTGCTCAGTAGGAGAACTACAGGACTGTCTCCTCTCAAACTACCTGAGCGAGGAAGTGCACACAGGCACTCCTCTCACACTGCTCAGTAGGAGAACTACAGGACGTGATATTCCTGGCTCCAGCAAGCCTGCAGGAGCACTGAGACGGAATTTTACCCGTACTCAGGTGCTTTCCAGCGGCTGCTAGAGAGAGCCCAGGGTTTATTGTTACATTTGATACATATCAGTAACATCCCTGATCTTAGCTACACTTAAACGGGAATTCGAGCCACACAGGCTATTAAAACTCATTGGGATATTAGACAGTGGGGTTGCCACTAGGTGTAAGGATTTTTATCCTTTTTTATTCTCACTATTTGTTGTCTCATGTCTTGTCAATTCCTTTTATCTTCGCAAACTATTTTAATGAATTAAATAAAAGTGACGTTTTATTATATGAACTTTTTCTCCAGGTGCACCAACAAAAGACACTCTTTTCTTTCCTCTAAGCATGTCCTTTTTGTGTCCATGGTAGCACACCCTCATATCCAGTATTTATAAAGTGTTAAATACATACAAGGAGGGTCCACCCTTGCATTTAAATCAATTTAACCTCTGTGCGACTGACCTGACCTCCCCTAATTTTTTTAAAATGGTAATGGCTTCCTCAGGATTGTGCGGTGCCCAATATACCTACACTGGGTTCTTTATGAGGTGTAATACCGCAATATCCTGGGGAATCTGTTACACTGTAAAACTAGTCACCAGTAAGGACCCCAGAACCTGTCGTTATACTGCACTGTGCACCTTTTGTCATTGAAGGGCGAGTCTGCCAGCAGACCCCCTGCACTACGGAACAAGGTAACACTATACCACCAACGAACATTGAGCCCTACCTTTTGTACACCATATTTTTTCTCCAAGTGAAGGGGAATAAAACACACAACGTCTCCCTCTACTGACCACTGATTGACCACATACAGCAAGGGCTTCAACATGCCCAAAGAGACAACACACGCCACTGGCGTCCATTATCCAGAAACCGTGTTATCTGGAACCACTGGACATTTTTGTTTATTGTTGTGTGTCGGTCTGTGCCCCTACCTCCCCTCTGTATACCGGTATTAGTATCACACTGATTTTATCTATCATACTAATTTTTATTATGAAATCAATTTTTTTGTATATATTTTATGCAACTATTTGCACATTCATTTTTTATTTACTGAACATTACATATTTTTATTTAATTTATTGTTTAGAAAATGATCTAATCCTGAACCTACTTACCGACAAACACAATAAGGGGGTGCACTGAGTTGCCTATCTTTTGGTGCCCACAATTGATTTCTAGTCTGGCTCCTCCCCCCCACACCGCCATTCCCAGCCAATGCCTGCCCTTCCCCCCCGGTACCACATTATAAACATAAAAAAAAGTCTGTAAGCTTTCAAGTTTGTAAGCTTACTATTGATTTGATGCTGGCAGGCTGCAGGATCCAGGAGATGTGCCTGCACACTCCTCTCGCTCTCTCGCTCCCCAGGCAGCGCAGCACTCCAGTCCGTGGGCTCCAGAGTCCACAAATTGATGGAACCCCGCATCCTTGTTATGTGCAACCTGCGCGCCCAGCCAATTAGTATGTGTACACTCATCCTAAGGTGATTGTGAGCAAATGTTACATTGCTGATTTAATGAACAAAGTTTTATATTTTATTTATAGACCTAGTAGTTCTGAATCTCAATGACCACAAAACCACAGGCTTTCTGTGCATAATATTACATCCTCTGATCTTCACGATTTGCTCTTTTCTGTCCTAATAGCAATACATAATACTATGTGCTATTAACTGTGACCTGCCAAGATCTGGATTCATTCTGTAAATAACTGGTGTTCTGCTGTGTCCACATTTTTGCAACTCCAGCAGCTTTATAGACCCTTGGTGGTGGTGTGTGGTGTCTGATGAGCGAGGAAGCCACCTTGGAAAAAGAATTATGCATAACACAGCTCAACTCGTGAGTGTCTTGATTCTGGGTCAAATAAATCATTTGGGAATTTGCAATACCAGCAGCAGGGGCACAGAGTCAAATACATTGGTGGGTTTTTGTGGATTCGGGAAAGGGAAGAGTTAACATGAGACCCTTAGAGTGATGGTATATGAGGTGAACATGCTCACGTCAAGAGATGATAATAACCGCGCAGGATATCTGACAAGTGTTGCATGTCAGAAATACAGGATTTGCATGGCCAGAGATGATGATAATAACTGTGCAGTATTTCTGACAGGTGTTGCAGGTCAGGAATACAGAATGTGCACGTCCAGAGATGATACATGTTGAGTATCCCTTATCTGGGTATATCAAAACCGAAATATTCTGAAAACTAAAGTTTTTCAGAATATTTTGGGATCCCTTCCCCCATACCTCCTTTTTTTCATACTCCTCTCGTTCCCCGGTGTCCACGGTGGCCATCGGATTCATCTTCAGCTGTATCCTCGCTTCCAAGGATGCTTCATGGGCCCACCCAGGCACATGTGCAATGCATCCTTGGAACCGCTGCCGAAGACAAATCCGATGGTCGCTGTGGATGCCAGGGGACACTGTGGACACAGGGGGATTGCCAGAGGTGTTAAAAAAAGATATTCCGGAATAATTCTTTATCCAAAATGCTTGTGGTTCCGAGCATTTCGGATAAGGAATACTCAACCTGTAATAACCCTTCAGGGCTTCTGACAGATGTTTGCAGGTCAGGAATGCAGAAGTCTCTGACTGGAAGCACATGGCTACAGATGCCACAAACTCTTAAGACAGGACAGGAGCCAGGGCAATGCTACCACTGCAGCTATAAGTGGCATGATCTGGCAGGGCAGAGAGGAATATATACTGTAGGTATCAGTATACAATCATAGAAAGATAGTCCAGACCAGCCCCTCTAATGGCAAAATACCTAACAGCTGTTTGATCTGCACAGCCATTTCAATCAGGATCCTTCCTATAGCCACCAGACATCCCCGTTGCCCGGCAAGTTTGTGTAAACCCCGGTTGCTTGGCATCTGCGGGAGCTTCTGGAGAAGGTTAGGTGTGGCTGCTTGTTACTCTCGGTAGATTGGCAACAGGTGGAGTCGTAGATGAGACGCAGACGCTCGGTACATCATGTTGGTTCTCAGACTGATAGTAAAGCAAGTCAGCAAGTTGGGTCTGGTGATGAGCAGTAACACCAAATCCAAATGGATATTACAGCAGTATAGTCAGGTCTCTAGCATTGGTCAGATCTTGTAGAGCAGGACAAAGTCAAAGATATTTACGAGAGAGACTTTGGTCATAGACTTCAAGCAAACGGACATATTCAGCATGGTTCACATACAGGGGAACTTTAACAGAGGAGGGGGCTGGTGTGCAGGCTCACAGTCTTCCCCCTCCTCCCTGGCATTATGCAGGTGCAGGTCTCCGGAGACTAAATTCACTACTGCGCATTCCATACATTTTGGTAGCAAGTTTTACAACGGTGAGTATTAAAACATGGGTGCAGTGTGTCCGGTTTGGCCATGCTGGGCTCAGGGGCTCGTGCACCACATACTTTGCACCCACTTTAGAACTGCCTGTGATCAAATATGATAACATGCTCGCAGCAGCTTAGCATATGCGATCCATAGCAATACAAATGCAATCATCAGCTCACAGGAAATGGAGGCAACTCGACCCAGTCCATCCCCTGAAGGCCTCAATCAGCCAGAGACATTTTGAAAAGATAAGTATTTTTGGTTGGATTTCACACTGGAGGAAGGGACTTATGTCTATATAAAAGTATAGATGTTAAATTCACACAAGATGCCAAGTAAAGCTCCAATTCCCAAAACTAATTATTTATGCATGAATTACTATGTATTAGAGCAGGGGTCAGGAACCTTTTTGACTAAGAGAGCCATGAAAGCAAAATATTTGGAAATTTATTTCAGTGAGAGCCATATAATATATTTTAAAAGTGAATTCAACTAAATGTCAGTATAAAACGCCTCCAAACGTTTTATTTTATTGCTGGATCCGGCGTTTAAAGGTGGCATATGGGGTGGGGGTGGGTGGCGTCGGGCGGGTATGGTGTGGGTTTCCCGCTTACCTTCCCGGCGGTGTCGGGCTGAGGGTACTGTGCGGGGCTGCCTGGGTGTGTGGGGGTGCAACTCCCAAGATGGCGTCCGGTCTGTGGTTTGCTGCGTCTCAGCTCCGTCTCCGGGAGCAGCGCAGCGTCTGTCAGTCTGGTGTGAGGAGGCAAGAGCGGGTAGGAGTATTCTGTGTCCCCCGGTTCTCCTCTGCGGCGTCAGGTCCCGGTGCAAGGCTGGCGGGGTTAGTGGGGCCGCAGCCTCCAAGATGGCGCCCGGCGTTTGGTCGGTCACAAATTTAGGCCGCGGCTTCAGGGTATGAGCTAGGCCGCAACCTGCAGAGGCCTTCGAGCGGCCTCCCGGCTCCGCAGCACACAGCTCAGGTTAGTGGGGTGTAAGGGCAGGGTAGTTTGGAGTGGGGGTGCCTCCAGAATTCGTTGTTATAGCCGTTAAGGGGGATCAGCAGCAGGAGCTCAGCAAATACACGTCCTGCTGCTTCCCCAGTCAGGTCACGCCCCTCGAGAATATTTTGTTTTATCTGCGAGCCATATGCAATCATCAAAAGAGCCACACCTGGCTCGCGAGCCATTGGTTCCCGACCCCTGTATTAGAGGGTTGGAGGTGCTCCCCTAAGTCAGAAATTTAGTATGAAAAATACACAAAGAAAAGAAGACTTGAATTGGGGGCACTATAAACAGAATTGTGATCAAATTTGAATTTTTTTTTGAAAAAATTAAAACTTAACCTTTATTTATCTTAGTAATAAGAAAAGAGTCCTATGAGTATGAGTATGACCAGTGGGGTATTGATGGTCAGGACAAAATTTTTTAGCGCATATTTTGCGCCAAGTGACAAACATACATGAAATACATACACACACACTAGAGATTGGACCCCAATGTTTCCTCCGTATTAATAATTAGGAGAATCTCTTAACCCCTATGTAAATGGAGTACTATTAGCTCACTGATAAGGAAATCCTCAATGTCATCTCAAGTCAAATATTAGGTAGCGCAATATATGCGCTAAAAAAATTTGTCCTGACCATCAATACCCCACTGGTCATACTCATAGGACTCTTTTCGGTACTTATGTAGTATCTGGGCTGCCGATTTTTTGATTGTATGCCTTAAGTTAAGGCATACAATCAGATGCGATGCGATGCGATATCGCATCGCATCGCATACGACCATGCGATGCGATGCGATGCGATGACCCGATTTTTCCATAGGATTCAATGTTAAAATGGACTGAGTCCATTTTAACATGGAATTCAATGGGAAAAAGGGGTCCTTTTCATACCCCTACTATCCAAGTGGGCATGGAGTTGGATATAAACCTGTGGCGAGCGTAGCGAGCCACCGAGCCCGAAGCGTGGCGAGCGAAGCGAGCCCCGCGAGGGGACGGTATTCTGTGTCCCCTCGCGGGGCTCGCTACGCTCGCCACGCTTCGGGCTCGGTGGCTCGCTACGCTCGCCACAGGTTTATATCCAACTCCATGCCCACTTGGATAGTAGGGGTATGAAAAGGACCCCTTTTCCCATTGAATTCTATGTTAAAATGGACAGAGTCCATTTTAACATTGAATCCTATGGAAAAATCGGGTCCATCGCATCGCATCGCATCGCATCGCATCGCATGCGATATGGTCGGGTGCGATGCGATGCGATGGACCCGATTTCAAAATCGGCAGCCCAGTTACTACATAAGTACCCTCTTTTCTTATTACTAAGATAAATACAGGTTTAGTTTTCATTTTTCAAATTTCACAATTCTGTTTATGTAGCCCCCAACCCAAGTCTTCTTTTCTTTGTGTATTTTGAAAAAGTACTATACAATCTCTAGCCCCTTCCTGCACATACACTGGACGGGTTCAGCGCATGTTCAGTTCACAACTATCTTGAATTAGGCCCAAAGTACAGATTTGGAACCAACTATTGACCGGGAGGACGGGCTTAACTGAGAAATGGTTTATGCTGATTTCCAGGCACCACAAGATAACCATTAATTAGCGCTGGCGATCCCAGGGGATCGATACAACACATATATTACATTAATGATAACAGGTATGCATACAGTACATGTTCCTAGCGATCCCCTCCTGCACTCTATGTAATTTAAAAACACACTCTGGGAGGTGTGTTTGTAAAAAAAACAACCCACCACCAGAGGCGTAGCTAGGGTGGCACCAGTGGAGCTTGTGCTCCGGGCGCCAATGGTTTTCAGGGCTCCCCCCTGCTGTGTCCTGTGCGGCGCGTGCCACCCTATGTGCGCGTAACAGACAGGCGTGCGGGCGGCCGTGGCGGGTGATGTACGGAGTGAGCAGCGATGACTCACTGCATGCTATCTCCGTACATTGCCCGCCCGTCTGGCTGTTAAGCGCACATAGGCGTGCGCACGGGGGGTAGCCAGGTGTGCACAGGCACCTCCTAATGGCAATCCCCATATGATTGCACCCATGCCGCCGATCCCCCCAGTCATGGCCGCGGCTGTCACTCACGTGACATCACATTAGCAGTCAGAGCCTCATGCTGCTGCCCCCGGACTGTGGCCACACCCCCCAACACGCTGGGCCGGTGGGGGGCAGGAATGGACGCCGTGACAAGGGCTGCTCCGGGTGCCCTGGCTGCACCCTACGCCCCTGCCCACCACTGAAGGGGTTAACCCACCTCCACCTAGGTGTGTGAAGCAGAATACTCCAGCAACTTCCTGTTGTCAGAGTGCAGTAGAAATAGGCTTCCTGGTACAAAATCCCACCTCCAGTGACAGCATTGACCACATGAATGAGGGTATAGGGAACATGGAGAGTCTACTTGGTGCATGCCAACCTTTTACACCTTTTGACTGTCGACCAATAGTGATCGTCCCATTGATTGTCTATCTAGACACACATGGGGCAGATGTATTAAGCCTGGAGAAGAGATAAAGTGGAGATAAAGTGAAAGCAGATAAAGCACCAGCCAATGAGCTGTGTTTGAAAATGACAGTTGGGAGTTGATTGGCTGATGCTTTATCTCATTTCACTTTATCTCAAGTTTATCTCTTCCCCAGGCTTAATACATCTGCCTCACTATATCTAATAAACCATACCCACATGACCGCTAAAAATGGCATCCCAGAATCTAGTGACATATTTCATATATGTTAGGAGGGCCAGTATAAATTAAGATTAATCATGATAACAAGCCACCATTTTTATTTATCTTAATTAATCTAAATTACTACTTTAATAATTGACACTCTGGAGATTAATCAGTGCCTATTATAAGGACCAGCGTTCAGCAACCGGACAGCTCAGCTTGAAAGGCAAATAAAACATCGACAGAGTTGTGGAGATAGATTATGTTCATCCAGATGACGTTGTCAGAAAAGTGACTGGGAAAACCAGGAAATGCCTAATAAAGTACAGTAGCTTAGTAAATCTTTCCATCCATACGAGAGGAAGATACAATAAATCAATAGTTTTACTTCATGCTGAAAGCTATTCAGTCCATTTATAAAAAGAAAAAAAGCAAGCAAATTAAATGACTTAGATTTGCCAATTAGCCATTGCTTTTAGTAGATTAGAAAACTATTGCTCAGCAAACAAAATTGTAATAATAGCTTTCCTCCCGCTGACGTGAAAAAAATTCTATGTTCACTTGAAGGGCAGAACAGAAGAAGCAAACCAACATAGACGTTCTTGTCATTTCAGAGCCCATTCCCCCTCTTGTATGTAGCCAAAGGCTCTGCTTGTAAGCAACCTGGGAAGCTAGTTCCTTTCCAACTAACTAAATCTGATTAACGTCAGCTACAAATGAGTTGATTAAAATGTTTCAAGTCACCCGTTTGCAAGATTAAAATGTCGGCTAAATAAATTAAAGCCAAATCATTTTGATCAGCGCTTGACAAAAACAAGATGTTTCCCCAGCAAAATGTATAAAGAGAAAAAGCAATTAACAGAACTGGTAGCTTGATGTGTGTGAGCCGGGCCTGTGTGCAATAACTATAAAGGGAGGTACATTTACATATACAATGCATGCATTGACAATGACTGATTCATCAGTACTATATATATTTGTAAAGACAAAGCTCTATTATATAACAATTTCAATAATTCCTAATTTTTGACCTTGTAGTAATTTATTCTATATAAACTTCTGATGAAAATTCTGAAACATGAATTGAAACTTTAAGTGACTACAGTCTCTGAGTGCCGCCCCCCTATATCTGTATAACTAATTACAGGAAGGCACCCAGGGCCAAAGGACTACAAGGAGTGGAGTGTCGACACCCACGGACCTACTATATATATATATATATATATATATATATATATATATATAGTGGTAGGGACAGCGGATTCGGCATGAAAAGCCGGTGGTCGGGATCCAGGCGTTCAAAATCCCGAAGCCGGAATCCCGAATGCCAAAATCCCGACAAGGGGGGGGAACGTGGATCGCCCCCCCTTGCGGGCTCGCTGCGCTCGCCATGCAGCGGGCCCAGTGCCTCGCTGCGCTCGGCACACTAATTTATTCTCCCTCCTGTCGTGGACACCCGGGGGGGGAGAAAGTGCCAGGATTTCGGCGTTCGGGATTCCGGCGTCGGGATTTTGAACGCCGGGATTTAAACTGCATCCCGGGACAGCATATCTACACATGAAGATAATGTTGAGGATCCGATCTAGGTTTTACAGCAGCAAGGAAACTGATGTGATCAGGATTCAGCTGTGCTCTCCTGATATAAGGGTTTCCAGGGCAGAGGGTTATTGCTCCTGTTGGTGGAACAGCTGCCCAAGTGATAGGCCAGGGTGTGGGCAACCGAAGGGACCACTGGAATACCAAGGTGTGTATACAGTACTTTGCTGCGGCACCTGTATGCTGCAATATTGTATCCATCCATTGCCTGTGTTGATTACCTGGTATAATGTTTATCTTTGTTGATTACCTGGTATAATGTTTATCAGCAGCATTTGGCTGAACAACAGCAAAAGCAAATAAAGGGCCAACAAGCTAAATTTCAGCTGCTGCACGAGGAGCTAAAAGAGCAGAGAAAAAGTGGGGAGGAGCGGGAGAGGCTACTGCCCCAACTGATGACATAAAGGCCTTCCTTTGTACATTTGAGCACACAGCTACATGAATGATCTGGCAGGCTGGCTCCCTGTTTAAAAGGAGAGGCACAGAATGTGTATATGTATGTGGCTGAGTCACATTCCTACCCTGCTCTTAAGAAAGCTATACTTGATAGGATTAGAGAAACGGGCCCCAACAAAGCCCAAGAATTCCATGACTGACGGGTGGAGCGCTCAGAGCCTCCCAGGATTCAGCTGACCAAACTAGCCCAGCTGGCTAAGGCCTGGTTGCAGCCAGATAAAAAACTCTGCAGTGCATATTGTGGAGAAAGTCATACTGGACCAGGCTATGTGGGTGTTAGACCACTCGGTGCAGCAGTGTGCCCTTCAGGCTGACCCCCAGACATTTGAGGAGCTGGCAGTGGTGATTAAGCGATACCCGACTCTGGGAAAGTTGAGTAAAGCCAGGTCAGGATTCGTGCCAGTACCAAAGCCCAGTAAACTCAGGTCCCGGTGATTAAGCCAAAGGCTCTTCCTCCAACCGTGTGCCATGTGGAGAGCCTGGTCATGTGCGGTGGGACTGCCCAAAACAGGGACAGCTGATGGATTGCAGTGTGCGGGATAAATGGCTTAGCTGATGGCCAGCATGGCTGCTGCGGGTGTATCCCAAGCAGAGCCCACCATGTTCTGGATGCTGGCACAGTTGGAAGGCTGAGAGATCTGGGCACTGGTGGATACTGCTACTGAGATCACCATTGTCAAAGGTGAGTTCCTCCAGGAGATGACAAGGTATTTCCTCCTTTCAGGGTGTTGTGTGTCCATGGTGATGTTGAAGAGTGCCCACGTGTGTAGATACTCCTGACCATACAAGGCCAGCTATTAAAGTTGGTAGCTGAGGTGACCTTCAGATGACCTTATCTGTTAATTCTGGAACGTGACTTCCCGTTGCTGCAGGAGCTTGTTACATGGCATGACTAATACCCCTTTTACACCAAAAACCCTGGTCCGACCCTGGTCTTTGAACGCTGGAGTTTCCAGGGTCTGACCCTGCTTTATACTGCATTTACACAGCACTTCGACCTGGGTCGGACCTGGGTCTGCACCATTTACACTGAACCTGGGTCAGCCCTGCCTTTCCATGTTGATATATATATATATATATATATATATAGATATATATCTATAGATATCTATAGATATATATCTATAGATAGATAGATATATATATATATCTATAGATATATATATATATCTATAGATATATATATAGATATATAGCTATATATCTATAGATATATAGCTATATATCTATATAGATATATAGATATATATATATCTATATATATCTATATATCTATAGATCTATAGATATATATCTATATATCTATATATATATATCTATATATATAGATATATATATATCTATATATAGATATATCTATATATATATATATATATATAGATCTATATATTTATATAGATAGATCTATATAGATCTATCTATATAGCTTGGAGGTGGTAGATGGGGGAAGCTGTCCCCGGGTGCTGTGAGGGTAGAGGGGGGAAGCTGTCCCCGGGTGCTGTGGGGGTAGAGGGGGGAAGCTGTCCCCGGGTGCTGTGAGGAGGAGGGGGGTCCCTGCGGCTGCTGAGGGGAGAGGGGGTACCTGTCAGCCTGACACTATGATTGCCGGCGCTGCCGCTGCTGTATCTCCCCCCGGCGGCCGGTCCTTGCGGCGGATGGACAGTCAGTGTCGGCGGTCCCTCTGGCGCAGGGGAAATAGTACTATTTCCCCTGCGCCAGAGGGACCGCCGACACTGACTGTCCATCCGCCGCAAGGACCGGCCGCCGGGGGGAGATACAGCAGCGGCAGCGCCGGCAATCATAGTGTCAGGCTGACAGGTACCCCCTCTCCCCTCAGCAGCCGCAGGGACCCCCATCCTCCTCACAGCACCCGGGGACAGCTTCCCCCCTCTCCCCTGCGCCAGAGGGACCGCCGACACTGACTGTCCATCCGCCGCAAGGACTGGCCGCCGGGGGGAGATACAGCAGTGGCAGCGCCGTGTCAGGCTGGCCACTGACAGGTACCCCATCTCCCCTCAGTAGCCGCAGGGACCCCCCTCCTCCCGCAGCACCTGGGGACAGCTTCCCCAGCGCTGCACGCTGTGGACCCGCTGCGGGTGCCTGGACCCGCAGCGGGACCATTTACACCGCCATTTACACGGGTCCCATCCGGGTTCTACCCAGGTCAGGACCTGGGTAGAGGACCCGTGTAAATGGACACGGATACCCCCCATTTACACCGCCGAAGATCCGGGTCTGACCCACCGCTGACCCGGACTTTTCGGCGGTGTAAAAGGGGTATAACAAACAGTCAGCCCCTGAGGCAACTCAAGGGCAAGAGACTACCAAAGCTTGTCATCTGGGAGAGCTACTGCAGTTACTGAACCACCCCAGGAAACCGAGTCTTAAGGTGCACACACACGGATAGATTTGGCCAACGATTCAATTTTGTTAATATTTTCCTCTAAACCTCCTGCACAAATGATTTGGTGACAAATGATGAACGATTGAGCAAATGATTACACATGAACGATTGATCTTTAACGATGGTGGAGGGAGAGGGAGCCAGTCAATTAGCCTTACCAAATAGTTCATGGTGCATACACATGAAACGATTGGTACACATCGCTAAAGATTGGTTGCTGATCTTTCTGCATGCAGGAAAGATCAGCGACCTCTACCAACAACTGTCGGGTACATGCATCATCTGATATATCGTTCATACACATGGAACGATTTGAGCGATTGGTCATTTCAATCGGTCGGGAACGCCCAGATCTTTGCCAAATCTATCCGTGTGTACGCACCTTTAGGCCTAATGGAGCCCTGTAAGTGAGAAGATATCATTTCAGGTCTTTGCCTGTTGCTTTCTCTCCTGCTCTACCCCCCCCGCCACTGTCTCATTTCTCTCTCACCTACACACCCATAGCTCTCTCCTCTATTTTTCACTGCATCCTTATTTTCCCACACCCAGGGGCGGATCCAGGATAAAATGACAGGGGGGGGCACCATGATAAAAGAGGGTTTAGGTTGGGGGAGGGCGGTGCCAGTGGTGCCAGTGTACATGCTAAGAGAGCGGCAGAGAGAGGGTGGGAATGGGATTAAAAATAGGCCCTGGTATTTAAAGTACGCAGGCCCACCATGGCGACAAAAGTGAAGGATGTAGTTGTGCGCGCACCGAAGGCGCGCTCCGGAAAAGAGGTGTGGCCACTCAACAGGGGTGTGTCCTTGAGTGTAGTCTACAACACCATAAACGACTTCTACACGTTATGCAACAATATACCAGACCCCATTATACTTCCCCCCTTACACATGATGCCAAATGGAATGAGCCAAAATTCACATAATTACACACGGATTGAGCCAAAATTCATCGAATGCCACACGGATTGAGCCAGAATTCACATAATGGCACACAGATTAAGCCAAAATTCACAATACGCTTCATAAACAGGGACATTGTCCACCAAAGGCGTGCATTAAACATTTACACCATAATTTCCATTACACATTAAGTTACACGCCATTATGTCCATTATGTATTATGCCAAACACCATAATGCCTATTAAAAATTATGCTACATAAGTGATGCTTATCTACATGCTCATTGCCAAGGGTTCCATGCTCATTGCCAGAGGTTCCATGCTCGTTGCCATGTGGGATTACATGTTCATTGCCAAGGGGGAATACATGCTCCCGGTAAATGGAGGACAGCCGCCGCCAGGCAGAAGCGATAGCCACTGACAGTGGCAGAGCCTGGCTGTATTCAGAGCACTGCAGAATACCCCTTTCTCAC
The DNA here is from genome assembly GCF_055691185.1 of Crinia signifera. NCBI lineage: Eukaryota > Metazoa > Chordata > Amphibia > Anura > Myobatrachidae > Crinia > Crinia signifera. Next base: position 44,409,822 of record NC_139221.1, on the reverse strand, counting down.
CAGAAAATGCATTCCCAGGTTGGCCCCTTTTACACCAGCCTATGTGAGGGGCATAGGCATGCGCAGCCCATTTTCTTAGGGGTTGCACCATTGGAGGGGCGTGTTCATCCCGCCTACTGGGCGTGTCCATCAAAGCCTACTGGGCGTGTCCATCACTGCCTACTGGGCATCAATGCAAACTAAATAGGTGACTTTTTTATGTATATGGGCTTCAGGATTAATTATTCCCATCACACACACCAGAAACAGGGACAGTGCGCGTCGAAAATTTACACTGTAATGGCCATTACACATAATGCCACACACCCTAATGCCCATTACACATAATGCCACTCACCCTAATGCCCATTACACATAATGCCACTCACCATAATGCCCATTACACATAATGCCTATCACACATAATGCAATACACAGTAATGCCCATTCCACATAATGCCACCCAGCATAATGCCCATTTCACATAATACCACACACCATAATGCCCATCACACATAATGCCACACACAGTAATTGACATTGCACATTATGCCAGGGCTTGACAAATTTTTGTAAAATAGGGATAATAGGGATTACATAGTATACCACATGCCATTATGCCCAACACACGTTATGCCACACACCGAAATGCCCAATACACATTATACCAAACACTGTAATTCCCATTACACATTATGCCACAAACTGTAAGGCCCATTACATATTACGCCTCACACTGTGATGCCCATTACATGTTGCACCTCACACTGTGATGCCCATTACACATTACACCTCACACTATGATGCCCCTTACACATTGACTCAGACCACTATGCCCATTACTCCTCACACCGTGATGCCCATTACACATTACGCCTCACACCGTGATGCCCATTGTACATTATGCCAGAATGCCCAGTACACATTATGACACATGCCATAATGCCCATTACATATTATACCACACATTGTAATGGCTATTACATATGATGTCACATAAGTGTCGCTGGGGGACCCACACGCTGTACACCCTTCACCCATTTAATTCTACTCACCTCATCATCGGTCCGGCAGAGCAGCGGTAAAGACCACTGGGAAAATGGCTGCATGGTGACCCATATTCACATTACACAGCATGTAGTGACCCATAACCACATTACACAGCATGCAGTGACCAGTGTTCCCTCTAAGCTGTGCGTGTGTGCGCGCGCACACAACTCGCCGAGCCCGCGCACAGACATTACAACTGAGCGCACAAAGGTTAAAATCTTGTTTTAGTGTGCCACGAGTTTAATAAGGTTGAAAATCACTGCTATAGTCTATATGTGTGGTGTGTGAAGTCTGTAAACATTCAAATTGCTTTATTAACTCAACAGAACTCGAAACCTAGGCCTGTATACGTTATGTGATGCACAGAAATGTACATTTCCTTCCAAAGTTGCACAGCCAATATCTTTTTCTGCACAAAGCCTTCGTAAAATTAGAGGGAACATTGGCAGTGACCCATAATCACATTACACAGTGCGTAATGACCCATAGTTACATTACACAGCACAGTGACAAATATTTGCACGTAGTGACCTATAGTCACATTACACAGTACGCAGTGACCCATATTCACATTACACAGCACGCAGTGACCCACAGTCACATTACACAGCACTTAGTGACCGATATTCACATTATACAGCGCGCAGTGACCCATATTCACATGACACAGCACATAGGCCCTTATTCTGATCGGTGCGGCCCAATCAGAATATGCGGCCACGACCGTGCAGGCGAATCCCCGCCTTCCATATGGATCGCCACCTCCGTCCGTACGCGGATATGTGGCGATCCGCATGAAAGTGGACGGGGATACGCACTACTTCACTACTACTGCAGCTGCACTAGTTCACCCGGGCACAGGAAAAGGCAGGGGCGTGGCCCAATCACGGTTAAAGGGGAGGGGGGGAGAGGTCCTGCTGACTGCTGAAGGAGCCCAGCCCAGCGCAGGTACTGCTAGGCGGCCGGGGGAGGGGGCACTGCCACTGCCGGTTATTAGGAAGTGCTGATATTGTGTGGAGGTGCCTGTGCACCCCCGGCACCCCCTGTGCGCACGCCTATGGTGAGGGGGAGAGAAACCCCCCCCTCCCCTTTAACCAGTTATCTCATTTAACCGGCTATATCTTCGGAAGCAGCTGACCCTTTTACATGAGACAAGTATCATATTGAAGAACTTTTGAGTGGGCTTTGAATGATTTTGGTCCAGTAAAACTGAAACGTTTGGTTCCAGAGTAATCTGCCCTCAAAGAACATGAACAGCCATGAAATTACATTTAAAAAATAAAAAAATTGGTTTACGCGCAATATCTCTGGAACCAATTGACCGATATGGACCAGCCTGGTAACATTTTGAAGGCCCAGCGATTGGAATTGAATGAGATCAACCACAAGCTTCTGTGATGCCAGGGCCAGAACTGGCAGCCGTCGGAACCGGGTGGGGGTCCGAATTGAAGGGTCCCATATTATCCTATGGGGAAAAAACGTTACAGCTTTGCCAGGCGATATCTCCAGTTCCTGGGGGGCTAGAGACACGGGGCTGGGCTTGTTGGAAAGCCCTGGACCTCAGCTACAAAATAAAATGACAGGGGGGGCACGTGCCCGGGTGCCCCCCACCTGAATCCGCCACTGGCCAGTGGGTAAGTCCAGGGCTACGCACAGCCTGCACACAGCGGTGAGATCTTTCCACGGTGAGTGAGCTGCAAATGGATCTGCAGCTTTTTGCTGGTCTGCGACATCTTCGCTACCTATTTGCAGGTTTGTGAAGGGCGGGATTACACTGTGGGAGGTGGCGGCTTACTAATCACATGTGCAATCAGGTCTGAATCAGGCCCATGAGGAGCAGGTACAGAAGGGAAAAGTTACTGGTGGAGGGATCTGTGCGCTTCTATCTATGTTGGTGACATTGAAGGGAAAGTAACATTGGCCTTTATTGCTGCCTGAGAGTTGGTATGTTACCCTTGGTGATGGCGCAGCTGTTATGTGAGATATACAGGGATGTGTACACGTGTGTGTGTGTGTGTGTGTGTGTGTGTGTTTGTGTCATTTCCTCACATGTAACATGAAGGAACTCATTTATTTAAATCCATCTTTATTTTGTTCATTAGTCACTGGCTCTCAGCAATCTGAGAACTTTTGCAGCCACTTTTATTACATTGCAGTGTGTTCTCCTTTTGAATACTATAATGCAGGGGCAGAAGTCTGGGAGGCAATGGAGTCATCTGCCGCTGGGCTCCTGCTCCCAAGCGGGCACCTCTCCTCCCCTGCTAGTTTAAATTAGTTAATTGAAAGCCATCCATATCCCTTCTGTAGTTGAGTTCTGAAATATATAGGTGTTCTCTCACTCTCTCTCTCTTTCTTTCTCTCTCTCTATATATAGAAATCTTGAAAAATCGCACTCATTGATGTATAAGAAAATGCAAGGTGCCGGTCAAAAAATAAACAATAGATTCTTGCTAAGTAGCAAAGCTGCAAGCAGCAGAGTCACAGAGTAAGTGGGCCAGCAACACCAAATTAAATCATATATGGCTCCTTTAATGTGACATCAGCCAGAAGTATCCAACAAAAACATTCCCCTTGCTTGAATGGGGATAGTAAGTACAACAGTCAACGATACCGTTTCGGTGTCCACAACACTATATATAGGGCGGCACAATCTAGCTCAACCCTAAACAACAGATCAAACACACCTGTAAGAAGTCATGACCACGTACCGCCATTACGAAGAGGCGGTGACAGGCATAGACTGTTACTACAAAAAGAGAACCTTTGGATATACAAATTAAAGACCCTCTCTCCACTGGGTTTGAATGAGGAATTCTCCATGTCCCCATTTATTTAGGCTTTTTTTATACCTATGCCCCCATAGTCTGATTTTAAAGGAGCCATATATGATTTAATTTGGTGTTGCTGGCCCACTTACTCTGTGACTCTGCTGCTTGCAGCTTGCTACTTAGCAAGAATCTATTGTTTATTTTTTGACCGGCACCCTGCATTTTCTTATACATCAATGAGTGCGATTTTTTCAAGACTTTCTCTGTATCTCCATTTGTTTGGGACTGAAATTGCACCGTGACTTATTATACAAGTATATTCTGATTACCACTGTATTGTGTCATAGATATCTCTTGACATAAATAGCATGGAACCTGAGGTGGGTGACCTCACGGGAACAAAACGCTTTTTAGAAAAAGACATATCTAAAATTCTCTTTTCTGATTCGTCCAAATTATGTTTTGATGTAGATAGCCCCGCTGATGTGTATGCTGATTTATCAAAACTGAGAAAAAGATTAATTGAATTGTAGCTTCATGGTCTTACAATTTCTCAATATCATAAAGATAAACTAATACCACGCGGCTTCCGCATCCGGAATCAACCCACTATCAGACGCAGCAGCCCAGATTTTTGCCGTCAATGGTGCATGATTTTAAATCAATGTAGCTTGGACCTAATGGTCCTAGTGGTCCAACAAGTGAACACAGAGATTTCTACTTTGCAAAGTGAGATAGCAGAGTGTGAGAGTGGAGGTTTGGGTGTGCTAAAGTCAGACGAGGCGGGCAATTGGCTTAACAAACTCACTGAAGTTGTGGATACTTTCAAATCTGAATTGTTGAGCTTTAAGAAATCCAAATATAGAAAAGTCTGTGAGGACTACAAAGAACTGCGTGTGTATCCTTGGCTCAACAAACAAAATACAGGCCACTCCTGGCACAATACCCAGGGTAGTAGGCGAAGATTTGATAGGCATTACACCGATATTGACAGCCACACGTCACAAAGTGACTCAGACCAACCGAGCAAAACCAGAAGGCCTTTTTTTCGCGAACGAGTACACACCCGCAGCAGGAAGAAAAGTCCAGAGGACCATGTAGAAGGGGCGGCCGCGAGCACAAAAAGACAAGAAAGCAGGTCTCAGCGAGGCAATCAGAATTAGTTATATTCAATTTATCGAAATATACACCCACCATTAACGAAATGACAGTCCTATCTAAGGGCCTTACCTTTGTTCAGACCTACCAACAAAAGCCATTTGGGTTTGAAATTGAATTCTATAAATTCCGTAGGCAATTAAATCTGATGGACTTCTATGCTAAAAAGGGTGATTTGTCAATCAGCCATGTTCCGAGATTTAAACCTAAAAGTGTCTTTGATCCACCCACAGTGAATCCCTCTATCGAAACATTTTGCAGGCTAGTCAAGCATGAAGTTTTGCCCAAATTAAGTGGGAGGAAACACTTCCAGTCGAATTTGACTAAAAATGAGACTACAGCCATTAAATCATTATGCGAGAACAATGAAATAGTCATCCGCCCCGCCGATAAAGGCGGGGGCATAGCGATCATGGATCACTCCACGTATGTTACTGAGGTCATGCGACAGCTGCAAGATGCATTTTGTTATAGGAAACTTGCCTAAAGAGAAATCGATGCTATTATCGATATGGGATTCACAAATGAGTGGATTGACGAGTCTACCATGTACTTTTTGAAACAGGAATTCCCATTAATGTACATTTTACCAAAAGTACACAAGAGCCTGGTCTCCCCTCCTGGGAGACCAATTATATCGTCAATGGGCTCTTTAGGTCAGCCTCTCTCCCAATATGTAGACTATCACCTGCAAGGAGTGGTCCAGGCTATGCCTTACTACATTAAAGACACCACGGACTTTCTTGTCAAATTAAAACAGTTTGGAGTACCGCCCACTGGTTGCTTACTAGTGACGCTCGTGAGCAGCTTATATACCAACATAATGAATGACGAAGGGATAGCTGCCACTCGAGAGATGATCACCAACAACTCTAACTACAAGGGTCCCCCAGTTGAGTACCTGCTACAACTGATGTGGTTAATTCTACAAAAAAATTTTTTTTGTTCAATAATGCCTTCTACTTGCAATGTACAGGTACGGCTATGGGGTCCAATATGGCCCCAGCCTATGCAAACCTGTACATGCACAGGTATGAACTTGAGCATATTATGAACAATCCTGTATTCTCACCATATATCGCATTATTTATGCGATATATTGACGACTTATTCCTCGTTTGAATTGGAGATCAGGAGACATTGGAGAATTTCGTCAAACACCTCAATAGTTTACCAGGACTAATAAGGTTCACCTGTAACAGCAGTCCTGTATCCATTGACTTTCTGGATGTGACCATCGGTATACAAAATGGACGATTTACCACCAGACTTTTTCGTAAAAGCACGGATAAAAACACCCTGCTATTATCCTCAAGCTTTCACCCCCAACCCCTCAAGAAGGGGCTACCATTCTCCCAGCTCCTAAGAGTTGTGCGAATAACATCGGAGCAAGATGAGTTAAGTGAGGCTTTGCACACCATGGGCACCAAATTTATTGAATGTGGCTATGAGAAATATGAAGTGACAACCACTATCCAAAAATGTTTGGAGCTCCGTCGTGAAGATCTGCTGACGCAGGAAAAGAAGAGTGAAAACCAACCTTAAGTTACTTTTTCTAGCACCTTTTCCACTTTCTCACCCATTATACGGGAAGCCACTCAAAAAAATTGGAAGATCATCAGCACAGATCCCATTCTAGGCCCATCATGCCAGGAACCGCCACAATTTTGCTATAAAAGGAGCAAAAATATTAAAGATAGGGTAACGTACTCGGACATCAGCCCTGTAAAGAATCCGGGCTCCAGCTGGCTCCAACTTCGGAATGGTGCATTTAGATGCATGAAGTGCGTAAACTGTGCCCATCTGCATACGGGTGAATCATTTATCCATCCTGAAACGCAAGTCCAATATAAAATTAACCATTGTCTTGATTGTGAGAGCAAATACGTCATCTATGCTATACTCTGCCCCTGTAAAAAACGTTACATCTGTAAAACCTATTCGTATGGTTAAAGAAAGAATTGCGCTTCACAGATCGTCAATCAAGAAAGTACTGTTTAAAGTGGACAAAGATACACCTCCAGTAGCAAGACATTTTGCCAGGGAAAAACACCTGATGAAAGACTTTAAGTTTATCCCACTGGACCACGTACCACCATTACGAAGAGGCGGTGACAGGCATAGACTGTTACTACAAAAAGAGAACCTTTGGATATACAAATTAAAGACCCTCTCTCCACTGGGTTTGAATGAGGAATTTACCATGTCCCCATTTATTTAGGCTTTTTTTTTATACCTATGCCCCCATAGTCTGATTTTTGCAACATCTCCCCATCTCTAGTGGATCAGTCAATTTTTTTCTGACCACATTTTTTCTGTGTTCACTGATTTTTTTCTTATTTTGACCTTTTTTGGCCTTTTTTGACCCTTATCTACATTATAGAGAATTTTGGAGTTATTGTCTCATTTTTATATTTTTATTTTTACCTTATTTTTACTATTTTTCACTATTTTTCATTTTTTTTTGCATTATTTCCTCAGTATTGTCATGTAACTTTTTTCATGTTTTCACCTATGTCTTTATTTTCTAATTAACACATTTTCTGCAGGCCGTTATCTGGTTAGATCTCTCTTAAAGAAATTGCCCCATGTGTATAATACGGCTGACAGGTAATACACGCTGATTACAGCCGCTTCCGCATTGGTGGGCAGCGTCATGCGTCTCACGCCGCGGGTCAGACGTATGGAGCTGAAGTACATGCTCCCGTCTGCTTCCTGGACCCCGACGGACGTGATGACGCGATGCGTGTCACGCTAGATCACGCTGCGTGTCACAGGATTTATACGCCCAGGGAAGCAATCCCTGTGCGCAATAACGGAAGATCCATATATTGACTATTGAGAGTGATAATCGTGAGCGGCTTGCAGGTAATGTTTCATGACTTCTTACAGGTGTGTTTGATCTGTTGTTTAGGGTTGAGCTAGATTGTGCCGCCCTATATATAGCCAGGCTGTGTCATTTACTAGTTGAGTAGTTCAGGATGAAGGTGTTGTGGACACCGAAACGGTATCGTTGACTGTTGTACTTACTATCCCCATTCAAGCAAGGGGAATGTTTTTGTTGGATACCTCTGGCTGATGTTACATTAAAGGAGCCATATATGATTTCATTTGGTGTTGCTGGCCCACTTACTCTGTGACTCTGCTACATGCAGCTTTGCTACTTAGCAAGAATCTATTATATATATATATATATATGAAGGGGCGGATTGGCTCCCAAAACCGTCCCGGGAGCGGGGGGTAGCGGCGATGGTGAGGAGCGCCGGGGGGGGGGGGGGGGGGGCTGCCGGCGATAGTGATGCGTGCCGGGGGGGGAGGATTAGGGGAAGGCTCATCTGAGGCGGCTTCCTTCCGGCATCCAGTGTCCCTGTATAGTCTGGGAGGTGCTGTGCGCGCATGCGCAGCAGCCCTCCAGGGGGCATGTTTGATTTGGGCAAAGTTCTGCGCCTGCTTCCCGCCCAGGGGCGAGTGCTGCCGAACCTTTTTTAAGAGATTTGGGCCGGCCCACCGGGAAATGGCCTGGTTTCCCGGTGGGCCAATCCGCCCCTGTATATATATACAGTATATGTGTGTGTATATAAAACACATATTTCAGAACAGACACATATTATATAAGGGTGTGTGTATGTGTGGGGGCACCAATATATATCTTGCCTCCGGGCAACTGTGACGAACTTACACCACTACTATAATGTATATTTTCTGGTGAAATATTGACATGATATAAACAGAATAAGGTTATAGCGCTTTTTGCACATTGCACCTATAATCTTTATTTTGTCCCTGAATGATTACCTGGATCCGCTGCACGTGGCCAGTGTAAAGCACATTGGGCCTTATTCAGATTGCATCGGTACTGCGCGCATTCGCACGCAGTACCGATGTTGTGCGTCTGCGCATGCGCAGGCGTGTTTCTGCGCATGTGCAGGCGCATGGTGCGTGCACCACGGCGACCTTTCGGGTCGCTAGGTGCACGCACCCATGGCAGCGAGGGGGGGCGGAGATGGGCGGGGAGCGCCGGGCTGCCCCATTACCATATGGGAACGCCCAGCGTTCCATGGGTGTTTCCATGAGAACGCTGGGCGTTCTCATGGTAATGAGGCAGTGGCGCGGGTGTGTGGGCCGGGTAGCTGACATCACCGGATGTCAGCTGCCCGCCCATATCACGCCAGCGTGCACGCATATATACGCAACTGAAAAGTCACTTATATATGCGTGCACGCTAAACATCATTCAATAGTCGGTGACCATCGAATGATGTGGGCGGACACCCCAGCAAAGAGAATGGATGTTTATGCAAGATGTTGCGAAGCCGCACTTTGCTGGGGCGGCGGGGGGGGGGGGTGCGTTCGCCGGGCGGGGTTTGGGGGACTCGCAAGGCTGCGAATCAACCCGAATAACCCCCATAGAGTATGACACACTAGGCTACTTCATGCCTATGTCTTACTGAGGTCTTCCCTGCATTCTATGAACTCCTGGTGATCACAGTGGCTGGAAGTGGTTCTACGCAATGTTATATTATGGCAGGAGATCCCATATACCCCCATACACCCCCATATACTGCCATACACCTCTATAAACCCCCATATTACCCCCATATACCCTCATATTCCGAGCCATACACCCCCAGATCTATACACCGGCCACATTGTCACCTCTTCCCCATACCTGGTGGTGTATCTGGCTGTGGGACCGTGGTCAGTTATACACATTATTCTCCACTTGCTGATAGACCAGTGATGCTGTACATACACCGATGTGCACCATTGGCTGCTGGGGATCCTGTCCTGTCCAACAGATTTGTAATGGATCATTGGATAGGATTGTCTACTCATTGGACAAATACAGGGCCTAATTCAGACCCAATTGCAGGACAAATTTGTTCTCAAAATGGGCAAAACCATGCTGCACTGCATGTGGGGCAGATGTAATATGTGCAGAGAGAGTTAGATTTGTGCCTCTCTCCCCAGCTCAGTACATAGGGGGTGATTCAGGTTTGTTTGCAAAAGCAAACTCCTTTCATGGACAAATCCATGTACACTGCAGGTGGGGCTGATGAAACATGCCCAGAAAGTTAGATTTGGGTGAGATATTTTGTTTCTGTGCAGAGTAAATACTGGCTGCTTTATTTTTACTCTGCAATTTAGATTTCAGTTTGAACACACCCCACCCAAATGTAATTCTCTCTGCACATGTTACATCTGCCCCACCTGCAGTGCATGAGGTTTTTCCCATTAGAGAGAGATTCTGCTTTTGTGAGCTAACCTGAATTAGGCCCATAGTACTGAGCAGCGTGTGCTGATCTGGGGAGAGAGGCTGTTGCAGTGGCAGTTGGTTTCCACTCTCCGTGCAGCGGAGGAGGGGGGAGCAGGACTCAGGCCCCTCCAACAGACCCAGACATAGGCAGAAATGACAGCAAAAAGTAATGACTGATCTGAGTGTGACACTGTATGTTACTGAGGAACACTGTAACAGTGGCCGGGGAGATGTGACCATGGTTATCTATTATACAGGGCACAGACCTCTGGGGTGACATGTTATACCTACAGTAATGTCATACTTGCCTACCCTCCCGGAATGGCCGGGAGGGTCCCGCAAATCGGGTCCCCCTCCCGGCCCCCCGGGAAGGTGGGCAAGTCTCCCACATTGTAGCAACAGCCCCTGCTCCCCCCTTCCCTGCGGTAAAAATGTCCGAATTTTGCGGGTCAGCGGAGAGGGGGTGTGGCTAAAATGACAGGAATTGCGTCATTTTGCGTCATTTTAACCCCTTCCCCCATCCACGGACCCGATAATTAATGTGGCTGCCGGTCGTGGGGGGCGGGCTTGGTGACGCCAGCCTCGCCCCACCCACAAAACGAAGCCTTGTCCAGCCCTGCTTGAACTCCTCTCTCCGGGCTTCTCCCAGGTATGAGTACTGTACAGTAGGGGGATGTTACACCTTGTTACACATGATCTCTTTACATGTTGTATGTAGCAGGATTGTGTTCAGCATTAGCAGCGTCTTATGGCGTCTCGGTTATCAGCACCAATAACTATAACACTGTGCGGCTGAGTCGGAGCCATTATGTCACATTATGCGGCTGTAAAAGGCGTTAATGAAATCAACACAATTGCTGGCTATATAAATTAGCAACACTTGCTGGATGTGTGTCTGTGTAGGAGTGCGCCAGCAGCGCGTGCGCCAGGGTTGTGTCACACACATCACACATGACTACTGTAATGCTCTTCTCACCGGCCTCGCTCAATCCCAACTAGCTCCTCTCCAATCTGTCCTCAATGCTGCAGCCAGGCTTATCTTCCTCTCCCGCCGCTCTAATTCTGCTACTCCCCTTCAACAAAATCTGCACTGGCTTCCATTCCCCTACAGAATCCTCTTCAAACACCTCACACTCACATACAGGGCCATCTCTAATTCCATTGCTCCATATATCTCTAACCTCATCTCCATTCATACACCCTCCCGCCCTCTGCGGTCGGCTGACGACTGTCGTCTCTCCTCCACCTTGATCACTGCTTCCCATTCTAGAGTACAGGACTTTGCCCGTGCTGCACCCCTTCAGTGGAACTCACTCCCTCGCTCCATTAGACTCTCCCCGACCTTGCAAAGCTTCAAACGGGCACTGAAAACTCACCTATTCATCAAAGCGTACCCTTCCACTGCATAAACCAGCTGGTTCTCCGACCCCTTGCCTGTTTACATCCTGCTATCTAACCACCACCCCCTCGCTTGCACCTCTTGTAATCTGTCTGTCTCCCCTTCCTACTAGATTGTAAGCTCCTCCGAGTAGGGCCCTCTTCCCTCCTGTTGTCAAAGCCCACTTCTCTTCACATTTCACTCACAGCTCTCCTTTACTCCAATACTCAGTGACCATCTTCGTCTGCATACTCATCTCCATCATTGGCCTCAAGCCTCTAGTTGTATGTTGATTGGGTCCTCACTACTTACATTTAAGCTGTAATGTGTATTGAACTGTGGTGCTCTTTATTTGTACTGTATTTTTGTTATTTATTCAATGTTATGCCAAGTTTTGTCTTCCTGTATTGTTCCTTTGTACGGCGCTGCGAAACACTTGTGGCGCCTTATAAATAAGATTATAATAATAATAATAATACACACGGACTGTTATTGTACAAGGTTTTATTGTAATTTGGTTATCGATAGATAGATAGATAGATAGATAGATAAATATCCTATCTATAATTATGTACAATATTTACAAATTTCCATATATACAAATATATACAAATATATACGAATATATACAAATATATACAAATATATACAAAAATACACAAAGGTATACACTGTCCATCTCACCGCCGATCTGCAGCAGTGCGGATATATATATACAGTCTGATTAGCCAGGATAGCATAAGCATCAACATTATGTTGTTATAGGGGTCAAATCCCTCCAGTTCTGTGTGCCCGGTGCCAGGCGCCACTGTGCCGCTCCCTGGGCCAACACTTTCTCCTCCGGTGTCATCGTGTTCCACATCGGACACCTCCAGCTTCTCCTCCTTCTCAGATATGGGGGTCAGTCTAGGTGTAAACCTATGGCGCTTGAGCTATCTTCTCCTTCTGTGGCTAAATGCCGGTCGTGAGGAAATGATCTTCCATAAGATATATCCCTGATCTTCAATTGTGAAATCGCCGTCTCTATCGCAGACATCGGCATTCTGGGATCTTGCACGGACTGTTATTGTACAAGGTTTTATTGTAATTTGGTTATCTATAGATAGATAGATAGATAGATAAATATCCTATCTATAATTATGTACAATATTTACAAATTTACATATATACAAATATATACAAATATATACGAATATATACAAATATATACAAATATATACAAAAATGCACAAAGGTATACACTGTCCATCTCACCGCCGATCTGCAGCAGTGCGGATATATATATACAGTCTGATTAGCCAGGATAGCATAAGCATCAACATTATGTTGTTATAGGGGTCAAATCCCTCCAGTTCTGTGTGCCCGGTGCCAGGCGCCACTGTGCCGCTCCCTGGGCCAACACTTTCTCCTCCGGTGTCATCGTGTTCCACATTGGACACCTCCAGCTCCTCCTCCTTCTCAGATATGGGGGTCAGTCTAGGTGTAAACCTATGGCGCTTGAGCCATCTTCTCCTTCTGTGGCTAAACGCCGGTCGTGAGGAAATGATCTTCCATAAGATATATCCCTGATCTTCAATTGTGAAATCGCCGTCTCTATCGCAGACATCGGCATTCTGGGATCTTGCAGGTGCAGCGCACTGCACATCATCATCGTCATCACAGCACTTGCTAAGACAACAGCCCATCTTCACGGAGAACTTCTTCCTTCATCCAGTTCTTGTGAAGATATGAGCCCAAAGCCAAACAGCTCAGACTATGTGATCAGTAGTGCATTGTGACATCATCGCTCTGTGACATCATCGCTCTGTGACATCATCGCTCTGTGACATCATCACTCTGTGAAGCCCCAGAGCTATTCACATGTTCACAGATGGCTAAAATCCTTTTGATGGTTTCGGAGGATAGCGATCTGTGGTAGTTTTGCAAATTATCTTGCAGATTTGCACGGTGTGGGTTCTGTCTGGGTGATGGCTATCTACTTAGATTAGCAATCCGTGCTGAATTAGGCCCTATGTCCCACAAATTATGCCCCTCACAGTATTGCCCCGCACATTATGTTGCATACAGTAACATACCTCCCAACATGACTCATTGCAGGAGGGACAAAACTGCTCTGTTCCTGGACTTCCTTGCCAGTGGCAGTTGCAGCCCCTCAGCTGCAACTGCCACTGACAAGGAAGTCCAGGAACAGAGCAAATGTGTCCCTCCTGCAATGAGTCATGTTGGAAGGTACAGTATGTTACTGTATGTGACATAATGGGCGGTATTCAATGAGCCTGATTCGCCAGGTTTTTATGGCGATTTTGTGCTGTTTGGCGAATTTCTGACAAAAACGGTGAATCACCCTATTCAATGAGCACATGGCGAATACATTTAAAGGTTTTTTTCGCCATGATTCACCGAGTAGCAATCGCTATCTTTTTATGGTGAAGTGGAATGTGAACTTTTAAAATAAAGTGTTTTGTTTTTTACATTTGGTGTCAAAAAATCAGGAATTTTATTCTGAGGAGGGGCATGCTATTTTTATTCATGTGCTGTAAGCACATGAATATATATTTAATTTTAAAAATAATATTTTTTTTTTTATTATTTATTTTACACAGCATCCAGCAGGTGGCGCCAGAGCGGAGCCGCTCATTACATATTCATATATTCACTGCACGATCATTACAATCGTGTGTAGTGAATATACGCTCGCCTGCTGGCACCCCCGGGGGGGCAGCCTGTGCTGCCTGGCACCCGGGGAGCACACCTAACCCCCCACAAAGGTCTGGGCTAGGCAGAGAGACTACCATCTCTCTGCCTGGCACCGTCCTGAGGCTCCCTGCGGCAATCGCCGCAGGAGCTCATATTCGCCAGTCAGGGGCTCGCTGCCCCTGACTCGTTGAATACCGGAGCCCGCCGGCTCCGGAACGTGGCGAATGTGCAGCGAATCCAAAAAAGGATTCGCTGCACCTCGCAGGTATTCACATTGAATACCGCCCAATGTGGCGATAAGGCATCGGTAGCTTATCCCCACATTCAAATAGGGGAGCCACACCAACTTTCACATCAAATATCACAGCCTGGGACTCACTGAAAGCAGACGTGGCTTCCTTATTTGAATATTGGATTGTGCTGCCGCCCCACCTCTGCCACTGGCAAGGAAGTCCAGGAACAGGGAATTTCGGCCCTGCTGGAATGGGCCATGTTGGGAGGTATGCCGTGATATCCCGCACATTACGCCCGGCACATTAAACCCTGCACAATTATGCCCTGCACATTGGAGATTACTCAGACTTGATCGCTGTTGTGCGAATTTGCACAGCGACTGATTATCCAGTGACTGTGAATGCATACGAGTCACAGCACGCATGCCTGTCGCCAAACCGCAACAAAAATCTGATATTTTTCATCGCAAGTGGTCCCTATTTGATTGACAGGAAGCCGGTGTGGTGGGGTGAAAAAGGAGAAAAAGCACCAGCCAATCAATTCCCAAATGTCAGTTCATTGGCTGGTGCTTTATCTCCTTTCGGAGTTCTGCCAAAATATCTGACTAAAATATTTTGTGTAACAATAGGCGGTGGGGGGAACCTGCCTATTTTGTCAGTCCCAGGCCCCACAATTTCTGATGGCTGCCCTGTATGCCATCAATGTCGTCTGCCAAGGCCGATGTCCAGTGTCAAAGTACAGGGCATGTAAAAGCCAAAAAGCCAAAGTTGAGTAAAAAAGGGCCCCAAAAAATAAATTAAGATCATTGGAGGAGAAACGTAAACTTGCCAATGTGCTATGTACGACACGGAGTGGCAAGGAACGGTTAAGGCCCTGTCCTGTATTCATGATTGGTGGTTGGACTTCACATGACGATGCAAGCCCTCCTACTCCCCCTTTAGAGATTTTAAGAGATTTCACCTGTCAAAGCCCAGCAAACATCTCTGCCTACTAGAGAAGACATGTGATCACAAACCTCCAACTAGAGTCCAAAGGTGTTGGTGGTTGTGATGCCTGACCTTCCCATCGCTGTACGGGAAGAATCCCACTCTATATCTAATCTGCACTGTATCTGCATTGTACCAATCCTGCTCTATATACCGCACTGTATTCTACTCCGCCCGGTGGCCCTTATTCACATCAGATTGCAGTACAAATTTGCACTCAAAATGGGCAAAACCATGTGCACTGCAGGTGGGGCAGATGTAACATGTATAGAGAGAGTTAGATTTGTGTGAGTTATTTTTTTTTCTGTGCAGGGTAAATACTGGCTGCATTATTTTGACACTGCAATATAGATCAGTTTCAACACACCCAACCCAAATTTAGCTCTGCACATGTTACATCTGCCCCATCTGCAGTGCAGCATGGTTTTGCCCATTTTGAGAACAAATTTGTGCTGCAATCAGATCTGAATAAGGGCCTGTATACTGCTCTATGGGCCTGATTCAGACCTGATCGCTGCTATACGAATTCACAACGCAGCCGATTATTGATAGACGACTCATGCGCATGGGTTGCAGCACGCATGTGCGTGGCCGTACTGCGATGAAGGCCTGCTACTTTTTATAATCACTGACCGCTCACAAGATGATTGACAGGATGCCGGCGTTTGGAGGGTGGTAACCGACCGTTTTATGGGAGTGCCAGATAACTGCAGGCGTGTCCGGGGAAAGCACAGGCGTGAGGGAGGGTGTGTGACATCAGCTCCAGCCCCGATCAGGCTGATTTCATCACAGCCAGTGGCAGGGGCGGATCCAGGATAAAATGACAGGGGGGGCACCGTCCATGATAAAAGAGGGTTTGGGTTGGGGGAGGGCGGTGTCAGTGGTGCCAGTGTACATGCTAAGAGAGCGGCAGAGAGAGGGTGGGAATGGGATTAAAAATAGGCCCTGGTATTTAAAGTACGCAGGCCCACCATGGCGACAAAACTGAAGGATGTAGTTGTGCGCGCGCCGAAGGCGCGCTCCGGAAAAGGGGTGTGGCCACTCAACAGGGGTGTGTCCTTGAGTGTAGTCTACAACACCATAAACAACTTCTACACATTATGCAACAATATACCAGACCCCATTATACTTCCCCCTTACACATGATGCCAAATAGAATGAGCCAAAATTCACATAATTACACACGGATTGAGCCAAAATTCACCGAATGCCACACGGATTGAGCCAGAATTCACATAATGGCACACAGATTAAGCCAAAATTCACAATACGCTTCATAAACAGGGACATTGTCCACCAAAGGCGTGCATTAAACATTTACACTATAATGTCCATTACACATTAAGTTACACGCCATTATGTCCATTATGTATTATGCCAAACACCATAATGCCTATTAAAAAATTATGCTACATAAGTGATGCTTATCTACATGCTCATTGCCAAGGGTTCCATGCTCATTGCCAGAGGCTCCATGCTCGTTGCCATGTGGGATTACATGTTCATTGCCAAGGGGGAATACATGCTCCCGGTAAATGGGGGACAGCCGCGCCAGGCAGAAGTGATAGCCACTGACAGTGGCAGAGCCTGGCTGTATTCAGAGCACTGCAGAATACCCCTTTCTCACCAGAAAATGCATTCCCAGGTTGGCCCCTTTTACACCAGCCTAGTCCCTGCATTTTCTGGGGTGAGGGGCATAGGCGTGCGCAGCCCATTTTCTTAGGGGGTGCACCATTGGAGGGGCGTGTTCATCACGCCTACTGGGTGTGTCCAAAATTTACACTGTAATGGCCATTACACATAATGCCACACACCCTAATGCCCATTACACATAATGCCACTCACCCTAATGCCCATTACACATAATGACACTCACCATAATGCCCATTACACATAATGCCATACAACATAATGCCTATCACACATAATGCAATACACAGTAATGCCCATTCCACATAATGCCACCCAGCATAATGCCCATTTCACATAATACCACACACCATAATGCCCATCACACATAATGCCACACACAGTAATTGACATTGCACATTATGCCAGGGCTTGACAATTTTTTGTAAAATAGGGATAATAGGGATTACATAGTATACCACATGCCATTATGCCCAACACACGTTATGCCACACACCGTAATGCCCAATACACATTATACCAAACACCGTAATTCCCATTACACATTATGCCACAAACTGTAAGGCCCATTACATATTACGCCTCACACTGTGATGCCCATTACATGTTGCACCTCACACTGTGATGCCCATAACACATTACACCTCACACTATGATGCCGCTTACACATTGACTCAGACCACTATGCCCATTACTCCTCACACCGTGATGCCCATTACACATTACGCCTCACACCGTGATGCCCATTGTACATTATGCCAGAATGCCCAGTACACATTATGACACATGCCATAATGCCCATTACATATTATACCACACATTGTAATGGCTATTACATATGATGTCACATAAGTGTCGCTGGGGGACCCACACGCTGTACACCCTTCACCCATTTAATTCTACTCGCCTCATCATCGGTCCGGCAGAGCAGCGGTAAAGACCACTGGGAAAATGGCGGCATGGTGACCCATATTCACATTACACAGCATGTAGTGACCCATAATCACATTACACAGCATGCAGTGACCAGTGTTCCCTCTAAGCTGTGCGCGTGTGCGCACGCACACAACTCGCCGAGCCCGCGCACAGACATTACAACTGAGCGCACAAAGGTTAAAATCTTGTTTTAGTGTGCCACGAGTTTAATAAGGTTGAAAATCACTGCTATAGTCTATATGTGTGGTGTGTGAAGTCTGTAAACATTCAAATTGCTTTATTAACTCAACAGAACTCGAAAACTAGGCCTGTATACGTTATGTGACGCACAAAAATGTACATTTCCTTCCAAAGTTGCACAGCCAATATTTTTTTCTGCACAAAGCCTTCGTAAAATTAGAGGGAACATTGGCAGTGACCCATAATCACATTACACAGTGCGTAGTGACCCATAGTTACATTACACAGCACAGTGACAAATATTCGCACGTAGTGACCTATAGTCACATTACACAGTACGCAGTGACCCATATTCGCATTACACAGCACGCAGTGACCCACAGTCACATTACACAGCACTTAGTGACCGATATTCACATTATACAGCGCGCAGTGACCCATATTCACATGACACAGCACATAGTGACCCATATTCTCATTACACAGCACGCAGTGACCCACAGTCACATTACACAGCGCGTAGTGACAGATATTCACATTATACAGTGCGCAGTGACCCATATTCACATTATACAGAGTGCAGTGACCAATATTCGCACGTAGTGACCCATATTCACATTACACAGCACAGTGACGAATATTCGCACGTAGTGACCTATAGTCACATTACACAGCACAGTGATGAATATTCGCACGTAGTGACCCATATTCACATTACACAGGACAGTGACGAATATTCGCACGTAGTGACCTATAGTCACATTACACAGCACAGTGATGAATATTTGCACGTAGTGACCTATAGTCACATTACACAGCACAGTGATGAATATTCGCACGTAGTGACCTATATTAACATTACACAGCACAATGACGAATATTGGCACGTAGTGACCTATAGTCACATTACACAGCACAGTGATTAATATTTGCACGTAGTGACCTATAGTCACATTACACAGCACAGTGATGAATATTCGCACGTAGTGACCTATAGTCACATTACACAGCACAGTGATGAATATTCGCACGTAGTGACCTATAGTCACATTACACAGCACAGTGACGAATATTCGCACGTAGTGACCTATAGTCACATTACACAGCACAGTGATGAATATTCGCACGTAGTGACCTATAGTCACATTACACAGCACAGTGATGAATATTCGCACGTAGTGACCCATATTCACATTACACAGCACAGTGGCGAATATTCGCACGCAGTGACCCATATTCACATTACACAGCACAGTGATGAATATTCGCACGTAGTGACCCATAGTCACATTACACAGCACAGTGATGAATATTCGCACGTAGTGACCCATATTCACATTACACAGCACAGTGACGAATATTCGCACGTAGTGACCTATAGTCACATTACACAGCACAGTGATGAATATTTGCATGTAGTGACCTATAGTCACATTACACAGCACAGTGATGAATATTCGCACGTAGTGACCTATATTAACATTACACAGCACAATGACGAATATTCGCACGTAGTGACCTATAGTCACATTACACAGCACAGTGATTAATATTTGCACGTAGTGACCTATAGTCACATTACACAGCACAGTGATGAATATTCGCACGTAGTGACCTATAGTCACATTACACAGCACAGTGATGAATATTCGCACGTAGTGACCTATAGTCACATTACACAGCACAGTGATGAATATTCGCACGTAGTGACCTATAGTCACATTACACAGCACAGTGATGAATATTCGCACGTAGTGATCCATATTCACATTACACAGCACAGTGGCGAATATTCGCACGCAGTGACCCATAGTCACCTTACACAGCACAGTGATGAATATTCGCACGTAGTGACCCATAGTCACATTACACAGCACAGTGACGAATATTTGCACGTAGTGACCTATAGTCACATTACACAGCACAGTGATGAATATTCGCACGTAGTGACCTATAGTCACATTACACAGCACAGTGATGAATATTCGCACGTAGTGACCTATAGTCACATTACACAGCACAGTGATGAATATTCGCACGTAGTGACCCATAGTCACCTTACACAGCACAGTGATGAATATTCGCACGTAGTGACCCATAGTCACATTACACAGCACAGTGATGAATATTTGCACGTAGTGAGCTATAGTCACATTACACAGTGCATAGTGACTAATGTATGTATTATATGTATACACTAGATGTACCCTGGGTGATATAGACACAGGGAACATATATTCGCTGAGCTGCGCAGTGCCTTGGCAGCCATCAGCCGCACCACTGGACCCCCGGGTGGTTAACAATATAGGCAGAGACAGCACAGTTATCACACAGGGAACAAATACCCGCCGAGCTGTACAGCGCCTAGGCAGCCATCAGCGGCACCACTGGTCACCGCATCAGCCAGGCAGGTAACAATACAGCAGGGACAGTACAGTTTTCCCAGTTATTCGTGGGCGGTGTTCCGCTTGCTAGGCAGCAAAAGATTGATGCTTAGTGAGTGATCCTGAATCAGGCCCCCTGTTCCCCTCACTACATTCTCACACACAGCCCACTCCCTCACAATAAATGGCACACTCCCCAATCTATGCATACATTACCTTCAGGTTTCAGCCAGGAGCCAAGAAGAAAGTGTATTGATCAGTGCGCTACTATCTGCAGCTGGTACTAGGGCTTGTCAGGTCCTAATTAAATACAAGGTAGAAAAAAGGAATGTACCTGCGCTGGCTGAAAAAATAATATATAGATATTCAGAACGGTATCCTGTACAATAATTTTATTAAAAGGATTTCACTAAAAGAGCTGTATTATTGGTAACTTGATATATTTATCAATAAAAATAGGGGGTTACAATAAAACATTGGACATTCAATATGCATCACAATATGATTATTAACAGGCATATATTGGTATATTACCACACGGACATCTCGGATGTTAGTCCCATTAGAGCAGGTGACCAGGTGGCCAATCGTGATCCCAAAAACAGAGTCCAGTTGTTGTATTGGTTTCTCTGGTGGGAGAGATGGTGAACCTGGAGGATAGATGTAAATTCCAGTCGCTGCCTCGGAGTTGTACGTCCGGATGGGGTGGTGCAATTGCACTGGAGAGTCCGTTTGGGGTGTAGATTTCGCCTGACTTGTATGGATGCGTTTTAGAATATAGTCCAATCTGTGATGGGGAATTGTAAAATGGGCTCAACGCGTTTCTCTGGGTCCAACACCCAGCTTCTTCAGGTGCAGAGTATGAGATGTGGCCTAATCACGGACCCCCCGTGGCCACGCCCGCTTTTGAAACCGCGAGTCCTGCTGACTGCTGAAGGAGCCCAGGCGAGCCCAGCGCAGGTACTGCTAGGTGGCCTGCAGCTGCACTACTTCACTACTACTGCAGCTGCACTAGTTCACCCGGGCACAGGAAAAGGCAGGGGCGTGGCCCAATCACGGTTAAAGGGGAGGGGGAGGTCCTGCTGACTGCTGAAGGAGCCCAGCCCAGCGCAGGTACTGCTAGGCGACCGGGGGAGGGGGCACTGCCACTGCCGGTCATTAGGAAGTGCTGATATTGTGCGGAGGTACCTGTGCACCCCCGGCACCCCCTGTGCGCACGCCTATGGTGAGGGGGAGAGAAAACCACCTCTCCCCCCCCCTCCCCTTTAACCAGTTATCTCATTTAACCGGCTATATCTTCGGAAGCAGCTGACCCATTTACATGAGACAAGTATCATATTGAAGAACTTTTGAGTGGGCTTTGAATGATTTTGGTCCAGTAAAACTGAAATGTTTGGTTCCAGAGTAATCTGCCCTCAAAGAACATGAACAGCCATGAAATTACATTTCAAAAATAAAAAAATTGGTTTACGCGCAATATCTCTGGAACCAATTGACCGATATGGACCAGCCTGGTAACATTTTGAAGGCCCAGCGATTGAAATTGAATGAGATCAACCACAAGCTTCTGTGATGCCAGGGCCGGAACTGGCAGCCGTCGGAACCGGGTGGGGGTCCGAATTGAAGGGTCCCATATTATCCTATGGGGAAAAAACGTTACAGCTTTGCCAGGCGATATCTCCAGTTTCCGGGGGGCTAGAGACACGGGGCTGGGCTCGTTGGAAAGCCCTGGACCTCAGCTACAAAATGAAATGACAGGGGGGCACGTGCCCGGCTGCCCCCCCCCTGAATCGGCCACTGCCCACACCCCATTTTTCTCTCTTCAGCATTGTCTTACCCACCTCCCTTCTCTCTTTCTCACCTTCTCTATCCCCTGTCTTTTTATATCTCCATCTGCTCTCTCCTCTCTATCTCACCTAATCTCTTTCCCCCTGTTCCCTCTCAACCCTCTCTTACTACTCCACTCACCTCTCTCTTAAGACGTGTGCACACGGTGCAATGTCCTAGGCAATTTTGACAAGATGGTCAAAATTGCCTAGCAAGTTAGCCAGAATTGCACCACGTGTACACTGCTGACGTTAGCGATGCGGGGCCCAGTGGCATCGCTATCACTCGTTATAGAAGGCTGTGCAGGCAAGGCAATTTTGGCTATGCTACACAGTGTAGTGTATTTGGCCTGTGGCAAATCAGCCATAGTCCAAATTGCCCAAGGTCTTAGTCAGAATCGGCATAGTCAAAATGCCTTGCACCGTCTGTACGCCCTTTAAACTCTCCCACTGCCCCCAGTCTTCCTCTATCTCTCTGCTTTCTCTAGGCTTCCCACCACTCGTTCTTCCTCCCCCCCTCTCTACCTGGCACTGTATCTCTCTCTATCCTTGACACACTCTCTCAATCCCTGTTGCCCAGGCACCCCCTATCTTTCACTCTCTTTCTCTTCTTGTCTCTCCAACTTTCTCTCCATAACACACGCTCTCTAGCTTACCTCTTTCTCTCTCCCTCCCTGACATTTCCGCTTTCATCCCTCTTTCACTCCTCTGTTTCTCTCATTCCCTTTTTTTCATGAAGCTCTTTTTTTTCATGACCCCCCCCCTTTCTCTTTTTCCCTTTTCTGTCTCTTTCCCTGACACCCTATTTGTCTCTCACTACCCACACTTTACTTCTGCCCCCCTAAGGGGCATTGTACTGGCAAGGAGGGGCCCTTTCAAGATTTTGCTATGGGGTCCACAAAGTTCTAGTTACACCCAATAAACTTTGGAATCAGTGTCTTTGGCTAATATATCCTTAATTCCTCCACTAAAAATAGTTTTATTTTGAAAGCAGACTTCAGTCATCATGAGGGCTGGATAAGTATATATCTTCTCTAGGCATAACTACATCATTCATTAAAGTTGGGCCTGTTAACCAGTTAGTCTCAAAGGGCTATCACAAACCTATCTGAGCCCAAAAGATAGTTATCTCATATGTGGTCACTGATGGTTAAAGTAGGTTAGTTGATTTAATAATGTTGCATTAAAGTGATCAGTTAGCCCTGTTAGATCAACCCAGCGGTTGAACTACCATTGCTGCAGCAGGTGCAGTGCACCGGGAACGCTCGGACCTGAAGACCCCACTGCTGCACTTGTCACCCTCTATTTTCCCTGTTACCCTCTGCCTCTCACTGTCTCCCACTACAATGTTGCATATTGTGAACTTGGGGTGGAGGGGAAGTTATATTTTTGAACATGGGTCCACCCCCCACAAGTTCTGCCACTGGGTCAACCTGTGAGTGGAAGAGCAAACCCCTACACTGTAACCTACTTATGTGACCCCTGAACAACATGACCTGTGTAATATTCCAAATCTCTCACAGTTTGAAATGATCAGAAACGAGGATGATGGACCGTTTGCTGTGTGTGCTGCCATCATTACTCTGGGATTCCTTTGAGCCATGCAGTACATTTGTATGTGCCTTTAATTGAAATTTCCGTGCCATGCAAACAACATTAAATGCTTACAAGGCATCTACCATTGAAGTAACTTACTAGATTTCTGAGTGTCTTTTTATTTAATGCTTCTAAAATTAGGTAATTGCCTATGATGGCGAGTGCTCAAACACCCTAATACCCAGGTTATAAAAAGCAGTTGGATGAACCTCTTGGCCAAGAGCCTGAGGACGTAATGCGATGTTTGGCTTTATACATCCTGACAGTTTGATATATCAACAGTGTAGGTTCCGGCATAAAAAGCCTGAAATGATCCATCTGTCTTACAGGCATCTACAGCTTGCCTGCTCCGTCAATGAAGATTTCTGCCTCCAGCAAGACGATCTGCGGCTTCAGAGCACATATACATAAAATATTCTTATGAAGCCTCATAAACCTATAGTGTGTGTTACTGATAAACCTACCCTTTGAGGTTTACTCTCAAAAGAATAGACATGAGAAAATGTGTTTTGCTCTCAATAATGTTATTACAGAGCACAGAAGATAAAATAGGCTATGTCTATTATACATCTGCAATTCCTTTCCCACTCTCCATTTGGATCTTTTTCTTCTTAGACTTCATACAGAATATTCTGTTTTAGAATCCAATGAAATTATATTTGCTTATAGTGGGTTATTCTGGTTCACTCAGAAAGGCACAATCACTCTTTAATGGACATAACCATATGCACTGCAGGTGGGGCAGATGTAACATGTGCAGAGAGAGTTAGATTTGGATGTTTTATTGTTTCTGTGCAGGGTAAATACTGGCTGCTTTATTTTTACACTTCAGTATAGATATCAGTTTGAAGTACAAACCCCATACAAATCTAACTCTCTCTGCACCTGTTACATCGGTCCCACCTGCAGTGCATATGGTTTTGACCATTAGAGAGTGATTGTGCCTTTGCGAGTGAACCAGAATAACCCACTATAAGCAAACAGAAAATCATTGGATTGTAAAACAGAATATTCTGTATGAAGTCTAAGAAGAGTGATTGTGAACCAGAATAACCCCCATAGTCAACTATCTTCTTGTATGCACTTACGAAACTCATAGCAATAACCTAATTTAACCAAACCCATAATAAAATGGGTTACGCAGTACTTGTAACTTTGTAATATTCATAGTATAGGTTTCCAAGCCTTCCATCACAGAGAAGTAGGTCACAAAATACCTAGGTGTATCTATTAATATTTAAAACGGAATTTATTTCCTGCAAGTGAAATACAACAAAGAATATGAATGAAAGCTTCTCAGACAGAGATTGTTATCCCCGCTGCAGCGGCTGGTACAGTATTTCAGAAGCCTTCACATTAGTGGTTAGGCCTAATGTATAGTTAATATGAAATAAGTGCACAGTGCATCATTTGCTGGTTTACAAAAAGAGCACCATATACACTAATGGTTTTACCCACATTGTAAAAAATAATAATAATAATGCAAACACTAAAACAATGATATTTTCATACAACTTTTTTTTATTAATTCATATATGGATCTGACTTGTTCAGGTTCCTGCCCCTGAATTCCCTCTGTACGATGCGAGGTGAAGTATGCAAACACATCCCCTTGCATGTGCTCAAAGGGGAGAGAAATCATTGAAATGCCCCCGCTTCCAGTTGTTTTATACCCCTTTCCAGTAGCGGCTCTTACTGTTTGGGAGGAGGGGGGCTGCCGCAATGTGTCCCCCCCCCCTCTTCTGCCACCGCCACCACTGGTCCCCTGCACGGGGCCAGCGCATGCGCAGTAACTTCATAGATACTGCGCATGCGCTGGCCCAAGCCTTCAGGGGCTGCCTTTGCAGCAGCCCCCGGAGGCTTGATCGGGTTCCTGAGTTCCGGCGCATGTGCAGTATGGTCCGCGATACTGCGCATGCGCAGAACCCATTTTGGGGGCTGCCGCGGATTATCTCAGAGAGAGGCATCCCAGAGGGTGGGATGCCTTGAGTGACTGGCAGGTCGGACTACCAATAGGAAGTCACTGCTAGTCACAGTGAAGCCAGTGTAGTCTCAAAGACTGCATCTGGCTTCACTTTAGGCAGGGAAAGTGGCAGATTTTACCTGGGGGGGGGGGGCAGTCCATAGGTAAAAACCGCCACTGCCCCTTTCACATTGCAGCTAATTACCGGGTACAAGCTGGTTTGACCCAGTAATTAGTGCGATGTAGCAACACGGCAAAAAGAATTGGTAAGAAAGCAGAGTTCTTACCGGTTCATTGCCATGCTGCTTGGTGGTGTGAACGGGAAAAATGAGTCGAGCGACCTGTTTCCCGTTCACACTATGCAGGAAAAAGTTCTTGGAGCAGCACCAGCTCTATTCGCTGCCTCCTTTCCCGCCCCCAATGACGTGCTGACTTCCCCGCGGCGCATCATTGGGGGGCCCCCGATGAAGCACCGACTCCCCGCTGCACCCCCGGGTGACGTCATGGAATGGGCAACGGTTCGCTGTGGGGATGTGAACATCCCAAAATGCAGGTTCGCGCCGGCACTGAACTGTTTCAAAGTCCCAGTGCAAACCTTCATTTTGCAATGTGAGAGCAGCATTATTTGTGCAAATGCAGGCCATTCCTGCCTATATAAGAGTATATGGGCCAGATGTACTAAGCTTAAAAAGTGATAAAATGGACAGTGATAAACCACCAGCCAATCAGCTCCTACCTGTCATGTCACAGGCTGGGTTTGAAAAATTACAGGAAGGAGCTGATTGGTGGTTTATCACTCTCCATTTTATCACTTTTCAAGGCTTAGTACATCTCGATCTATAAGAGGTAATTTGTATGCACCTAGAATTGGGCAAGTGCTTACTGATGATTTTTGGGAAACCAGATGTATATGCTGCCAATGCATTTATTTTGGGTAATATACTTCTAACTCAGTATCAGCCAGTTAGCCAATGCTACATACACCCTGCACAATAGGTAGACCCTGCTACCTGCTCATATAGGGCCTTATTCTAGTTCACTCTTAGAGGCAAATTCCTTCTCAAATGGACAAAACCATGTGCACTGCAGGTGGGGCAGATGTAACATGTGCAGATAGAATTAGATTTGGGTGGGGTTTTTCTTCAAAGTGAGATCTATATTGCAGTGTAGAAATAAAGCAGTCAGTTAGTATCCCTGCACCGAAAAAAAATAACTCACCCACATCTAATTCTATCTGCACCTGTTACATTTGCCCCCCGCACTGCACATGGTTTTGTCCATCTGAGAAGGAACTTGCCTCTAAGAGTGAACTAGAATAACCCCCATAATCTCAGAGTGTGTATGCAGCACCTGGGGCCAATTATTCAAATCTCGCTATCAAACCTCATTGGTTCTGAATGACATTTCTTGATGTTGTCACACATATTTTGGTACTTGTGTAATATGTGTGCGCCCGATTTTTTCATTGAATTGCATCGCATCGCACTACTTAAGGCATGCAATGCGATGCAATGTGATTTTTCATTGTAAAGACCAGATTTTTAATTGTATAGTCACCCATGGGTGATTTCATACCCCCACTATCCAACTACGCATGGAGTTAATTTTATATAGTGTGGCGAGCGCAGTGAGCCGCCGAGCCGAAGCGTGGCGAGCGTAGCGGGCCCCGTGAGGGGACGCAGAATACATGTAAAGTAATCCGCGCCCGCACGCCACGCTTCGGGCTCGTTGCGCTCGCGCACTATATAAAATCAACTCCATGCGTAGTTGGATAGTGGGGGTATGAAATCACCCATGGCTGACTATACAATTAAAAATGTTACAATGAAAAATCCCATTGCATTGCATGCCTTAAGTAGTGGCATGCAATGAAAAAATCGGGCGCCCAGATAACACACAAGTACCCATATTTTTTAGTGTGTTTGAAAATTTCAATTATCTATCGACTCTTTGCTGATAGTTCATTTAAAAATGTCACCTTTGTTACAGTCTTAGGACAGATAGTGGGAGATGTACCAAGACCTAAGGTGTACTTTCAATGTACTTCCATGTACTTTCAATTTTGACTTTATAGTACATATCGCACAGTGTCTATATAACTTGCGAATCCGATGTGCGGCCCAGAGAGGTTGGTATCGTGATAACAAATAGACTTTCCAGGCAGGTCAATTTTGATTTTATTGTATACAATGGAGTATAGTCAAAATCGGCCATAGCCAAAATCGCACAGAAATATTGCCAAAATCGGTGGTTCTGGGCTCTGGGGATTTTAAGGGATTTAAGTGGGAACATGACTTATGCTGGCCACACATCAGACCAACTTTCATCCAACTAGTTGGTTGGATGGAATAAAAATCTGGTACTGGATGGAAGCAAACGTAATTTGTAATTCAGTAATTTGCTCCAAAAATCTGGAAACGGACAAAACCTGTATCTGTTTGATTTCAATAATTTCACTGAATGTTTTTGTCCAGTGAAATGGGTTTGGGAGCAAATTGCTCTGTCATTTGCTCCCATCCAGTACCAGATTTTTATTCCATCCAACCAACTAGTTGGATGGTTGGATAAAAGTTGGTCTGATGTGTGGCCAGCATTAGATGCAGCCCTTGTGGCTTAAAGCTTCCTCCTTATGCTCTCACTCCTTCTTCATCTGTGACTGCCCAGCATGTTTTCTGTTACCTGTTTGTGCCATGAGAGAAAGTCATCTCTGTGATCTTGTGCTCTTCCACACAGGTAACCTACTGCCCCCTTTAGGAATCCAGGGACATTTTAGAGGCTGCAGCCGAATTCGTTAATGCCTACCTCCATTGGTGTAACTCCTCATGATGGCATGTAACAATAGTACGTGGGAAGAAAGGTAAAGTACGTATTCATATTTCACACTGGACTGAAACTCGTTCTGCTTTCCATCCTTTCTTCCGATTAAACAAAGTGCAGTGAGAGATATAAAGCAGCCGGTGACGCAGCGGGGCTCAGAGAGAACAGGGTGGGTTTAGTAAAATGTTATTATGGGTGTGTGTGTGGCTGCATGCCAATTATTCCATTTAGCCTTCCACTGAGAGAGGAGGCTTCATGTGAGCTAGCCTAATTGCAACAATGAGCAAAATTAAGTGGCTCATTGTGTTTTTATACAATTCCACCCACATTCTTTTTCGTTGTACTATTGAATTAGTAATTACAGTGTTGAGACTGCTAATCTGTGGATTTGCTTTGTGATCACTTCCAGGCACTGTTTTTAGTGCTAAAGGAATTGCTTATTGAGGTATTGCTGTCAGGTCACGTCTAATGCTTCACACAAGCCACTTCCATGCAATCTACAACGATCAGCTCGGCTTGTTCCCCGTCCATCTGTAGATGCTGCATTCTTCAGGCAACAATGGAGTAGTATAAAAGGCAAACATGATATCAATGAGATATACACACTTCTGGTGTTGGAAAAGGTTTACTCACCAGTGAATTAAAAGCAAAATAACTGTTGCTTAAGGAAAGACAAAACGAACCAAACTGAACATTAACTCTAGGTAGACTAAGCCATTTAACAATAGACATATTATGAGACATAAAAGAATGTGTATGCACGGTAATTGGGTCGAAACACCTGGTATGGGTCATTGGATCGAGCCAATTTAGTTGGACATGAATTGGGTCCACCACTGAAGCTCACGAAAAAGGGGTGGAGCGCTAAAAATCAGTGAAATGGTTAATTGAATTAATAGTAATATTTATTAAATGCTGTGCCTTTAAGCACTGGTTACATTATATTGCAGATAAACATAGCCTTGGTGGCCATCTTGGTACAGGGAATGAAGCCTCCATGGAAGAATAGCAACATGGAGTATGTAGTGCACTCCACTTTTAACATCTACACCTGCTTGTCTCTTCTACACAAAACTTGGGACTTGGTTCAATATTTGCTTATTAGTGGGATTTTGAAACCATTGTGTAAAGAACTTTGTAAATGAATGTACATGGCATCCATCAAAGCTGCATATAATTCCATTCTATTCTGCCCCATACTAACATGATAGAAGTGTGAATGTACAGCATACTAACAGCATACATTATGTAAAATCTTACTCTAACATTGTCTTCAAAGCTACGGTATGTGAAAGTTGATAGTACTAATTCGATATGCTTAATTTGTTAGATTGCAAAGGGTGCAATAGCTATAAAGACTACATTTTCAGCCAGCAAAATGCCCTTAGGTAGAAAAAATATTCAATGGAGATTGTCTTACATACATTGGAAGAGATTCCCAAAACATGCCTGGGGTTGTACTTAATATTATTGCCCCTTGAAATGCAGTGGATGCAACTGCTAAAGGTGCAGGATTATTTTCTAATTTAGTAAATCTACATTTTGTATATTGTATAGTGCAGTGGGGTCATTAAGGATTGTGTCACCCAGTGCGTAACTCATGGAGTCATCTCTCTTGGTATTCGGATGGTTGACAATATCTAGATCGACTGTCAATAAGTCGACACCCTATGGTCGACATATACATGATCGACATGTTCAAAAAAGTTCAACATAAGCAAAATGTCGACATGGCTCTAGTTTTTTGGGGATTTTTTTACATTTTTGACCATTTTCTTACTTTACCATCCATATGGATGATTGGGAATGGTAAAGTTTGCCAAATTCTGTGGTAGTGGTGCGAGGCACCTTGTCCAAATCATGGTGAGTGAAGTAAGCAATGCAAAGGATCATGGTAGACTGACTGGTGGGCAACGTGGTCAGGTGCTGGCATTTACACCAAGAAGTGTGAACTATTTTTTCAACCTTTTCCTGTGCTGATATTTTGCTTGTGTTGACCTTTTTCCAGTGTTGACATTGTGCAAGTCCACCTTTCGTACTAAGTATATTCGTAAATTGTAATTCCTGTATGTTACTAAATGGCAATAGTAGTGACATAAGTAACTGGCAAAATGAAAATGATACCTTTTAATTACAATATCATACGCATCCTATAACCAATGCCTCCTCTTCGCCCCAGTTACATTTAACCTACAGCTATTTCCCTTTGTTTCTCCAATTACATTTACCCTATAGCCAGTGCCCCATGTCCCTTCAGTTAAATTTATCCTATAAGTAGACCCCCTTCCCAATTTATGCTATAGCAAGTAGCTTATATCCCCCTTCCCCTCTAGTTATTTTTATCCAATGCATAAATTCACATTTGGGCATGCTGGATATGCAAAAACTCATCATCTACATCTGTGTTACGAAATTGGTCCAAATAAAAATCAGGTCTCATGTTGCAATATAAGAGGAGCAAATATATTTATTCATTTATGACCCCACACATCTGCCAAATTTGGTCGACCACCTTTAACTAAGTTTCCCATTGAGTACAGTTCAGATATGGATAATGCAAGTTAAAGCCACACAAATTACTGTATATAACCAGTTAAATTTACCAGAACTGCCCCAAAACTCCACTGAAGAATATATATCCTTTATACATAGCTTCTTTACTCACATAAAAGTCATTTACAAAAAGTTCTGAATGATTTTCATGTACGGTAAATTTGAGAATGTATTTGGTTTGTTTCAAAAAGATTTATTGCTGTGTTAACAACCCAAGAGAACCTCTAATTTGTAGTTTTTAGATCCATCTGCCTTAGTGCTAATTCAAACCTAATTACCGTCTAGTTGAAACCAATTCCCACAGAACATTGACAAATATTTAAGACCAGATGATTCATATGACAACAAATAAATACGTGAGTAAGTACGCAAGTGTGTTAACGTCTCAAATAGGAGATTTTATCTAGACAAAGGGGGAAATCTATTTAGTTTGGGGTTTTAAAAATCAATAATTTATGGTGATTTTACAAGACTTTTTTAAAATAGCAATTTTACTATAAGCAAAACCTGATTTAAAAAGCAAACGGTAAAATTGCAGAAAACTTTTGAAAATCTGCAACTTGCTTGCCTTTAAGTAGCGCATACGAATGAGAACTCAATAATATAATATGATGATTCTCGTAATCACCAGACATTGAAACTAGCTGAAATATTTACTTTACCAACTTCTCTATGTGGTGATTTCATTTCAGCATCCAAACGCTACAACAGCCTGTAATGAAGTATTATTGACTGCTGTAATTCCTGTTGGAAATGTGTATCATCGCTGCAATAAAAACTGAAACATGAATTTAATGACACTGGTAAAAATCCAACTATATTTTTCAATCAAGTTGATAACTCACATTTTACCTTATCGACTTTACTGATGAGAATTTATTAACAAACGTTTTCAGTTTGCATAAATTAAATTTATACAGCACCAAGTTTGCATTGATTTGCACACTCACATACACACAAATATAATTCACCAATTTTCTATCAGTCAAGATTTCACAATTTATTTCCTTGGCATGCTTATTCTTATGTGTAAAATAGTTTACTTGTTTTTTTGTTTTTTTTTGTGAATGATGGCAAATTAGGATTATCCAGAAAGATAGATTGTTAACCAGAGACAGCACAATACTGTTTTAAAAAAAAATAAAGATTGAATTGATTTTGTGGAATAATCTTTGGTTAATTTTTGTTTTGGGAACAGAAAAACTTAAAAAGATAGTATTGACAAAATTAATAAAATGTATATAAAATAAGAAAGAACTCCACTAAAAATTGATTCACAGAAAGGAAAGGTCTGATCGATTCTCCCCAATACTGTTTGTAGCGCCACATTGGTTGAATGAGTGGCCTAGCTATGTAATTGTTTATTGGTTGTCAGTGGGGTATGTGCGCTTAGATGTTCCTGATAACAAGTCCCTTGCTAACACTTCCACATCCACAGCTTGTATGATAAAAGTTAAGGAACCATGGCTAAAAATGACCATAGGCTTTGTAAATGGAAAATCAATTTTGTGTGGAGTTGTTCTCTAAGTCAAAAATTATAATTGTATAGAAATTCAACGTAAAACTTTACAAATAAATATTACAAATTGTTTCCATAAAAATCTATGTCACTTTTTCTAGATGCAATTGTTTTGTGGGTTTTTTTCTGATAAAAAAATTGGGAGTGTTTCAATGTGACGGTTAAAATTATTCTACAATTCCCTGTGTAATGGGGTTTCAGTAAACAAGTAAGTGAGATATACTATACTTACAATTATATCACATACTGTTTCTTCATCAACCCCCAATGTACAAGATTCAATAAGTTGTAAGTTCATGGTATGGACTGAGTTTCCAAAGAATCTTACAAGCATTTATTGGTCTTAACTTTTTGATACTTTTATAGAATTACAGTATTTAGAAATTGATTTACATTAGACTTTAACAATGATCTTCTATTTAAAATAAAATATAAAAACATAATCAAAGTGTGAGCAAGACAAAAAAATTAACCAGCATCCGATATGACATTGCATTGTGATATCACATGTCCCAGCATGCCCTGTAGGTCCACAAACTGTTCATTAAATACAAATGTACTACATGGTAACACCATTAGTTTCTAGACTCTTGGGATTCCTCAATAACTTTAATATATGGTAATTAAGACTTAAGGGTGGATGTATCAATGTCTTCGGTTTCTAAGATACAAAAAAAAACATTTGCCACATTTTTGCCGTGATGCAGAATGTGATAGCGCTGGTATTTATCATATTTGCACATGCTGAAGAGGTACTGTGCAAACCTACCTCTTGTAGGTAGTTTGTCCAATGCGGCATCAATGGTAAGGGCACGAGCAAGCTGATAAGGCAGCGCATGCCCGCATTTCATTAATTCAGTGGCACTGTAACATTGAATTAACAAAAGGGAATGAAGCATCAAATCGGAAGCAGCTGGTAAAAATGGAAAGGAGGGTTTTCATGGAGGATATGCAGCCCTGGTGGCACGTTAAATGAACATAAGAGGGCGTTATGTGTTATTTGAAAAGTTTGGAAAATTGCAAGCACAAATGGAAGCTAAATTTGGCTATGGCGACATCTCTCTTTAGCAATGAAAAAGAGGTTATCACCGCTTGATACATTTGCCCCTTAGTCCTGAACTGACGCTATTTGTGCTGAAACAAAGTTGTATTTAAATCTAGTATATTTTTGATCATAAAATGTGGCCTATTTCTCTTACTAGGGCAATAAACGTTTCTTCTGTAGCTATTCTAGCTAGTCATCTGTCAGCCTGTGATTGGCAGGGCATTATGGGAAATGTTATTTAGCAGCAGCACAACTTTCTGAGGATTCTGCCACCATGCAATGGATCTGCCAGAGTACTTTTAGTTTCTCCAAGGAAGGTGCTCTCTATATTTGGACCTGGGGATGGAACGTATACTCAATACAATGCTATTAAACATTACATTACAGACTACTTGATAATCTCACATTCCCAAAGTACTGTATAGGTTCAGATAAAAATCACATAGACTCATCATCTGTGAAGAACAGCACCTCTGATGGATCTGTTTGTCATTTGATTTTATATTTTTGTATAATATCTTATGAATGCTTTCAGTCCGCATCGGTGCTGTCAAATAGAAAAAATTGTAGCAAAATAAAATGTAGAAAGGACCGGGCACCTTACATTGCATATTGTACATAGCTGTGTATACGTGTGGCTCGGTCTAATAAATCCCTGTATATGAAATAGAGTTTGATAAACTTTTATATATATATATATATATATATATATATATATATATATATATACATATATATAAATAAAAAAATCCCCAAAAACCACAAATAATTCTCTTTACAGCTTCAATTATTTAACTGTTGTTTTAAAGTGTAGTCAGCAGGATTATATTAATAGACCCACACATTATACCTTACATAAACCACATTTTAGAGTATAAAATAATAATAAAAGTATAAAATAATAATAATAAAAATACCAAAACATGGTTTTATCAGTTATTCATTTTGCTTAAAAAAAATAAGAATGAGATTTTGTCTTGCACCCTTAACCTTTTGAGTGCCAAGTGAATTTGTGAAAATGGTTGTGAGAATTGCCAAGTAAACATTTTTATTCATCATTAAGACCTGTTATGTTTACCTTCTATAGGAAATATAATCCTTTTTTACGCAACATTTTTTTTCATTTGAATTTATATAACAAACGTGAGCAGTGCTGGCATTTTTAGCCAATATTTTGCTCCTGTCTCACAGAGGTGTCGGCACTCAAAGGGTTAATGCAGCTGAAAGCACCAATGGGATATAAGATTCAGCTCTATAACACGTACATTGTTTTGTGTAAGAAATGGAGTCAAACCTAAATAATTGCAGCAACAAAGCACTTTACAATTCTTCCCGTGTTATTCTATATTGATAGGAAAACAAGTCTTGACTACCGCAGGACCAGAATGATCTTTTCACAAATGTAATTTATTCTACAGCACTGTGTATACTTACTAATAGATGACCCAGATGCCTCTAAAAGTCATCATTTTACTTTTTTTTAATAGATATAAAAGGTGAGTTGTCTGTACATATGGAGAACCGTTATACTCCTTCTGGCTTCATATTCTTGCACGACTCATCATGCCACTTATTTTGTGTTCCTCAGGCAACAAGAGCAATCATATACACTAATGTTTGGCACTAGGAGGGTATGGCGTGAGTTCATTTTTGTTTTTTTGTATGTCATACCTGCATAAATCACATGGAGGCATGCGTTTAGTCTTCAACTGATCTCTTGTGTTGTACAAATAACTCATTGCTTCCCACTAACATTGTGAACATGAAACCTACACATCCTTTTTTTTTTGACAGCTGGGTATGTCATCATGATTATCATTTTTCTGTAGCAACATAGGTATTTATCAATCTGTCATCAGTGACTGTGTGACCAAATATTGTGCTGATTACCATCATGGCATTTTTACTGTTAAACTAGAAATCCTGGAGATACTGTATTTGTTTTTTTTTTTGTTTTCACGTGTATTTCGAAGTGGCCTTTGACCCTGCATCAAAACGACTCGACTTCTGATCTATGAACTGAATTTTTAAGGGTCCGCAGTGTGGATTAGACATTGGATCTAGTATACACTTTGTGTTATCATTTATATTATAAGGTTGGAATTTACGAAAGCCATTGACACGTTGGTGGTACTTCGGAATGGGTGTTCTGACTATGTTTTGTATCATTACCTTTGGCATGCAGATACCTTTAGTACAGAGGTTGCCTTTGTGTCACATGGTTCTATCTTAGTGGTGATTACATACAGCACCTTGTAGACAATACAACTCTTAAGACATTGATGGCTTCTATACAAAGTTAGCACAGCACTAGACAACACACTGTCTAAACCATCAAGTTTAACTGCCCTTACTTTGAGAGGTTCCTCTACAAATCTGTCCTGAACTGTACAAACAGCACATCGTCTTCAGCCATATCATAATAGTTAAATATAATGATAATCATGATGAATAGCCATTTTTAAGTGTTCCCCATGACTTCAACTGCCATGGCTCATTGATCAGTTCTGGTAGAGACTACTACCTGACTTCCAGCCAACAACAGGCCGGCACCTTTTATTGTCAAACATTGCAGCTCTTTGAAGTCCTTGGTATGTGTTTGCTGTTGTTGGAATTGTTGTTGCTGTTGTTGTTACAATGTAGTTTCATATTCCAGACGTTCCTGAATAAGTGCATCATCTTTATACTGAAGCCGAGGGGGAGAAGGTGAACATTCAAAAGCTAAAATTGCCTTACGTAGGCTTCTATCCAACACATGCCTCTCCCAGGCTGGATACCTGTTTCTAAACAGATCAATTTTAATAACAGATTCTTCAATCCTTGGAGGCCTTGAGGATGGAGTAGAAGGGGCTGTCGGCCTCACCTGAAAGACTGGCATGCAGCCGTCTCTTTCTGAAAACTTTTGATCTCGATCACTGGTCACACTCCGGTTATTGGACATAGATCTAAGAGTGCTTGAGGCCACCTCCGGGGGCAATGGGAAGGCAGTTACAGGGTCCTCGCAAGCACAGCTTGGTGACTGCCCAAATCTAGGTCCATTAGGATGAAAGAAGGCATAGTACATAAGCATAAAAACAATACCAGTTAAAAAGCTGCTAAACACTACACACAGTGCTGGGATAGCAAATGCATCAAGGATTTGGGGAGCCTTGTACAGGTACCACAGGGTACTCAAGGCAGTGTTTTCCAGAAGGATGACAAAGTAATAAATAAATAGCCTGCACCGTGTCCTTCCTTCCTTGACGTTAAACCAGCTAAAGATATATATTATTCCAACCACCATATCAAACACAATCTCCTCCCACTTAGTGATGCAGAATTCCGTCTCACAATGTACAATCCAGAAAGTCATGATACACCAGTGAAGGACAATAAATATTCCAAAATAAAGTTGGAAAACTGAGGCAAAGAGAGCGAATGTTATCACTCTGGCTGCAATTGTAAAGAAATGCCAGCAGAACTGGATGATCACAGCCATATAACTGATGGGCTTCTTGTCATCTCTGGAATCCCGTAATGCTTTCTGATACGATGCCAGGGCCCAGGCTAACGATACCAGGGATGCTGCTGCCGTCAGACCTGAAAAAAAAGTAATAAACATGTAATAATGGAACTGATAAATGATTGGAAATACATGAAAAAACATATGGGAATATCCTAAACATATTACATTGCAAAATATGTATTTTTATTAATGTAAGTCCAATATATGCATTGTAAAAAAACTAGATCATATATTGGGGGTAGATCTGAGAGTATTGGGGCAGCAGAAAGTAGGTATAGACCCTTACAGCATATAGCAGACACAGACTTCTACAGCATATAGCAGACACAGACCTCTACAGCAGATAGCAGACACAGACCTCTACAGCAGATAGCAGACACAGACCTCTACAGCAGATAGCAGACACAGACCTCTACAGCAGATAGCAGGCACAGACCTCTACAGCAGATAACAGACACAGACCCCTATAGCAGATAGCAGACACAGACCCTTACAGCAGATAGCAGACACAGACCTCTACAGCAGATAGCAGACACAGACCTCTACAGCAGATAGCAGACACAGACCCCTACAGCAGATAGCAGACACAGACCTCTACAGCAGATAGCAGACACAGACCTCTACAGCAGATAGCATGCACAGACCTCTACAGCAGATAGCATGCACAGACCTCTACAGCAGATAGCAGACACAGACCTTTACAGCAGATAGCAGACACAGACCTCTACAGCAGATAGCAGACACAGACCTCTACAGCAGATAGCAGACACAGACCTCTACAGCAGATAGCAGACACAGACCTCTACAGCAGATAGCACACACAGACCTTTACAGCAGATAGCATGCACAGACTCTTACAGCAGATAACAGACACAGACCTCTACAGTAGATAGCATGCACAGACCTCTACAGCAGATAGCAGGCACAGACTTCTACAGCAGATAGCAGACACAGACCCCTACAGCAGATAACAGACACAGACCTCTACAGCAGATAACAGACACAGACCCTTACCACATATACAGTAGCAGACACAGACCCCTACAGCAGTTAATAAGTTGCATACAGTAGATAGCAAGCACTGGGAATCTGGTTGACAGTTATTAGGCCTACCAATATTGGTCAAAATGCAGGTACTTGTTTCCTAGCATGGCCACACCGATTCTAATCGGGGGCATCGCAGGTAAAAAAATCAAATCGGTCGCATCGCATGCGTGCTAAAAAATCGCATGCGATGGTCCCGACGCGATGCCCCCGATTTCCCATAGGGAACAATGTTAAATGCCTCAATTTACCCAAATGAACAGGGAACAATGTTAAATGGTCCAGAAACCCCCCCAAAACACCCCAGAACAGTGAAATGGCCCCCCAAAATTAGTTAACGCCACCCCAACGATCAACGTGAACCCGAAGCGTGGCGAGCGAAGCGAGCCCGCGAGGGGCGGCGGTACGCGTCCTCCGACCTTTTCATACCCCCACTCTCCACGTCGGCGTGGAGTTGAGAATAGAATAGTGTGGCGAGCGCAGCGAGCCACCGAGCCCGAACCGTGGCGAGCGGACGCGGATACCTTCACAGTTATACGCGTCCCCTCGCGGGCTTCACAGGTGTCCGTGGCGACGCGTTTACCTGTGAAGCCCGCGAGGGGACGCGTTTACCTGTGAAGGTATCCGCGTCCGCTCGCCACGCTTCGGGCTCGGTGGCTCGCTGCGCTCGCCACACTATTCTATTCTCAACTCCACGCCGACGTGGATAGTGGGGGTATGAAAAGGTCGGAGGACGCGTACCGCCGCCCCTCCCCTCGCGGGCTTGCTGCGCTCGCCACGCTTCGGGTTCACGTTGATCGTGGGGTGGCGTTAACTAATTTTGGGGGGCCATTTCACTGTTCAGGGGTGTTTTTGTGGGTTTCTGGACCATTTAACCCCTTCCTGACACAGCATGTTTTTGCCTTCCTGACAGAGCCCTTTTTTTCAAATCTGACATGTATCACTTAAGTGGGGATAACTTTTTTTTGCTTTTACTTATCCCAGTGATTTTGAGATTGTTTTTTCGTGACACATTGTACTTCAAGTTAGTGGTAAATTTTCGTCGATACAGTCTGTGTTTTTTTGTGAAAAATACCAAAATGTCGGAAAAAAATGGAAAATTTAGCAATTTGCAAAATGTTAAATTTTCTGCTTGTGAGACAAATAATCATACCACTCAAAATAGTTAATAACTAACATAGACCATATGTCTACTTTATGTTTCCATCATTATTTCAACTTCCTTTTAATTTTTTTGGACACTAGGAGGCTTACAATATGAATAGCAAATTTTCAAATTTTCAAGAAAATTTCAAACACTGATTTTTTTAGGGACCAGTTCAGTTCTGATGTGACTTTGAGGGACTTGTATGTGAGACACCCCCATAAATGATGCCATTTCAAAAACTGCACCCCTCACAGTATTCAAAACAGCATTTTGGAAGTTTGTTAACCCTTTAGGTGTTTCACAGGAATTAAAACAAAGTGTAGGTGAAATTTCAAAATTTCATTTTTTTTGCAGATTTGCAATTTTAATACATTTTTCTAAGGAACACAGTACATTTTACTAGAGAAATGTGACTAAAAATTGATTCCCCCAATTTTTTGTTTTCATAAATATCCTATATGTGGCCCTAGTGTGCACGTTGACCAAACCACAGGCTTCATAATAGAAGGAGCACCTACTTGATTTTGGAGCCTCCTTTTTATGAGATTATTTTTTAGGCACCATGTAGGTTTCTAGGCACCATAAGATGCTAAAAGTTAGGAACCCCCCCACAAGTGACCCCATTTTGCAAACTACACCCCTCAGGGAATTCATCTAGGGGTATAGTGTACATTTCAAACCCCCAGGGGTTTCACCAATTGTGGTACAACTGGGCAGTGAAAATGAAAAATTAATTTTTTTACACAAAAATGCAGTTCTGGCTCCAAATTTGTCATTTTCACAAGGAATGAAGGAGACAAAGCACCCCAAAATCTGTGCCCCAATTTCTACCGAGTATGGCAATGCCTCACATGTGACCAAAAAATACCAGTTGGGTGCATGGCAGGACTCAGAAGGGAAGGAGTGATATTTGGATTTTGCAGCACAGATTCTGGTGGAATGTTGGTGGGTGCTATGTCGCATTAGCAAGACCCCCAAAGCACCAATACAGTGGAACCCCCCACAAGTGACCCCATTTTGCAAACTACACCCCTCAGGGAATTCATCTAGGGGTATAGTGTACATTTCAAACCCCCAGGGGTTTCACCAATTTTGATACAACTGGGCAGTGAAAATGAAAAATTACATTTTTTTACACAAAAATGCAGTTCTGGCTCCAAATTTTTCATTTTCATAAGGTATGAAGGAGAAAAAGCACCCCAAAATCTGTGCCCCAATTTCTCCCGAGTATGGCAATGCCTCATATGTGACCAAAAAATACCAGTTGGGTGCATGGCAGGACTCAGAAGGGAAGGAGTGATTTTTGGTGGTGGAATGTTGGTGGGTGCTATGTCGCATTAGCAAGACCCCCAAAGCACCAATACAGTGGAACCCCCCCACAAGTGACCCCATTTTGCAAACTACACCCCTCAGGGAATTCATCTAGGGGTATAGTGTACATTTCAAACCCCCAGGGGTTTCACCAATTTTGATACAACTGGGCAGTGAAAATGAAAAATTACATTTTTTTACACAAAAATGCAGTTCTGGCTCAAAATTTTTCATTTTAACAAGGAATGAAGGAGAAACCCCCCCCCCCCCAAAAATCTGTGCCCTAATTTCTCCCGAGTACGGCAATGCCTCACATGTGACCAAAAAATACCAGTTGGGTGCATGGCAGGACTCAGAAGGGAAGGAGTGATTTTTGGATTTTGCAGCTCAGATTCTGGTGGAATGTTGGTGGGTGCTATGTCGCATTAGCAAGACCCCCGAAGCACCAATACAGTGGAACCCCCCCACAAGTGACCCCATTTTGCAAACTACACCCCTCAGGGAATTCATCTAGGGGTATAGTGTACATTTCAAACCCCTAGGGGTTTCACCAATTTTGATACAACTGGGCTGTGCAACTGAAAAATTACATTTTTTACACAAAAATGCAGTTCTGGCTCAAAATTTTTCATTTTCACAAGGAATGAAGGAGACAAAGCACCCCAAAATCTGTGCCCCAATTTCTCCCGAGTATGGCAATGCCTCACATGTGACCAAAAAATACCAGTTGGGTGCATGGCAGGACTCAGAAGGGAAGGAGTGATTTTTGGATTTTGCAGCTCAGATTCTGGTGGAATGTTGGTGGGTGCTATGTCGCATTAGCAAGACCCCCGAAGCACCAATACAGTGGAACCCCCCCACAAGTGACCCCATTTTGCAAACTACACCCCTCAGGGAATTCATCTAGGGGTATAGTGTACATTTCAAACCCCCAGGGGTTTCACCAATTTTGATACAACTGGGCAGTGAAAATGAAAAATTACATTTTTTTACACAAAAATGCAGTTCTGGCTCAAAATTTTTCATTTTCATAAGGTATGAAGGAGAAAAAGCACCCCAAAATCTGTGCCCCAATTTCTCCCGAGTACGGCAATGCTTCATGTGTGACCAAAAAATGGCAGGACTCAGAAGGGAAGGAGTGATATTTGGATTTTGCAGCTCAGATTCTGGTGGAATTTTGGTGGGTGCTATGTCGCATTAGCAAGACCCCCGAAGCACCAATACAGTGGAACCCCCCCACAAGTGACCCCATTTTGCAAACTACACCCCTCAGGGAATTCATCTAGGGGTATAGTGTACATTTCGAACCCCCAGGGGTTTCACCAATTTTGATACAACTGGGCAGTGAAAATGAAAAATTACATTTTTTTACACAAAAATGCAGTTCTGGCTCAAAATTTTTCATTTTCATAAGGTATGAAGGAGAAAAAGCGGTACTTATGTAGTATCTGGGCTGCCGATTTCTAAATCGGGTCGGATCGGGAGATCGCATCGCATCGCATGCGACCATGCGATTCGATTCGATGCGATGCGATGCGATGACCCGATTTTTCCATAGGAATCAATGTTAAAATGGACTGAGTCCATTTTAACATGGAATTCAATGGGAAAAATGGGTCCTTTTCATACCCCTACTATCCAAGTGGGCATGGAGTTGGATATAAACCTGTGGCGAGCGTAGCGAGCCACCGAGCCCGAAGCGTGGCGAGCGAAGCGAGCCCCG
Organism: Crinia signifera; assembly: GCF_055691185.1. Taxonomy (NCBI): domain Eukaryota; kingdom Metazoa; phylum Chordata; class Amphibia; order Anura; family Myobatrachidae; genus Crinia; species Crinia signifera. The sequence goes on along the minus strand of NC_139221.1, from coordinate 44,367,117 downwards.
CGAGGGGACGAATACCGTCCCCTCGCGGGGCTCGCTTCGCTCGCCACGCTTCGGGCTCGGTGGCTCGCTACGCTCGCCACAGGTTTATATCCAACTCCATGCCCACTTGGATAGTAGGGGTATGAAAAGGACCCATTTTTCCATAGGAATCATTTTAACATTGATTCCTATGGAAAAATCGGGTCATCGCATCCGATATCGGATGCGATGCGATGCGATGCGATATCGCATCGCATCGCATCTGATTGTATGCCTTAACTTAAGGCATACAATCAAAAAATCGGCAGCCCAGATACTACATAAGTACCGAAAAAGCACCCCAAAATCTGTGCCCCAATTTCTCCCGAGTACGGCAATGCTTCATGTGTGACCAAAAAATGGCAGGACTCAGAAGGGAAGGAGTGATATTTGGATTTTGCAGCTCAGATTCTGGTGGAATTTTGGTGGGTGCTATGTCGCATTAGCAAGACCCCCGAAGCACCAATACAGTGGAACCCCCCCACAAGTGACCCCATTTTGCAAACTACACCCCTCAGGGAATTCATCTAGGGGTATAGTGTACATTTCAAACTCCCAGGGGTTTCACCAATTTTGATACAACTGGGCAGTGAAAATGAAAAATTACATTTTTTTACACAAAAATGCAGTTCTGGCTCAAAATTTTTCATTTTCATAAGGCATGAAGGAGAAAAAGCACCCCAAAATCTGTGCCCCAATTTCTCCCGAGTACGGCAATGCCTCACATGTGACCAAAAAATACCAGTTGGGTGCATGGCAGGACTCAGAAGGGAAGGAGTGATTTTTGGATTTTGCGGCTCAGATTCTGGTGGAATGAATGGTGGGTGCTATGTGGCATTAGCAAGACCCCCGAAGCACGGTGAAATGATGAACCTAATAATCCATAGATGTGTGGTATATTTTAAAACACTCCTTTATACATAGGCCGGGTTTGTCGGGGCAAGTGTCACACTGGAAAATAGTTTGCTTTCTTATTCCCTTTTTATAGCAAACTTTGCACCTTTTTTGTGTCCTGCCCTTTTTTCCAGTGGAGGGGATTTCATCAGGAAAATGCTGCCCTGGTACAATACGGGGGCCAGTACTAGAAGTACTGGGGCCCTCTGCCTGCTGGTTCCCAAATATTAGGCCCTTTATGACTTCCTCTTGAAAGTGCATAAATGTCCCCCTCTGGCCGGTAGAACGGAATAGCACGTAAGCGTTATACAGTGCCATCTGGATGATATACACGGCCAGCTTCTTGTACCAGATTTTTGTTTTCCGCAGGGCACTGTACGGCTTCAGTACCTGATCTGAAAGATCCACTCCGCCCATGTACCTATTGTAATCCAGGATACAATTAGGTTTTGAGGTGTGGGTACTGGTACCTCGTACAGGGACGGAGGTGGTACTGTCTCCGTGAATTGTTGTCAGTATAAGGACATCCCTCTTGTCCTTATATTTGACCAACAACATATTTTCGGTGCATATTCCCCTGCTTTCACCCCTTCTCATTACTTGGGCAATGTGCGTTTTTGGGAGGCCTCTTTGGTTCTTGCGCACAGTACCGCAAGCTGCTGTACCTCTTGAACCAAGGGCCTTAAACAGGGGGATGCTGGTGTAAAAGTTATCCACATAGAGGTGATAACCTTTATCCAGGAAGGGGTGCACTAAATCCCAGACAATTTTTCCACTAACACCTACGAGGGAGGGGGGGCATTCTGGCGGTTCAATTCTTGAATCCTTCCCTTCATATACCCTAAACCTGTGGGTGTACCCTGAGGTGCTTTCACACAGCTTATACATTTTTATGCCATACCTTGCCCTCTTACTGGGAAGGTACTGGCGGAATTTAACCCTTCCTTTAAAATGTATAAGGGACTCGTCTATGCAAATGAATTTATCTGGGATGTACATCTCTTCAAATTTGGCACTGAAGTGATCAATGACCGGCCTGACTTTGAATAGCCGGTCAAAGGTGGGATCATCTCTGGGTAGGCACTGTGCATTATCGTTGTAATGCAAAAATTTAAGGATTAACTCAAAACGATTCCGGGTCATGGCCATACGGTAAAGTGGGGTGCTGTACAGAACATCTGTACTCCAATATTGCCTAATTTCTGGCTTTTTTACTATGCCCATATGAAACACCAGACCCCAAAACGTCATCATCTCTACTGCATCTACAGGGGTCCACCTAGCAAATGATGTCGTGGGGTTTTGAGCAATAAACTGCTGGGCATATAAATTAGTTTGGTCCACCATTAAATTTATAAAATCATCAGAGAAAAATAATTTGAAAAAGTCAATTTCTCTGAGACTTGTGGAATCAAATTGGATTCCTGGGATGGCCAAAAACTCAGGAACCTGGGGCTCAAAATTGTCTGGTGGTGGGGTCCATACGAGATCAATTATTGGGGGGGGGGGTCTCAGCTGCTCTACGGGGGCGTCTTTGAGGGGGTCCCTCATCACTAGAGGAGGAAGAGGAGCTTAAGATGAATCCTTCAAATTCCCCGCTTGCCTCACTGGCTGTGTCAGAGTCAGAGGCAAGCATGGCATATGCCTCCTCCGCTGAATACATTCTTCTGGATGACTGGGATGACATTTGGGATGACATTTGGGATGACATTTGGGATGCCATTTTTATTTTTGTGTTTCTGGTAGTGAAATGTTTCAACACGTGTATAGTGTAGGGGGGGTACAAACTTTATTTCAATGTAGTATGTAGTGTGTAGTGTGTATGTAGTGCAGAAAAAAAAAAAAAAAAAAAGGTCCTGCGCCAAAAATTGAGCACAGATGTTGGTCAGTAACGTCCGTCACTGAACAGCGCTCAAAGGCAACAGGAATTTGAACAAAAAAATTTGATCAAAAAAATTAAAAAAAGACCAAACAGCACCCTCAAAAAAAAAAAAAAAAAAAGGTGATCAGTGATGCGACACTGATTACCAGTGAGGGGCAGCAGGTGCACAACCTTTGGTGCAACTGACAGTGCAACTGGCAGGTATATATATATAAAAAAAAAAACCCTGCACCCCCAAAAAGTTGCTGATCAGCACAGATATACTGATCAGCACAAAAGGGGGGGGTAGCAGACACAAAATATAGCACTCTCTATCACTCTCTGTCACTATCTCTCTCTATCTATCTCTCTCTATCTCTCTATCTCTCACTATCTATCACTATCTATCACTCTATGACACTGCAGCAGCAGCACTGACAGTTATATATATAAAAAAAAACCTGCAGCCCCAAAAAGGGGGGGTAGCAGACACAAAATATAGCACTCTCTATCACTATCTCTCTATCTCTCTATCTCTCACTATCTATCACTATCTATCACTCTATGACACTGCAGCAGCAGCACTGACAGTTATATATATAAAAAAAACCCTGCAGCCCCAAAAAGGGGGGGGGGGTAGCAGACACAAAATATAGCACTCTCTATCACTATCTCTCTATCTCTCTATCTCTCACTATCTATCACTATCTATCACTCTATGACACTGCAGCAGCAGCACTGACAGTTATATATATATATATATATATATATATATATATAAAAAAAACCTGCACCCCCAAAAAGGGGGGGTAGCAGACACAAAATATAGCACTCTCTGTCACTATCTCTCTATCTCTCTCTATCTATCTCTCTATCTCTCTCTATCTCTCTATCACACTGCAGCAGCAGCAGGAAGTCACAAGAAGTCAGATCCAGGAAGCATCCAGCACGCTACAAGCAGTGATCAGGTGATCAGGTAAGGTATTTGCAAGGATCAGGTAAGTATTTGCAAGGATCAGGTCAGTATCACGGCAGATAGGCACGGTGACCGCTCTGCACGCAATTCCAGACCGGAATGGCGTCTGCAGAGCAGTCACCGTTAGTTTAAATGTCGCGCCTTGGCTGTGATTGGTCCGTGGGTCCCACGGACCAATCACAGCCTTGGGGGCAGGTGGGGTGAGGTGTCGTCGTCACCGATGACCCCCTCATGTCCCCTGACGCCCGGCGGTGATTGACACCTGTGTTACCGAGCGTCTGATTCGCTGGTAACACAGGAAAACGCTGTGAATGGCTGTTCACACTGAACAGCCAATCACAGCGATCGCCGACGGGGGGGCGGCATCGCAGCCCCCCCTGGGCATGCAGGGACATGTCTGCTGTCAGGGACAGCAGACATCGTCCCTCTGTCACTGCGTCTCTAGACGCAGTGACAGTTTAAAGTCATGACGTACATTTATGCCATGTGTCGGGAAGTACATCCCGACCATGACGTAAATGTACGTCAAATGTCGGGAAGGGGTTAACATTGTTCCCTGTTGATTTTGGTAAATTGAGCCATTTAACATTGTTCCCTATGGGAAATCGGGGGCATCGCGTCGGGACCATTTAATGCTTATTTAGCCGCATGCGACGCGACCGACGCGATTTTTTAACTTTTCAATGCATTTCAATGGGAAATCGGGTCCATCGCGTCGGGGGCCATCGCATACCACTATTAAGGGCACAAGATCAATGCGATTGTGGCCGTGCTAGGAAACAAGTACCAAAATGCATAAGGCCGACTTGGTCAATAGGATGACATGATCAATAAGTCAACATGATTGGTAGGCATATTTTTAACATGAGTGTTTTACGATTTTTGGAATTCTTTCCTACTTTACCATCCATGTGGCCAGAATTCAATCTGTGCCGATATTTCCAGACAGGTGGAAATCTCGTCTCTCACCTATTCAATGCTGCCGTTAATAGCATTGAAGGGTGCCTCACCTTTTTCATGTACACATTTTGCTTGTGTCAACCTTTTTCTCATATTGACCTAGTGCATGTCAACTCTTTAAGCGTCGACCTACACATTGTTGACCCTAGTAACCAAGCCCCAGGCACAGACCCTTACAGCAGAAAGCAGACACAGACAACTCCAACAATACATACTGTGGCCCCAGGATGACATTGACAGAAGGTAGACACAAGGTTAATATGGGCATGGTCAGCATGAATAAGGTCGACGAGTTTTTCACGTTCTTTTTAAAAGAAAGGCATTTTTATACTTTGTTATCCAAATGGACACAAAGGGGGAGATTCTCTAAACAAGAAATGCGGTAAAAACCCCGTTATCGGGGTTTTTACCGCATTTTGGGATGCTGTAAGCATCCCCGCCGGGTCAACGCGGCGGGGGGCATTGCCAGAAAAATCTGGCGATGCCCCATAGAAGCCAATGGGCTTCTACCGCATGCCACCGCCGCCCCGCAACGACCCCCGCCGCCCAGCACGGACCCCCACCGCCCCGCCCCCTCCCCCCTCACCTGTGTCCGGGCAGTACAGAGCTGTGCTGCCCGGACCTGTGACCTCCTCCCTGCACTGATCCTCTTCCGGGTGCAGGGAGGAGGAGAGCCCGGCGCAGCAGCAGCAGCGCCGGGTGTGGGAGGGAGAGGAGAGCCGCCGGGACCCGGCGACTCTCACCGCAAATGGCAGCTCTTAACGCAAGAGCTGTCCTTTGCTATAATTATCGCATATGTTAGAACATATGCGATAATTATGATTGCGATGGGCGGCGAAGGGGGGCGGAGATTCTTAGAGAATCTCCCCCAGAGTGAGAAAATAATAGTGTTCCCAAAGCATGGTGAGCACACCGTATACAGTGTCCATGTCCACATTGGCACCATAAAACCGTGAAAAACTCATGTCCACCTTATTCATATCGACCATGTTCACGTCGACCTTCCTTCAATCTCGACCTATGGTATGTTGACCATTCCCAGTTGTCTACCTTGTCACTGTCAACCATTCGTGGTCGACCTAGATGTTGTCTACCATCTATACCACATGTCTTCAACCTGTGGCCCTCCAGATGTTGTAGAACTACATGTCCCAGCATGCCCTGACAGTTTTGGCATGCTCTCATAGGAAAAAATGTGGAAATGCATGTTGGAACATGTAGTTTCACAACATCTGGAGGGACACAGGTTGAAGACCCATGATCTATACCGTCACCGTCTGCTTTAAAAAATATAAAACAGCGCTGAGTCTAAAATGTACATTACTGGACAGTGATTTGTCCATAAATGTTGGTTCTATATTATATTAATGATACAGTAAAGATATATAGGGCCAAATACATTAATAAGTTATAAAGTGGAGAGTGATAAAGAGTGATAAAGTACCAGCCAATCAGCTCCTGATATTTCTCAACCAGAGCCTGTAACATGGCAAGTAGGAGCTGATTGGCTGGTACTTTATCACTTTTTATCACCCTCCACACAAGTCCACAGTAATAAATAGCTTGATTTTGACATACTTTGTATGGCCTACCCAGTAGTATGGGTTACTTCAGAAGTTGCATAAAACAAATATTTCATTACCTAATCACTTAGGATCATGCTCATTTGAACATGAATTGAGGATGTTTCAAAGTACTGTGCTTATATAACTGTAATTAGTGGGACTGATAATCTATTAACAGACACCAAGGTTATTGATCCGCATAGTCTTCTGGATTAAAGGCAATTAGTAAGCAAAACATCAATATACTGACTCTGATTTCTCATACAGAAACATGAAGGGGTTATGGGGGTTGCTGAACCATTCGATTTACAACACTGTTTCCTAAAAGACACGTTGTACACATATATTCATGTATTTTTAGCATGCATTATTATTGAGCTACAACACATATTACAATACTCAGGAAGTGTGACTTCCTGTTCAACACCGATAATGTACACACATAACCTTTGGAAGTTTTTGTAAATAGTGGATCACACCAAAGTGCTTAATGCATACCTCCCAACTGTCCCGCTTTACGCGGGAACGTCCCCTTTTTTCGGGGATGTTGCCGCATCCCGCCCGGGGCCAGCAGTGTCCCGTGATGGGGGGGGGGGGGGGCACTGCTGACAAAATGGCTGCTAGTGCTGTGTTTAAGTGGAGGTAAACCAGCCCAGTACAGGGTGTGGCCCGCACCCGGGTGTTTTTTGCAAACGGGTAACACCAAAGTGCCAACTAAAACAGGGGTTCGGGCCACGAGGCTGTACCCCCTCTCTGTAAGGCATCATCAATTTTTGCGGGCAAGCACCAAAAGCGTGCAAACACCATGGTCTCTAGCACTGGGTGTCACCCAAGGTAGGGACAATTTGTGTCATCTTACGCTGGAAGATACCATAGATTGTGTTATATACATTGCTGCAATTTACAGTACTATGGCCCCTATTCTGGTTTACTAGATCCCCTTCATGTTTGCGCAGGGGAGCGATATTGAGCGCCTGAGCAGATGCTCGGCGCAAGCAGGCACAGTGAACTGCTTATTCGCTGTCCTGTTCGCACCTATCAGTGCGGGTGGGTGGGGTGGGAAGCACAGCATTTCTTGGGTGAAAACACTGGCCGTTCCCATGCAAATGTGCCTGTAACGCGCGTGTGTGTGTGTGTGTGTGTGTGTGGGGCAGCTGACGTCAGTGGATGTCAGCTGCCCGCCCGCTTCCTGTACATTGTGCTCGTAGATGTGAGACACCAGCGAGTGCTGTAGAAATCATTAGACGGTTGGCGACATCAAATAATTTCCTCCCCGCACGCAAGCTGCGAATCGATGTTTAAGCTAAAAGGGGGTGGGCGGGCAGCTGTGCGGGCAGGGGGCAGCATTCGGTGAACTGGCAATGTCACACAATTTACAGCTTTGCGAGTAAACCAGAATAAGGGCCTATGTTCCAAACACCACACATGCCTAGCTCCCATCCAATAATATCAAAGGGTGTCTACCTGGTTTATGAGCTCATAACAGAGGCTTGGTCATGATTTGTAGAATTACCATGGAAATAAAAATATTGCAAATTAACCGCGGTGGCATTGGGCAGATCAGTTCCACAAAGAGTCAAATAAACAGTGAATGTTATGGAGGGCTGAGGAGAGAATATGTAAGGATCTATACATAGCCCTATTGCTATCAAAACTGGTGTTCACATAGGTGACATTAAAGCCAGTATTCAATGCTCCCAATTCACCTTTTTTTTCGGCGAATCGGGCTGTTTTCACTCCTTGCGGTGAATTTATTTCACTGAAAATCTGATTCACCCTATTTAATGTTCACTGTTCGCCGAAAGCGAGCAGTGAATGCCGGCCAGTTCTCCGTTTCATGCTCGCTGCAATTCGCTGGTGTACAGTATTTCAATGGTGTTTTCACTGGGATTCGCCGAGAGTGTATTCAATGCTAGGATGGCGAATTGCTTTCTCCCTGATTTTTGCCATGATTCACCATTTTGCATTCGACATCTTTTTAAGGTGAACTGGAAAAGGTTTTTTTTTTTGGTGTCAAATCTGTGAAGGGGCATGCTATTTTTATTCATGTGCTTGAAGCACATTAATATATATTTAATTTGTATTTAAATTTTTTAAACATTTTTTTTTTTACACTTTCACCAGCAGGGGGCCAGGAGCTGGGAGCCGATCATTAGATATTCATATATTCATTTCACTCTGGTCCCGGCTTGTTACGTGCGGGACCAGAGGAGCGGCTTCCTACCCCTGCCCCGTGCCGGCATTCCGGGGGGGGGGGGGAGGCCTCTGCTGCCTGTGCCCTGGGAGCCCTCCCCCACAATTTCTGGGGCAGGCAGGGAGGCTTACATCTCCCTGCCTGCCTCCGTCCCCCGGCTCCCTGCGGCTTTCGCCGCAGGAGTTAAAATTCGCCAGCAGGGGCAGCGAATAGGGTGACAGGGAGGGCTGGCAGCGAATGCTGCAGCCCTCCGGAACCCTGCGAATGTGCAGCAAATCCTAAACAGGATTTGCTGCACATGGAGAAAAAAAATCTTTGAATACTACCCAAAGTTGTGATACAAAGGGGTAGTGAGCATGCACTTACACGGCTGTTCCATGCTTTACTAACTATCTGACACTAAATACCCCATTCAGAGGGTAATGCAGTTACAATCTCATGTAGAAGAAAAGGAAGATTGCTATTTAGAATGTTATTTCCTACAAGATATGTGAGATTTTGTGTTTAGAAGTACTTGTAAACTATGGTATTTAATAATATACTCCCCTATATATTTTAACAATTATTTACTAATAATGCATTAATATGAAGTGCAATCATTTGTAATACAATAATGAAGGGTTAAATCCACCGTAACATATTTTTTTTGGTAATACCCCTTTCAGATCGCACTTCAACCCAGGTTATTGCCAGGTTGCTGCCGTGTTGATCCAGGTTGAAGTGTGGTGGGAAAGCACCAAACCTAATAACCTGTGTTGACCATCACTGCAATTCAAAGCGGGTTTTCGGGTTTAGGTTGCCCAGTTGACAAGTATTTAGTGTGAAAGTGCCAGACCCGGGTTGGAGCCAGGTCGGACCCGGGATCCAGATCCAGGATCCAAGCCGACATTGCAATCTGAACGCGGTCTAATTCTTCACCTTCCGTGACTCTTATCTGAACTGTGGTTTCCCACCACTGGAACAAATTTTCCTTTTTTTCTATGTGTACTTGATATCCATGTATGCAAGACCCAATTTCAGAACAGTCTGTATCTGAACTTCTGTCAGTAGTACTAAGTTGCTTTGTCAACATATAGCTACTGGGTCCAATAACTGTCAGGCTGGACAGTAAAAGATAATTGCAGTGGCAGAATGAATATTGAAGAAAATGAGGGGGACTGACAGATGCTCACTGATCTAACAAGAATTTTTCCAGTTGCCACAGGAGTGTGTATCCCTAGCAAGGTATTTGGTACATTTGTCCTAATGTCCTAATTAGATTTGGGAGAGTTAATTTGTTTCTGTGCAGGGAAAATACTGACTGTTTTATTTTTACACTGAACTATAGATCACACTTTAAAGTGAAACCCCACCCAAATCTAATTCTCTCTGCACAAGTTACATCTGCCCCACCTGCAGTGCACATGGTTTTGTCCATCTAAGAAGGATTTTGTCAGAAAGAGTGAACTAGAATAAGGCCCTTAGTGTGTACCCGGCTTAAAAGTGTACTTGGACATCCAGAATGACAAGATGAGCACTGTGCAAACTCACAATCCAAGTTCATTCTCCTTTCAGTCAAACTTCGTCTCTTATAGAACATCTCAGATCAGCACATGTTGGGGAAGCAAACATTGTAAAAGTGTATGATGCCGGTTCTCCGGTACCTATGAACTGGTGCAAAATTCGAAATCTTCTGTAAAGCGGAATGGCAAAAAATACCCCTGAAATGGTTCTTCCCCATTTTGTCAACTCTAGAAGCTTGATTTCAATTCTGCAATACTCTACCCAATGAGTTGTCATCGCTCCGCATTTAACTTAAGCATGAATTTTAATATTGATAAGTCAAATGCAACTTATACTTAGGGGTAAATTTACTAAGATGGGCATTCTATTGCAGATGGGGTGTTGCCCAAAGCAACCAATCAGGTTCTATCTATTATCTTCTAGGAGGTGCTAAATAAATAAGAAGTATAATCTGATTGGTTACTATGGGCAACATCCTATCTTATATAGAACTCCCATCTTAGTAAATGAACCCCTCAGTTTTAGGGTCCCACCAGATGAGGTCCACTGGACGTTGGTAGGTGGGCCCATATTTTTCTTACCAAAAAGGTCTGCCTAGCACCTCGATTTTATTCTATGTCAGATTGCAGAGTTCATTACAAATCATTCAGATTAGCAGTACTTGGCACTAAATAGTGTGCATTAGCCTTATATTTTCTTTTTATTTGTGGAACTACAAGTCTCAGCATGGTAGCACCTCTCATTATGTTTGTACAGTCCAAGGTCCCCTAATCCCATATAACTTATCAAATCACCAGGTCCCCTAATTCACAATGAAGCTGCCTTCTCACTAATAATGATTAATCCACGTCTCCAATGTGGTTGACCAGTCCACTTAAAACAACTGTACCTGTCGGATCCACATTGCACAGCTTACTTTCTTTACTTGGAAGTGTATTTAATTAGTATCATATGTTATTTTGTTCTTGCTTCTAACTTTATAGATCCATTTTGGCTTTTATGCAGAGGCGGATTTTCCACAATGCAACCTAGGCGCCTGCCTAAGGCCCAGCAGGTCCTAGAGGGCCCCATAAAGATATTCTGGACATCCAAAATGTTCGAAGAGGAGCATTGCACGACTACTGTGTGCCATTATGACATCATATTGACCTGCCCACACTCCCAAGTCCCTTTGATGTTCTTTGACAGGATAAAAAAAAATTTGGACACACAAAAATGGTTTAATCCACTGCATGTGGGAAGTCAGTTTATGTTAAATGTGACACAGGTATTAAGCCTACTTCCAAAAGAGCCTGGTTTTGATTTTTATGCAATGCTGAAGTTCACGAGGCTGATCATTTATTGGTAGACTGTACGCGCCAAGGTCTTCTATCGATGCCGGCTGAAATTACAGATGGAGAGCCTCTCTTCTAGCGGGGGTCTGGTGGTCAGATAGCCAGCCGCCGGAAGGTGACGCGCACGCGGCCCCTTCCGATGGAGCTCCCCACCGGTCCAGGACGATTGCCTTCACCTCCCCGCACCCCCCTAACCCTGACCGTCTCCCTGAAGCAGAGATGGGCAGGGTTCGTGTCCTCCACCACCTCGAAACTGGGACGCGCGTGCGTATGAGATGCTTGTGCATCCCAGTCTGATGGAGTCCCACTCAGCCAGCACTCACCAGCGGGGACATTCTGGCGATCTCTGGTGCTAGAAGAGAGGCAACAAAAGTCTGTAGCAACAAAAATATAGTGCTATGGAAGATTTGAGGTGGGCCCCAAACCGGTATCTTCCCTAGGGCCCATGAGGTCTAAAACCTCCTCTGCTTTTATGGTTTTGTAGCTTTTCAGTCAATTTTCTTGTAAGCAACATAATTTATATTAAAAAGCAGTAATTCAAAAACATAGTACTTTAGTTTATTTATTAATGTTGGATTAAAGTGTAAGAAATCATTTCAACAAGCAAGCAGATAAATTTATGTTAAAAGTCAGACTTACTGTAATATGTGAGCAGCTCACATGAAGAACACGAATATTTATTCTGCACTGATGAGCGCCAACAAGAATAAGGGGCGGCCTTCGTCATGTCAATGCCCCGTGGGCAAAGCATTAACTCAAAAGTCTTCCCATGCAAATGGCATAGCCAGAAGTCAGTACTCCAAATATGGAGCAACTTACTTAAAATGTTAAAATGTGGAAGCATAAGAAGTACCCAGTGGTGGTCTTGTGCCAAGGGCTATTGCTGCTCTATACAGCATAACCAATATGGGAAATTTTGCAAATGTGGACTAAGATTATAATACAACTACAATTAGTAATTGGCACGACAATTTGCTGTGTGATAGATGTCTTTATTCATTATCTAAAGAGCAGGATCGCACTTGGACTAGACTTTTGAATGAGGGACTTGAGTAGTTATCCGTACAGAGTAACAGTATCAGTTGTTCTGAGCCTGGACATTCATGATACTGTAGGTTAGTTTATGAAGGACTACCGGATTTATTAGACTCAAAAGTAAGACAATCCTTATTAACTTCAATTTTGAAAAAAAAGGAAACTTATGATAACACCACAATCATTATAATTATTATCTTGTATTTGTATGGGGCCACCAAATATCACCGGCACGTCACACTGCGCAGGCCACACAGCCGTACAGCTCACGGCTGTATCAGACCGCCCACCCAGCAACCCAGACATATCTGCATGCGCACCCGCCCAACCCACCCAGCAACCCGGCTCCCAACCGCATCCACAAATGTAAGTAAATACGTGGGGCGGCCAGGGTGTTTTTTTCATTAGGGAAGCCAATCCAGGAATCCCAGGAATTGAGCATTATTCAATCCCGAATCCCGGATGATCACAGCATTGCAATACATATAAACAGGGGGCAGGGCTGCAATGATGCATCTTGTAGTCTTCTTCCTCCATCCCACAAACAACGACCTTTAGACCCTTTCGACCTATTGCATGTTGACCATTTGAGATTGACCAATTCGCTGTCTTTCTAGACACAGTCTATCTAATAATATTTTCTTTTAAATATCCCTCATTACCAAACGAAGAAGATGCATAAAGGAAGCAGATTTTATATTTAGCTTATGTATTTTATGAATCTACCTGTTTACTACTTTCAGGTCATGTCCATAATTTTAGTGGTTTATTGGTTTATTACCCTGCTTTAAAGCCTTTGTATCTTCAGTACCTACTTTTATTTTCTGCCCTAGGAAAGGTGGACAAAAAGGATTAGGCACTGTGTATTCCTGGGGGAGGGGTGACTTGACTTCAATAAACCCCACTCCATTCCTCACGGTGGTACGATTGCCATGGTATATTTCATAAAAATACCCCAAGTAATGGCTGCACTTGCGTAGCTGGCATCAGGGGCGGATCCAGGATAAAATGACAGGGGGGGGCACCATGATAAAAGAGGGTTTGGGTTGGGGGAGGGCGGTGTCTCTGGTGCCAGTGTACATGCTAAGAGAGCGGCAGAGAGAGGGTGGGAATGGGATTAAAAATAGGCCCTGGTATTTAAAGTACGCAGGCCCACCATGGCGACAAAAGTAAAGGATGTAGTTGTGCGCGCGCCGAAGGCGCGCTCCGGAAAAGGGGTGTGGCCACTCAACAGGGGTGTGTCCTTGAGTGTAGTCTACAACACCATAAACAACTTCTACACATTATGCAACAATATACCAGACCCCATTATACTTCCCCCTTACACATGATGCCAAATGGAATGAGCCAAAATTCACATAATTACACACGGATTGAGCCAAAATTCACCGAATGCCACACGGATTGAGCCAGAATTCACATAATGGCACACAGATTAAGCCAAAATTCACAATACGCTTCATAAACAGGGACATTGTCCACCAAAGGCGTGCATTAAACATTTACACCATAATGTCCATTACACATTAAGTTACACGCCATTATGTCCATTATGTATTATGCCAAACACCATAATGCCTATTAAAAATTATGCTACATAAGTGATGCTTATCTACATGCTCATTGCCAAGGGTTCCATGCTCATTACCAGAGGTTCCATGCTCATTGCCATGTGGGATTACATGTTCATTGCCAAGGGGGAATACATGCTCCCGGTAAATGGGGGACAGCCGCCGCCAGGCAGAAGTGATAGCCACTGAGAGTGGCAGAGCCTGGCTGTATTCAGAGCACTGCAGAATACCCCTTTCTCACCAGAAAATGCATTCCCAGGTTGGCCCCTTTTATACCAGCCTAGTCCCTGCATTTTCTGGGGTGAGGGGCATAGGCGTGCGCAGCCCATTTTCTTAGGGGGTGCACCATTGGAGGGGCGTGTTCATCACGCCTACTGGGGGTGTCCATCAAAGCCTACTGGGCGTGTCCATCACTGCCTACTGGGCATCAATGCAAACTAAATAGGTGACTTTTTTATGTATATGGGCTTCAGGATTAATTATTCCCATCACACACACCAGAAACAGGGACAGTGCGCGTCGAAAATTTACACTGTAATGGCCATTACACATAATGCCACACACCCTAATGCCCATTACACATAATGCCACTCACCCTAATGCCCATTACACATAATGCCACTCACCATAATGCCCATTACACATAATGCCTATCACACATAATGCAATACACAGTAATGCCCATTCCACATAATGCCACCCAGCATAATGCCCATTTCACATAATACCACACACCATAATGCCCATCACACATAATGCCACACACAGTAATTGACATTGCACATTATGCCAGGGCTTGACAAATTTTTGTAAAATAGGGATAATAGGGATTACATAGTATACCACATGCCATTATGCCCAACACACGTTATGCCACACACCGTAATGCCCAATACACATTATACCAAACACTGTAATTCCCATTACACATTATGCCACAAACTGTAAGGCCCATTACATATTACGCCTCACACTGTGATGCCCATTACATGTTGCACCTCACACTGTGATGCCCATTACACATTACACCTCACACTTTTATGCCCCTTACACATTGACTCAGACCACTATGCCCATTACTCCTCACACCGTGATGCCCATTACACATTACGCCTCACACCGTGATGCCCATTGTACATTATGCCAGAATGCCCAGTACACATTATGACACATGCCATAATGCCCATTACATATTATACCACACATTGGAATGGCTATTACATATGATGTCACATAAGTGTCGCTGGGGGACCCACACGCTGTACACCCTTCACCCATTTAATTCTACTCATCTCATCATCGGTCCGGCAGAGCAGCGGTAAAGACCACTGGGAAAATGGCGGCATGGTGACCCATATTCACATTACACAGCATGTAGTGAGCCATAATCACATTACACAGCATGCAGTGCCAGTGACCCATAATCACATTACACAGTGCGTAGTGACCCATAGTTACATTACACAGCACAGTGACAAATATTCGCACGTAGTGACCTATAGTCACATTACACAGTACGCAGTGACCCATATTCACATTACACAGCACGCAGTGACCCACAGTCACATTACACAGCACTTAGTGACCGATATTCACATTATACAGCGCGCAGTGACCCATATTCACATGACACAGCACATAGTGACCCATATTCTCATTACACAGCACGCAGTGAACCACAGTCACATTACACAGCGCGTAGTGACATATATTCACATTATACAGTGCGCAGTGACCCATATTCACATTATACAGAGTGCAGTGACCAATATAGTCACATTACACAGCACAGTGATGAATATTCGCACGTAGTGACCTATAGTCACATTACACAGCACAGTGATGAATATTCGCAAGTAGTGACCCATATTCACATAACACAGCACAGTAACGTATATTCGCACGTAGTGACCTATAGTCACATTACACAGCACAGTGATGAATATTCGCACGTAGTGACCCATATTCACATTACACAGCACAGTGACGAATATTCGCACGTAGTGACCTATAGTCACATTACACAGCACAGTGATGAATATTCGCACGTAGTGACCTTTATTCACATTACACAGCACAATGACGAATATTCGCACGTAGTGACCTATAGTCACATTGCACAGCACAGTGATGAATATTCGCACGTAGTGACCTATAGTCACATTACACAGCACAGTGATGAATATTCGCACGTAGTGACCTATAGTCACATTACACAGCACAGTGATGAATATTCGCACACAGTGACCTATAGTCACATTACACATCACAGTGATGAATATTCGCACGTAGTGACCTATAGTCACATTACACAGCACAGTGATGAATATTGGCACGTAGTGACCTATAGTCACATTACACAGCACAGTGATGAATATTCGCACGTAGTGACCTATAGTCACATTACACAGCACAGTGATGAATATTCGCACGTAGTGACCTATAGTCACATTACACAGCACAGTGATGAATATTCGCACGTAGTGACCTATAGTCACATTACACAGCACAGTGATGAATATTCGCACGTAGTGACCTATAGTCACATTACACAGCACAGTGATGAATATTTGCACGTACTGACCTATAGTCACATTACACAGCACAGTGATGAATTTTCGCACACAGTGACCTATAGTCACATTACACAGCACAGTGATGAATATTCGCACACAGTGACCTATAGTCACATTACACAGCACAGTGATGAATATTCGCACGTAGTGACCTATAGTCACATTACACAGCACAGTGATGAATATTCGCACGTAGTGACCTATAGTCACATTACACAGCACAGTGATGAATATTCGCACGTAGTGACCCATATTCACATTACACAGCACAGTGGCGAATATTCGAACGTAGTGACCCATAGTCACCTTACACAGCACAGTGATGAATATTCGCACGTAGTGACCCATAGTCACATTACACAGCACAGTGACGAATATTTGCACGTAGTGACCTATAGTCACATTACACAGCACAGTGATGAATATTCGCACGTAGTGACACATAGTCACATTACACAGCACAGTGACGAATATTTGCACGTAGTGACCCATAGTCACATTACACAGCACAGTGACGAATATTTGCACGTAGTGACCTATAGTCACATTACACAGTGCATAGTGACTAATGTATGTATTATATGTATACACTAGATGTACCCTGGGTGATATAGACACAGGGAACATATATTCGCTGATCTGCGCAGTGCCTTGGCAGCCATCAGCCGCACAACTGGACCCCCGGGTGGTTAACAATATAGGCAGAGACAGCACAGTTATCACACAGGGAACAAATACCCGCCGAGCTGTACAGCGCCTAGGCAGCCATCAGCGGCACCACTGGTCACCGCATCAGCCAGGCAGGTAACAATACAGCAGGGACAGTACAGTTTTCCCAGTTATTCGTGGGCGGTGTTCCACTTGCTAGGCAGCAAAAGATTGATGCTTAGTGAGTAATCCTGAATCAGGCCCCCTGTTCCCCTCACTACATTCTCACACACAGCCCACTCCCTCACAATAAATGGCACACTCCCCAATCTCTGCATACATTACCTTCAGGTTTCAGCCAGGAGCCATCCTGTGAGCCTGACACAGAACAGTAGGCTACAGGGCTACTGCAGCTGCACTAGTTCACCCGGGCACAGGAAAAGGAAGGGGCGTGGCCTAATCACGGACCCCCCGTGGCCACGCCCCCTTTGAAACCTCGAGTCCTGCTGACTGCTGAAGGAGCCCAGGCCAGCACAGCCCAGCGCAGGTACTGCTAGGTGGCCTGCAGCTGCACTACTTCACTACTACTGCAGCTGCACTCGTTCACCCGGGCACAGGAAAAGGCAGGGGCGTGGCCCAATCACGGTTAAAGGGGAGGGGGGGGAGAGGTCCTGCTGACTGCTGAAGGAGCCCAGCCCAGCGCAGGTACTGCTAGGCGGCCGGGGGAGGGGGCACTGCCACTGCTGGTCATTAGGAAGTGCTGATATTGTGCGGAGGTGCCTGTGCACCCCCGGCACCCCCTGTGCGCACGCCTATGGTGAGGGGGAGAGAAAACCACCTCTTCCCCCCCCCCTCCCCTTTAACCAGTTATCTAATTTACCGGCTATATCTTCGGAAGCAGCTGACCCATTTACATGAGCCAAGTATTATATTGAAGAACTTTTGAGTGGGCTTTGAATGATATTGGTCCAGTAAAACTGAAACGTTTGGTTCCAGAGTAATCTGCCCTCAAAGAACATGAACAGCCATGAAATTACATTTCAAAAATAAAAAAATTGGTTTACGCGCAATATCTCTGGAACCAATTGACCGATATGGACCAGCCTGGTAATATTTTGAAGGCCCAGCGATTGGAATTGAATGAGATCAACCACAAGCTTCTGTGATGCCAGGGCCGGAACTGGCAGCCGTCGGAACCGGGTGGGGGTCCGAATTGAAGGGTCCCATATTATCCTATGGGGAAAAAACGTTACAGCTTTGCCAGGCGATATCTCCAGTTCCCGGGGGGCTAGAGACACGGGGCTGGGCTCGTTGGAAAGCTCTGGACCTCAGCTACAAAATGAAATGACAGGGGGGGCACGTGCCCGGGTGCCCCCCCCTGAATCCGCCACTGCGGGAAGCCACTCAAAAAAATTGGAAGATCATCAGCACAGATCCCATTCTAGGCCCATCATGCCAGGAACCGCCACAATTTTGCTATAAAAGGAGCAAAAATATTAAAGATAGGGTAACGTACTCGGACATCAGCCCTATAAAGAATCCGGGCTCCAGCTGGCTCCAACTTCGGAATGGCGCATTTAGATGCATGAAGTGCGTAAACTGTGCCCATCTGCATACGGGTGAATCATTTATCCATCCTGAAACGCAAGTCCAATATAAAATTAACCATCGTCTTGATTGTGAGAGCAAATACGTCATCTATGCTATACTCTGCCCCTGTAAAAAACTTTACATCTGTAAAACCTATTCGTATGGTTAAAGAAAGAATTGCGCTTCACAGATCGTCAATCAAGATAAGCACTGTTTAAAGTGGACAAAGATACACCTCCAGTAGCAAAACATTTTGCCAGGGAAAAACACCTGATGAAAGACTTTAAGTTTATCCCACTGGACCACGTACCACCATTACGAAGAGGCGGTGACAGGCATAGACTGTTATTACAAAAAGAGAACCTTTGGATATACAAATTAAAGACCCTCTCTCCACTGGGTTTGAATGAGGAATTCACCATGTCCCCATTTATTTAGGCTTTTTTTTATACCTATGCCCCCATAGTCTGATTTTTGCAACATCTCCCCATCTCTAGTGGATCAGTCAATTTTTTTTTTGACCACATTTTTTCTGTGTTCACTGATTTTTTCTTATTTTGACCTTTTTTGACCCTTATCTGCATTATAGATAATTTTGGAGTTATTGTCTCTTTTTTATTATTATTTTCATTTTTATAATTTTATTTTTACCTTATTTTTACTATTTTTCACTATTTTTCATTTTTTTTGCATTATTTCTTCAGTATTGTCATGTAACTTTTTTCATGTTTTCACCTATGTCTTTATTTTCTAATTAACACATTTTCTGCAGGCCGTTATCTGGTTAGATCTCTCTTAAAGAAATTGCCCCATGTGTATAATACGGCTGACAGGTAATACACGTTGATTACAGCCGCTTCCGCATTGGTGGGCAGCGTCATGCGTCTCACGCCGCTGGTCAGACGTATGGAGCTGTAGTACATGCTCCCGTCTGCTTCCTGGACCCCGACGGACGTGATGACGCGATGCGTGTCACGCTAGATCATGCTGCGTGTCACAGGATTTATACGCCCAGGGAAGCAATCCCTGTGCGCAATAACGGAAGATCCATATATGGACTTCCGCAAAGAGAGTGATAATCGTGAGCGGCTTGCAGGTAATGTTTCATGACTTCTTACAGGTGTGTTTGATCTGTTGTTTAGGGTTGAGCTAGATTGTGCCGCCCTATATATAGCCAGGCTGTGTCATTAACTAGTTGAGTAGTTCAGGATGAAGGTGTTGTGGACACCAAAACGGTATCGTTGACTGTTGTACTTACTATCCCCATTCAAGCAAGGGGAATGTTTTTGTTGGATACTTCTGGCTGATGTTACATTAAAGGAGCCATATATGATTTAATTTGGTGTTGCTGGCCCACTTACTCTGTGACTCTGCTGCTTGCAGCTTTGCTACTTAGCAAGAATCTATTTTATATATATATATATATGAAGGGGCGGATTGGCTCCCGAAACCGTCCCGGGAGCGGGGGGTAGCGGCGATGGTGAGGAGCGCCGGGTGGGGAGGGGGGGCTACCGGCGATAGTGATGCGTGCCGGGGGGGAGGATTAGGGGAACGGCTCATCTGAGGCGGCTTCCTTCCGGCATCCAGTGTCCCTGTATAGTCTGGGAGGTGCTGTGCGCGCATGCGCAGCAGCCCTCCAGGGGGCATGTTTGATTTGGGCAAAGTTCTGCGCCCGCTTCCCGCCCAGGGGCGAGTGCTGCCGGACCTTTTTTTAAGAGATTTGGGCCTGCCCACCGGGAAATGGCCTGGTTTCCCGGTGGGCCAATCCGCCCCTGTATATATATACAGTATATGTGTGTGTGTGTGTGTATATAAAACACATATATTTCAGAACAGACACATATTATATAAAGGTGTGTGTATGTGTGGGGGCACCAATATATATCTTGCCTCCGGGCAACTGTGACGAACTTACACCACTACTATAATGTATATTTTCTGGTGAAATATTGACATGATATAAACAGAATAAGGTTATAGCGCTTTTTGCACCTTGCACCTATAATCTTTATTTTGTCCCTGAATGATTACCTGGATCCGCTGCATGTGGCCAGTGTAAAGCACATTGGGCCTTATTCAGATTGCATCGGTGCTGCGTGCATTCGCACGCAGTACCGATGTTGTGCGTCTGCGCATGCGCAGGCGTGTTTCTGCGCATGTGCAGGCGCATGGTGCGTGCACCACGGCGACCTTTCGGGTCGCTAGATGCACGCACCCATGGCAGCGAGGGGGGGCGGAGATGGGCGGGGAGCGCCGGGCTGCCCCATTACCATATGGGAACACCCAGCGTTCCATGGGTGTTTCCATGAGAACGCTGGGCGTTCTCATGGTAATGAGGCAGTGACGCGGGTGTGTGGGCCGGGTAGCTGACATCACCGGATGTCAGCTGCCCGCCCATATCACGCCAGCGTGCACGCATATATACGCAACTGAAAAGTCACTTATATATGCGTGCACGCTAAACATCATTCGATGGTCGGTGACCATCGAATGATGTGGGCGGACACCCCAGCAAAGCGAATGGATGTTTATGCAAAACATCCATTCGCTGCTGTGCGGGCGAAGCCGCACTTTGCTGGGGCGGCGCGGGGGGGGGGGGGGGGGCGTGCGTTCGCCGGGCGGGGTTTGGTGGACTCGCAAGGCTGCGAATTCGCAGCCTTGCGAATCAACCCGAATAACCCCCATAGAGTATGACACACTAGGCTACTTCATGCCTGTGTCTTACTGAGGTCTTCCCTGCATTCTATAAACTCCTGGTGGTCACAGTGGCTGGAAGTGGTTCTACGCAATGTTATATTATGGCAGGAGATCCCATATACCCCCATACACCCCCATATACTGCCATACACCTCTATAAACCACTATAAACCCCCATATTACCCCCATATACCCTCATATTCCGAGCCATACACCCCCAGATCTATACACCGGCCACATTGTCACCTCTTCCCCATACCTGGTGGTGTATCTGGCTGTGAGACCGTGGTCAGTTATACACATTATTCTCCTCTTGCTGATAGACCAGTGATGCTGTACATACACCGATGTGTACCATTGGCTGCTGGGGATCCCGCCCTGTCCAACAGATTTGTATTGGATCATTGGATAGGATTGTATCCCCATTGGACAAATACAGGGCCTAATTCAGACCCAATTGCAGGACAAATTTGTTCTCAAAATGGGCAAAACCATGCTGCACTGCATGTGGGGCAGATGTAATATGTGCAGAGAGAGTTAGATTTGTGCCTCTCTCCCCACCTCAGTACATAGGGGGTGATTCAGGTTGGTTTGCAAAAGCAAACTCCTTTCATGGACAAACCCATGTACACTGCAGGTGGGGCTGATGAAACATGCCCAGAAAGTTAGATTTGGGTGAGATATTTTGTTTCTGTGCAGAGTAAATACTGGCTGCTTTATTTTTACTCTGCAATTTAGATTTCAGTTTGAACACACCCCACCCAAATGTAATTCTCTCTGCACATGTTACATCTGCCCCACCTGCAGTGCATATGGTTTTTCCCATTAGAGAGAGATTCTGCTTTTGTGAGCCAACCTGAATTAGGCCCATAGTACTGAGCAGTGTGTGCTGATCTGGGGAGAGAGGCTGTTGCAGTGGCAGTTGGTTTCCACTCTCCGTGCAGCGGAGGAGGGGGGAGCAGGACTCAGGCCCCTCCAACAGACCCAGACATAGGCAGAAATGACAGCAAAAAGTAATGACTGATCTGAGTGTGACACTGTATGTTACTGAGGAACACTGTAACAGTGGCCGGGGAGATGTGACCATGGTTATCTATTATACAGGGCACAGACCTCTGGGGTGACATGTTATACCTACAGTAATGTCATACTTGCCTACCCTCCCGGAATGGCCGGGAGGGTCCCGCAAATCGGGTCCCCCTCCCGGCCCCCCGGGAAGGTGGGCAAGTCTCCCGCACTGTAGCAACAGCCCCTGCTCCCCCCTTCCCTGCGGTAAAAATGTCAGAATTTCGCGGGTCCGCGGAGAGGGGGTGGGGCTAAAATGACAGGAATCGCGTCATTTTGCGTCATTTTAACCCCTTCCCCCATCCACGGACCCGATAATAAATGTGGCTGCCGGTCGTGGGGGGCGGGGCTTGGTGACGCCAGCCTCGCCTCACCCCCAAAACGAAGCCTTGACCAGCCCTGCTTGAATTCCTCTCTCCGGGCTTCTCCCAGGTATGAGTACTGTACAGTAGGGGGATGTTACACCTTGTTACACATGATCTTTTTACATGTTGTATGTAGCAGGATTGTGTTCAGCATTAGCAGCGTCTTATGGCGTCGCGGTTATCAGTACCAATAACTATAACACTGTGCGGCTGAGTCGGAGCCTTTATGTCAAATTGTGAGGCTGTAAAAGGCGTTAATGAAATCAACACAATTGCTGGCTATATAAATTAGCAACACTTGCTGGATGTGTGTCTGTGTAGGAGTGCGCCAGCAGCGCGTGCGCCAGGGTTGTGTCACAAACATCACACGCACGCACGGACTGTTATTGTACAAGTTTTTATTGTAATTTGGTTATCTATAGATAGATAGATAGATAGATAGATAAATATCCTATCTATAATTATGTACAATATTTACAAATTTACATATATACAAATATATACAAATATATACGAATATATACAAATATATACAAATATATACAAAAATACACAAAGCTATACACTGTCCTTCTCACCGCCGATCTGCAGCAGTGCGGATATATATATACAGTCTGATTAGCCAGAATAGCATAAGCATCAACATTATGTTGTTATAGGGGTCAAATCCCTCCAGTTCTGTGTGCCCGGTGCCAGGCGCCACTGTGCCGCTCCCTGGGCCAACACTTTCTCCTCTGGTGTCATCGTGTTCCACATCGGACACCTCCAGCTTCTCCTCCTTCTCAGATATGGGGGTCAGTCTAGGTGTAAACCTATGGCGCTTGAGCCATCTTCTCCTTCTGTGGCTAAACGCCGGTCGTGAGGAAATAATCTTCCATAAGATATATCCCTGATCTTCAATTGTGAAATCGCCGTCTCTATCGCAGACATCGGCATTCTGGGATCTTGCACGGACTGTTATTGTACAAGGTTTTATTGTAATTTGGTTATCTATAGATAGATAGATAGATAGATAGATAAATATCCTATCTATAATTATGTACAATATTTACAAATTTACATATATACAAATATATACAAATATATACGAATATATACAAATATATACAAATATATACAAAAATACACAAAGGTATACACTGTCCATCTCACCGCCGATCTGCAGCAGTGCGGATATATATATACAGTCTGATTAGCCAGGATAGCATAAGCATCAACATTATGTTGTTATAGGGGTCAAATCCCTCCAGTTCTGTGTGCCCGGTGCCAGGCGCCACTGTGCCGCTCCCTGGGCCAACACTTTCTCCTCCGGTGTCATCGTGTTCCACATCGGACACCTCCAGCTCCTCCTCCTTCTCAGATATGGGGGTCAGTCTAGGTGTAAACCTATGGCGCTTGAGCCATCTTCTCCTTCTGTGGCTAAACGCCGGTCGTGAGGAAATGATCTTCCATAAGATATATCCCTGATCTTCAATTGTGAAATCGCCGTCTCTATCGCAGACATCGGCATTCTGGGATCTTGCAGGTGCAGCGCACTGCACATCATCATCGTCATCACAGCACTTGCTAAGACAACAGCCCATCTTCACGGAGAACTTCTTCCTTCATCCAGTTCTTGTGAAGATATGAGCCCAAAGCCAAACAGCTCAGACTATGTGATCAGTAGTGCATTGTGACATCATCGCTCTGTGACATCATCGCTCTGTGACATCCTCGCTCTGTGACATCATCACTCTGTGAAGCCCCAGAGCTATTCACATGTTCACAGATGGCTAAAATCCTTTTGATGGTTTCGGAGGATAGCGATCTGTGGTAGTTTTGCAAATTATCTTGCAGATTTGCACGGTGTGGGTTCTGTCTGGGTGATGGCTATCTACTTAGATTAGCAATCCGTGCTGAATTAGGCCCTATGTCCCACAAATTATGCCCCTCACAGTATTGCCCCGCACATTATGTTGCATACAGTAACATACCTCCCAACATGACTCATTGCAGGAGGGACAAAACTGCTCTGTTCCTGGACTTCCTTGCCAGTGGCAGTTGCAGCCCCACAGCTGCAACTGCCACTGACAAGGAAGTCCAGGAACAGAGAAAATGTGTCCCTCCTGCAATGTCATGTTGGAAGGTACAGTATGTTACTGTATGTGACATAATGTGGCGATAAGGCACCGGTAGCTTATCCCCACATTCAAATAGGGGAGCCACACCAACTTTCACATCAAATATCACAGCCTGGGACTCACTGAAAGCAGACGTGGCTTCCTTATTTGAATATTGGACTGTGCTGCCGCCCCACCTCTGCCACTGGCAAGGAAGTCCAGGAACAGGAAATTTCGGCCCTGCTGGAATGGGCCATGTTGGGAGGTATGCCCTGATACCCCACACATTATGCCCAGCACATTAAACCCTGCACAATTATGCCCTGCACATTGGGGGTTACTCAGACTTGATCGCTGTTGTGCGAATTTGCACAGCGGCTGATTATCCAGTGACTGTGAATGCATACAAGTCACAGTACGCATGCCTGTCGCCAAACCGCAACAAAAATCTGATATTTTTCATCGCAAGTGGTCCCTATTTGATTGACAGGAAGCCGGTGTGGTGGGGTGAAAAAGGAGAAAAGGCACCAGCCAATCAATTCCCAAATGTCATTTTCAAACACAGTTCATTGGCTGGTGCTTTATCTCCTTTCGGAGTTCTGCCAAAATATCTGACTAAAATATTTTGTGTAACAATAGGCGGTGGGGGGAACCTGCCTATTTTGTCAGTCCCAGGCCCCACAATTTCTGATGGCTGCCCTGTATGCCATCAATGTCGTCTGCCAAGGCCGATGTCCTGTGTCAAAGTACAGGGCATGTAAAAGCCAAAAAGCCAAAGTTGAGTAAAAAAAGGACCCAAAAAAATAAATTAAGATCATTGGAGGAGAAACGTAAACTTGCCAATGTGCCATGTAAGACACGGAGTGGCAAGGAACGGTTAAGGCCCTGGCCTGTATTCATGATTGGTGGTTGGACTTCACATGACGATGCAAGCCCTCCTACTCCCCCTTTAGAGATTTTAAGAGATTTCACCTGTCAAAGCCCAGCAAACATCTCTGCCTACTAAAGAAGACATGTGATCACAAACCTCCAACTAGAGTCCAAAGGTGTTGGTGGTTGTGATGCCCGACCTTCCCATCGCTGTACGGGAAGAATCCCACTCTATATCTAATCTGCACTGTATCTGCATTGTACCAATCCTGCTCTATA
Source organism: Crinia signifera (assembly GCF_055691185.1). Taxonomy (NCBI): domain Eukaryota; kingdom Metazoa; phylum Chordata; class Amphibia; order Anura; family Myobatrachidae; genus Crinia; species Crinia signifera. Next base: position 44,341,017 of record NC_139221.1, on the reverse strand, counting down.
TACCGCACTGTATTCTACTCCGCCCGGTGGCCCTTATTCACATCAGATTGCAGTACAAATTTGCACTCAAAATGGGCAAAACCATGTGCACTGCAGGTGGGGCAGATGTATCATGTATAGAGAGAGTTAGATTTGTGTGAGTTATTTTGTTTCTGTGCAGGGTAAATACTGGCTGCATTATTTTGACACTGCAATATATATAAGTTTCAACACACATAACCCGAATTTAGCTCTGCACATGTTACATCTGCCCCATCTGCAGTGCAGCATGGTTTTGCCCATTTTGAGAACAAATTTGTGCTGCAATCAGATCTGAATAAGGGCCTGTATACAACTCTATGGGCCTGATTCAGACCTGATCGCTGCTATACGAATTCACAACGCAGCCGATTATTGATAGACGACTCATGCGCATGGGTTGCAGCACGCATGTGCGTGGCCGTACTGCGATGAAGGCCTGCTACTTTTTATAATCACTGACCGCTCACAAGATGATTGACAGGATGCCGGCGTTTGGAGGGTGGTAACCGACCGTTTTATGGGAGTGCCAGATAACTGCAGGCGTGTCCGGGGAAAGCACAGGCGTGAGGGAGGGTGTGTGACATCAGCTCCAGCCCCGATCAGGCTGATTTCATCACAGCCAGTGGCAGGGGCGGATCCAGGATAAAATGACAGGGGGGGCACCATGATAAAAGAGGGTTTGGGTTGGGGGAGGGCGGTGTCAGTGGTGCCAGTGTACATGCTAAGAGAGTGGCAGAGAGAGGGTGGGAATGGGATTAAAAATAGGCCCTGGTATTTAAAGTACGCAGGCCCACCATGGCGACAAAAGTGAAGGATGTAGTTGTGCGCGCTCCGGAAAAGGGGTGTGGCCACTCAACAGGGGTGTGTCCTTGAGTGTAGTCTACAACACCATAAACAACTTCTACACATTATGCAACAATATACCAGACCCCATTATACTTCCCCCTTACACATGATGCCAAATGGAATGAGCCAAAATTCACATAATTACACACGGATTGAGCCAAAATTCACCGAATGCCACACGGATTGAGCCAGAATTCACATAATGGCACACAGATTAAGCCAAAATTCACAATACGCTTCATAAACAGGGACATTGTCCAACAAAGGCGTGCATTAAACATTTACACCATAATGTCCATTACACATTAAGTTACACGCCATTATGTCCATTATGTATTATGCCAAACACCATAATGCCTATTAAAAATTATGCTACATAAGTGATGCTTATCTACATGCTCATTGCCAAGGGTTCCATGCTCATTGCCAGAGGTTTCATGCTCGTTGCCATGTGGGATTACATGTTCATTGCCAAGGGGGAATACATGCTCCCGGTAAATGGGGGACAGCCGCCGCCAGGCAGAAGTGATAGCCACTGACAGTGGCAGAGCCTGGCTGTATTCAGAGCACTGCAGAATACCCCTTTCTCACCAGAAAATGCATTCCCAGGTTGGCCCCTTTTACACCAGCCTAGTCCCTGCATTTTCTGGGGTGAGGGGCATAGGCGTGCGCAGACCATTTTCTTAGGGGGTGCACCATTGGAGGGGCGTGTTCATCACGCCTACTGGGCGTGTCCATCAAAGCCTACTGGGCGTGTCCTTCACTGCCTACTGGGCATCAATGCAAACTAAATAGGTGACTTTTTTATGTATATGGGCTTCAGGATTAATTATTCCCATCACACACACCAGAAACAGGGACAGTGCGCGTCGAAAATTTACACTGTAATGGCCATTACACATAATGCCACACACCCTAATGCCCATTACACATAATGCCACTCACCCTAATGCCCATTACACATAATGCCACTCACCATAATGCCCATTACACATAATGCCACACAACATAATGCCTATCACACATAATGCAATACACAGTAATGCCCATTCCACATAATGCCACATAATGCCACAGTGCGCGTCGAAAATTTACACTGTAATGGCCATTACACATAATGCCACACACCCTAATGCCCATTACACATAATGCCACTCACCATAATGCCCATTTCACATAATACCACACACCATAATGCCCATCACACATAATGCCACACACAGTAATTGACATTGCACATTATGCCAGGGATTGATAAATTTTTGTAAAATAGGGATAATAGGGATTACATAGTATACCACATGCCATTATGCCCAACACACGTTATGCCACACACCGTAATGCCCAATACACATTATACCAAACACTGTAATTCCCATTACACATTATGCCACAAACTGTAAGGCCCATTACATATTACGCCTCACACTGTGATGCCCATTACATGTTGCACCTCACACTGTGATGCCCATTACACATTACACCTCACACTATGATGCCCCTTACACATTGACTCAGACCACTATGCCCATTACTCCTCACACCGTGATGCCCATTACACATTACGCCTCACACCGTGATGCCCATTGTACATTATGCCAGAATGCCCAGTACACATTATGACACATGCCATAATGCCCATTACATATTATACCACACATTGTAATGGCTATTACATATGATGTCACATAAGTGTCGCTGGGGGACCCACACGCTGTACACCCTTCACCCATTTAATTTTACTCACCTCATCATCGGTCCGGCAGAGCAGCGGTAAAGACCACTGGGAAAATGGCGGCATGGTGACCCATATTCACATTACACAGCATGTAGTAACCCATAATCACATTACACAGCATGCAGTGAGTGACCCATAATCACATTACACAGTGCGTAGTGACCCAGGGCCGGCGCCACCACTAGGCAGCCTTAGGCATTTGCCTAGGGCGCCGGCCACTGGAGGGCGGAAGAAAGGAGCAGGAGGTCCCGTCCCCCCCCATGGAGGTAAGCAACTCTACCCCCCCCCCGCCGTGCGATGCGGTGGGGCCCGCCCGGCATCATCTCCCCATTTAGCGATGCAGCAGTGGCCGCATCAAAACCCCCCCACCCCCTGATGTATCGGATGTGCACCGGGCCTAGACCGGAGGTGACTGCGCTGATCCCCCCCTCTCCCCTCCCTGCAATGCCCGGGCTGCACATCACCTCACCCGGCACCGTCCGTCCCCTCCCCGCACGGAGCGACAGCCGCACCCCCCCTCCTCACAGAGCGACAGCCGCATTTCCCCCCGCACGAAGCGATGGAGAGCGCCGGGGCAGCGCCGGGGCGTCGCCCCCGCCTGGGGCGCCCCAGTGCCATGCACCGGCCCTGTAGTGACCCATAGTTACATTACACAGCACAGTGACAAATATTCGCACGTAGTGACCTATAGTCACATTACACAGTACGCAGTGACCCATATTCACATTACACAGCACGCAGTGACCCACAGTCACATTACACAGCACTAAGTGACCGATATTCACATTATACAGCGCGCAGTGACCCATATTCACATGACACAGCACATAGTGACCCATATTCTCATTACACAGCACGCAGTGACCCTCAGTCACATTACACAGCGCGTAGTGACAGATATTCACAATAAACAGTGCGCAGTGACCCATATTCACATTATACAGAGTGCAGTGACCAATATTCGCACGTAGTGACCCATATTCACATTACACAGCACAGTGACAAATATTCGCACGTAGTGACCTATAGTCACATTACACAGCACAGTGATGAATATTCGCACGTAGTGACCCATATTCACATTACACAGCACAGTGACGAATATTCGCACGTAGTGACCTATAGTCACATTACACAGCACAGTGATGAATATTCGCACGTAGTGACCTATAGTCACATTACACAGCACAGTGATGAATATTCGCACGTAGTGACCTATAGTCACATTACACAGCACAGTGATGAATATTCGCACGTAGTGACCTATAGTCACATTACACAGCACAGTGATGAATATTTGCACGTAGTGACCCATAGTCACATTACACAGCACAGTGATGAATATTCGCACGTAGTGACCCATAGTCACCTTACACAGCACAGTGATGAATATTCGCACGTAGTGACCCATAGTCACATTACACAGCATAGTGACGAATATTTGCACGTAGTGACCTATAGTCACATTACACAGCACAGTGATGAATATTCGCACGTAGTGACCTATAGTCACATTACACAGCACAGTGATGAATATTTGCACGTAGTGACCCATAGTCACATTACACAGCACAGTGATGAATATTCGCACGTAGTGACCCATAGTCACATTACACAGCACAGTGATGAATATTCGCACGTAGTGACCTATAGTCACATTACACAGCACAGTGATGAATATTTGCACGTAGTGACCCATAGTCACATTACACAGCACAGTGATGAATATTCGCACGTAGTGACCCATAGTCACCTTACACAGCACAGTGATGAATATTCGCACGTAGTGACCCATAGTCACATTACACAGCATAGTGACGAATATTTGCACGTAGTGACCTATAGTCACATTACACAGTGCATAGTGACTAATGTATGTATTATATGTATACGCTAGATGTACCCTGGGGTATATAGACACAGGGAACATATATTCGCTGAGCTGCGCAGTGCCTTGGCAGCCATCAGCCGCACCACTGGACCCCCGGGTGGTTAACAATATAGGCAGAGACAGCACAGTTATCACACAGGGAACAAATACCCGCCGAGCTGTACAGCGCCTAGGCAGCCATCAGCGGCACCACTGGTCACCGCATCAGCCAGGCAGGTAACAATACAGCAGGGACAGTACAGTTTTCCCAGTTATTCGTGGGCGGTGTTCCGCTTGCTAGGCAGCAAAAGATTGATGCTTAGTGAGTGATCCTGAATCAGGCCCCCTGTTCCCCTCACTACATTCTCACACACAGCCCACTCCCTCACAATAAATGGCACACTCCCCAATCTCTGCATACATTACCTTCAGGTTTCAGCCAGGAGCCATCCTGTGAGCCTGACACAGAACAGTAGGCTACAGGGCTACTGCAGCTGCACTAGTTCACCCGGGCACAGGAAAATGAAGGGGCGTGGCCTAATCACGGACCCCCCGTGGCCACACCCGCTTTTGAAACCTCGAGTCCTGCTGACTGCTGAAGGAGCCCAGGCCAGCCCAGCCCAGCGCAGGTACTGCTAGGTGGCCTGCAGCTGCACTACTTCACTACTACTGCAGCTGCACTAGTTCACCCGGGCACAGGAAAACGCAGGGGCGTGGCCCAATCACGGTTAAAGGGGAGGTGGGGGGAGAGGTCCTGCTGACTGCTGAAGGAGCCCAGCCCAGCGCAGGTACTGCAAGGTGGCCGGGGGAGGGGGCACTGCCACTGCCGGTCATTAGGAAGTGCTGATATTGTGCGGAGGTGCCTGTGCACCCCCGGCACCCCCTGTGCGCACGCCTATGGTGAGGGGGAGAGAAAACCACCTCTCCCCCCCCCCTCCCCTTTAACCAGTTATCTCATTTACCGGCTATATCTTCGGAAGCAGCTGACCCATTTACATGAGACAAGTATCATATTGAAGAACTTTTGAGTGGGCTTTGAATGATTTTGGTCCAGTAAAACTGAAACGTTTGGTTCCAGAGTAATCTGCCCTCAAAGAACATGAACAGCCATGAAATTACATTTCAAAAATAAAAAAAATTGGTTTATGCGCAATATCTCTGGAACCAATTGACCGATATGGACCAGCCTGGTAACATTTTGAAGGCCCAGCGATTGGAATTGAATGAGATCAACCACAAGCTTCTGTGATGCCAGGGCTGGAACTGGCAGCCGTCGGAACCGGGTGGGGGTCCGAATTGAAGGGTCCCATATTATCCTATGGGGAAAAAACTTTACAGCTTTGCCAGGCGATATCTCCAGTTTCCGGGGGGCTAGAGACACGGGGCTGGGCTCGTTGGAAAGCCCTGGACCTCAGCTACAAAATGAAATGACAGGGGGGGCACGTGCCCGGGTGCCCCCCCCCATGAATCCGCCACTGGCTGGCATTGCTCTAACCGCCGCCTCACCCACCTCCAATGCAGGGAGACCTGTGACAATGCCTGCGGAAGCTTGCGTTATTATCACATGGCTCCCTGCGGTATTTGTTTACATTTATAAATTTTTTCCTTTCTCATTATTAGTATGGAAAATACAATCTGGTTACTAAAAAAAAAATGTGAATTAAAGTGTAAACTAAATATTGTTAATAAATCTGCGTCTAGGTCTGGAGATACGGAAAGTATTTACCCCTAAATTCTCAAGACACGTTCAGATCCACATCTTCAACGAGATGTTTATGTGGAATTAACCAAGCTATTTATAAACCATTTTAAAATAAACTGTGAATTCTCCCAGGGCTAAGCCAACACTTCACTTAATGTACTTTCACGTCTTCATTTGCAGGAATCTTTCTAATGTCACTTCTCAGCTGATCTGAATTCTAAACTGCCTAAAGTTACAGTTACCACTCCATAAATAAGGTAATCAACTTGACATCATGCCACTCTTTCCACCAGACCCATCAGAAACATTTCCTTGATAGGACGGATCAGAATTACATTCTTTTTTCACTTAACATGTAAGCTATATACATTGCGTGTAAATGATGTTACCTTGTCTGATAATCTGTCACCATCTTATATTGACAGGTTTTAGTCATGCCGGCCAAGTCATATTAAAATCCTGGCTACATTATTGCTTTGATTAATTACATTTTTAAAATGAGCAAGCCTTTGGCAAATTAGCAGCAGCTACATCAGACTTCATTTTATTAACACAGACAGATCAGCACTGGTTCATGACCCTTTGTGCCCTAAGCAGAGCCAACCACTTTCCTACTGGACATGACCTTAGCTCGAAGGTGTCTTGTTCTGTTTATGAGTGTCAAACCAGGCTGCATGATGTCATAGCCTGTTGCTGCACTCCCAACTCCTTGGCACACCCAGGAGGGGTTTCTGAGTAACCAGAAAGTGCCAATTTGGACCTGATTTCTTTAAGACACAATGCCTGAGCACAGCCACATACCACGATCCATGTTTATGGTTCCAGCGTATAAATAGTTTCTACTATAGTAGGTCGACCTCTATAGGTAACATGCAGTGGTTCGACAGGAAAAAGGTTGACTGTGTTTATAGTGAGCACACAAAAAAACTTTTTTTTCGTATTATGATTTTTGCTGCATTTATAACATTTATTTCCAATCCTGGAACCTGGGGCGGCATTTCCAAAATTGTGACTTTGGCATGTACCACACAGTATACACAGTATGTTCTGTACAACCCTCGTGGTGGGACTGTCCTGGCCTTGCAGTGCTGTGTCGTTTTCCATCCTGACTTTTATTTGCGAAGCTAGGATCACTCATCTGATTGGCGATCATCAAATTAGTTCTCCTGCATCGGAGGCATGGAAGGAGATGTGTCTTCCTTACACATTCCCTCGCACGGTACCGAGGGGAATCGTCAGGGTGGTGGGGCGGGCGTTCGGCCGGGAGGCGTCTGGTGCTCGGCAGCTTTCCAAGCAATCCAGAATCAAGGTCTATAGCAGCCCATACACGCTGCTATAAGGGCATGCTTTCCGTGCTGTACTAGCACGGATCACATTGCATTGCATTGCCTGTGCATGCGTTGTGCATGCAATGCAATGCAATGTGATGAAACCTAAGTACAAAAAGTATGTGCAAGCACATACTTTTTGTACTTAGGTTTCATCACATTGCATCGCATTGCATGCACAACGGATGCACATGCAATGCAATGCAATGTGATCCGTGCTAATACAGCACGCCCACAAAGCAGCGTGTATGGGCTGCTTAAATGCTAAGTTATATATGCATACCTCCCAACTTCTGTGATGATGAAATCGGGACACTCCGCCGCAAAGGGGACGGGGCGTATGCAAATGAGGGCGCGACTTATGCTAATTAGCCGCAACCTCATTTTCATACGAGAATATATTTCATTCTATTCTATTAGATTGAGGGGTCTCCCAACTGCCACCCCCCGCAGCGGGACAATGCCTGTCGCGGGTGGGACAGCGGGACAGGACCCGAAAATCGGGACTGTCCCGCTGTAATCGTGACAGTTGGGAGGTATGTATATGTAAACATGGCAGGTCACTTATCCTCTTTTTTTCTCTGGTCCAAGTCACATATTCAATTTCTAATATAACAGAGGATATATGTTTAAAATCTGCACGGCCCGTTTTGGGGAATATATACCTCTCACAATCGTAACACCTGGTATTTGTCTACTTCTTATTAAACTGGCAGCGATCATTAAAAAAACTATCCTATCCCAATGGATCTCCCCAGATCCCTCCCCCATGTCCTTAACCGTCCCTAGCATATGCCATTTATTCATGATGGAAAGCGTCACTTAAAAAAGAGAAACTTACTGCAAAGTTATTTGACATATGATGTCATATGTCTGAACTTTGTCGCCCCCTTTGAGCCCTCAAAACCTCTTTCTCAAACACCTCCTGGTTCCTTCTAGAGTTGTTGAGCAATGATCCTCCTTTCTAACACATAATTAATATTGTTTGTTATGTTTAGGCTCTACTATGTCTTGTCACTAGTGTTAAGTTGTGATTATAGAACACCGTCACTAGTTATTGACTATATCATGTCTATTGGGTTTTATTGTATTGTGTGATAATAATATTTTTGTTTTGCATTGATGCTTTTCCTTTGAATAAAAAACTTTTTGGAAAAAAAAAAAAAAAATCTGCACGCTCAAATCAGTATTCAATACAGCAGGTGAAAAAACCCAAATCACAGTTTACCAAACCCCGCTGTGTTCCTACCCACAAATATTTGTGCAAAATTAATAAGAGGAGCTTGGACTGTTAAATGTCAGCATGTTCCAGTCCGCTGCTATAACAGATAAACATTGTAAAGTTCATGGTATCGTACATAGACCGTGTAGATTCAGCCTGGGTGTTTTATTTTATTTTTTATTACAGAACTTGTGGGTCGAACTCAGCATGGATCGCTAATCAGATATTTCACAGAAAGCCGCTATTGAGACAGAAAAAAAAAAAAATGGCTCTAGCAAAATTGCAAATGCAACGCAAATAGCGATGTATTTGCAGATCTATTCGCTTACACTAATCTGCTCAAGAATCAGGCTGGAAGTGGTCATCAATGACTTGAAAGACTCACCCCCAAAAACACGCCTGGGAGTGCCGTTTTTTTGCTCAGTCTGCCCTGGTAAGTGTGCGGTGTGAAGGGCCATTTTCAATACCCTGGGTCCAACAACCCGACAATCCGACCCGGGGTGATAGCAGTGTTTTACACATGTCGGAACTGGGTTGCTGGGCAGTCTGAACAGGAACCTTGGGTTGAGCGACCCGGGTCCCTGCCCTGCACGACGTGCCGCTGCTCCACCCACCCTCCACCTGTCAGCACCCGTCAATATGCCCATATGGTGATGTCAGCTGCCCGCCCTCCTTACCTGCATCACCAGGTGATTTGCATGGGAACACCCAGCGTTTGATAGATAAATAACAAGTAGATTCTGATTGGTTGCTATAGGGCAACAGCTCTATTTTTGGAATCCTCACATACCCCTCAATGTTCGTGCTTACAGTGCGCACCTGCATCTTCTTATTCCAATAAACACACATGCCACGCTGCTCATCCTTTTATCCTGTATGTGATTAATCACCAGCCCTTTACTGTGAGTCATGCATGGATTTTACAAGTTGAACATTTGGAGACCTTGACATGAGCCACATCCCCAGAGAGGCAGAGACTATAGGGGGTGTTCAATGTGTGCGGATATTTCCGACAGTCGGCAGCTTTAGTAAACTGACCGCTATGACTCAAGTGTAATCACTGTGTCTGAACAGTCTGAAAATTGAATACCGACTGTCGAATTGCCTGATACAAACTGTTGGAAACGAGATTGAATACCCCCTTTTATGGGTAAATTTGCTACAGCTTTTCAGAATGAAAAGACCTGATTTTGCGCATAGCAACCGATCATTCTATCATTTCTTTATTGCATCCCAGAAAAGGATCAACATAATCTAATTGGTTGTTACAGGCAACATCACCTCTTTCAATTTTTTTTCCGAGTGTGAGCACTGTGTCTGAGAAGAGGTGAGACTTATTTATAACTAAAATTATTTGCCCATCCTAATCAGCTGCCAGCAAATATCCAAGGCAATGGCGAGTGCAGCACATTACAGTAAGGTGTGCACCGCCGTAAAAAAGAAATTCTGTCCCTGCATGGGGGTGTCTAGAACCAGCCAGGGTGTGATTCTAGCATTATCTTAATCATTATTTCACTTATAATTATAATGAACCCCCTACAACCACTAATAAAGTGTTGAAAGTAAATGTGTGATCAGTTAAATGCATACTCTCCAACATATGAAGGTTGGAAATCGGTACACATTCGGAAAGGGGGCTTGTCCATTGGCAAAGGGGGCGTGTCCATTGGTAAAGGGGGCCACACCTCCTTTAATTAACGCGCTCCCTCACCTCCCAACATATGTGCTTCGTTCTCAGTGTATAGCGAAGTTCATCTGCCTTTGGCATCTCTCTCCAGTACGGGAGGGTCCGCGGGCTGCGTGACGTCATGATGCGATGCACGCTGCCGGGACCCACGCACCACTGGGAACAGAGAGGGCGCCGGAGAGAGACCTAACCTGCCGGAGAGGGGCCAGAGTCAGTAGAATTAATTCTTTCCTTCCACACCGTGCCGATCTTTTAGAAAAGGAGTAGCCGCCTAAACGGTACAATCGGTACACTCTGATATAGCCGATACAGACCGTTAAAAACCGGTACTGTACCGGCTAAAACGGTACAGCTGGAGGGTATGTAAATGCATCCCCACCCCTATAGCCACTGTAAGAACAAAGAATTTGTACCATATACGTAATGCCCCAGTATTGGGATATACTGGGATATACGTTATGCCCTGCATAGTGCCATATATGTAATTCCCCCCATAGTGCTATATATGCAATGCCCCCCGTAGTGCCATATACATAATGCCCCATGTAATACTAACTACCTCTGCGTCTGCAGATCTTCTGATATTCTGTACAGCAGCCCTGGACACGTGTAGCTCCACCACTCTGCCGCAGGTGCTCCGCCCCCTTACTAGCATTCGCTGTCTCAGGGCGCTTGTAAGGAGCTTCTTATGTGGCTGCCGGTGGTGCTGCTGCCTGTCAGACTTTGTGACAGGTGCGGAGCCGGTAGCAACAGGACAGCAGCAGCAGGGAGATGCTCTGCATCCTCTGCTGAGTGGCTAGCTCCGGCCCTAGTAGGGGTGGGGGGGTCTGGACATTAGGGTGTGCCTGTGTACACCCCTGCACATGCCTATGACATACCTCCCAACTTTGGAAGTTTAGTATGCGGGACGCAGCTGCTGCGCGCGAAAGGCGCGCCGAAATTTTCAGGGGCGTGACCTAATTTGGGGGGGTGGCCTATACTCACGGCTCTTCCCCGAGGCCACGCCCCCATTTTGCCGCTATAGGGGCATGATCCAGAGGCTCTGTGAGCCTCTAGCCATGCCCCCAGCCCCCTGGCTGCGGGAATAGATGCTGTGTGCATGCGCACAGCGTTTATTCCCCGCTGCTTAGCAGCTGACAGGGGGGACTCCCAACAGCCCCCCCACACCGCGGGACACTGCCGCCCCAATCGGGACTGTCCCGATAAAATCGGGACTGTCCCGATAAAATCGGGACTGTTGGGAGGTATGCTTTGAACCAGGGGGAAGGGGGGGGGGGGGCTACACAAATATACACAAACTAGGCTTATTTGAAATTATTTAAAATAGTAATGTTGTCAGAGGAAACCGTTTTTCTTCTTTATGAAGATGTGCACTTCTTTTCCATTAGTAAGGAGATGTCATTATTACATATAAAGAATGTTCGACTTGTACATTGCATATTCCTCTGGAATTACTTCACAAAAGAGAACAGAGTGTTTTAGCATTCTATTAATTTCTAGTGAACACTGGTGATTAACTTGAATTATTAGTCTCTATTAAGGCATGAATGGTAAGGGAGATGAATTTTCAACTACTGCTTTAATTAGATTTTAAATAATGAAATATACATTGACAGCTCAAAGGATGTTGACTATATATATATATTAAGCTGTGCTACTCTATGGTCTAAGCTGCGGAAGGCTCAGAGACAATGGGCCTTATTCTGGCGTCCTAGTCACACCTAGTTGCTACTAAGACACATTTTTGGCAAAAAGCTACCCAACGCTCAAGGGCAGAAGTGTAGGAGGCAACGGAGTCATGAGCCGCCAGGCTCCTGCTCTGAAGCGGCCTCCCCTACTCCACCGTCAATTAGCTGTTTTGTTTCAATCAGTTAATTGATAGCCCAGGCTGTTGTGCTCACTCCCCCCTCTAGCAGTCCCTGCACTTACCCTCTTTATTATAATCATGAGTTTTGCAAATGTGATACTTGGTATTAGAACCTATGACCTATGGCACTAAACATTGAACATTGTAACCTTGCGGATGGAGCTATTTGCTCCTGCATAGGTATCCTGAGTATTCTAACTATCTTAACTTCTAGCTCTGGGTAGCTTCATATAGTTAGAATCTGCAGACTCTGGGGGGTATTCAATACCCGCCCCTATTTCCGATGGGGAAAATAGCAGCGGGCGCCTATTCAATGCTGTCTTTCCAAACAGCATTGAAGCAGCATCTCGGCAGAACGGACCCGACTTTAAAAGCTGTTGGGCCCGTTTTGCAGAGAACGTCCGTGGATTGTCGAGATCACGTCCGTATCTCCACAATGCACAGCGGTTTACGTGGCTACGCCCATATGGAAATGCTTATGGTAAATGAACACAATTGAAGAAAGGGTAATTTCCGTCCCGGTGAAGAAATCCTCCTCACTTAGAATGTATATGGTATAGATTAGAGCCAAATCCTATTCCAGCAAAAAAGTGCAAGTGTTGTGAGCTGGATGCACTTGAGGACACATGCACTTTTTTCTCAGTGGTTTCATTCAGTAGGTTAGGTGGAACTTGGTATTACCATGTAATTTCTATGTGTATGAGCTTTTATTTGTTTGTACACCTATAGTTGCTTTCTTTTTTGACAATGCGGTTTGAAAAAGACCTTATTTTATTAATAAAGTTTTTTTTTTTCAATTACGCCCCCCCCCCCCCTCTCTATTCAGAGTCATCGAGTTCTACTGCGCATATGTGAGCCAGTTCCCTGCGTACAAGGACCCATGCTGGGGAAGTGCTGAGTATCACGCAGCTGCTCCAACAAAATATTATTGGTAAGCTCTGGCGAGAGAGTCATTTCTACTGTTGCAACGTATACTCTATCTACACCTGTGCATGAAGCTTCAAGTTCTACCAATCCGCGCACACTGCAAAACATATGGCATTCTAATACTACCTGGCACTAGTCAAAATCAAGCTGTTCCTTTCTGAAAGCGTATTATAAAACGAATCATCACCAATATGCCAGTCTGCTTTAATGCTAATTAAAAATATGTTTCTCCATTGTTAAACATTTAGGGACCCAAATGTGAAAAATGTTCAGGGCATTATTCGTACCACCAATGCGCAATAGATAGCCCAGCCAGCTGCGGGTAAGTGTTTATTTGCACCATGGGGGCAAGCTGATGCCTGTCGATGAAACTCAGGCGGATTGTTAAATACAATAAGGATTCTGTCTGCTCCAGACGTACATGATAACCTGGGAAGCAGCTGTGAGCAGCTTCTCCCACTAGGTAGCCGTGATTAGCGCGATTACTAACAACCACATCCGGATTTTGTTAGATTGACTATTAGCTGTTTTCCTTTTTTTGCTGGCACGCTTTTCAAGAATTAATTGCAGCAGTTGTGTTGCTATAGCAGCTGATCTAATATCTCTCACCCAAAGGAGACTGGAGAGAGAGAGAGAAATACAAGTTATGACCTTATCTCGTGAGTGTGTAAAGGAAACAGAAATATGCAAATGATCACTTTTCCTCTAAATATTCCCAGTAGCTTTGGTGAGATCTGACAGGTGGGGAAGGAGTGTATTATACCCCTTTCATACAGAAAATGATATTCCGGAGTCCTTTTTTTGTGTGAATGGGTCGATCTGGATCTCGAACTCCGGGTCTCTGACCCTGCAAAAGACCAGGGTCGGAAACCAAGGGCGGGATTCTCTAATAAATGCGGCTGCACATCGCCGGCATTCACATAGTTAATAATCGCATATGCACTAAAATATGCGATTATTAAGGCAAAGGACAGCTCTTGCGATAAGAGCTGTCCTTTGTGTTGTGGCCGGCGATGTGCAGCGGGTCCCCCCTCCCTACCCGGACCCGGCTCCGCTTCCGGTACTTGTGTATTTTGGCGGCGCCCATCGCATCGCATACCATAACACATACAATGGTATGCGATGCGACGCGATATCGTACGATAGTGCACGATGGCATACAATTTTGAAATTGTATGCCATTGTACATGGCATACAATGCCATACGATGCGATGCGATTAAACATTGTATAAGCACCCTAATGGGTGCTTATACAATGTTAAGCACCCAAATGGGTGCTTACAATGTTAAATGCACCCCCACGCCACCCCCCCACTATAAACGTGAACCCGAAGCGTGGCGAGCGCAGCGAGCCCGCGAGGGGCGGCGGTACGTGTCCTACGACCTTTTCATACCCCCACTATCCACGTCGGCGTGGAGTTGAGAAAAGAATAGTGTGGCGAGCGCAGCGAGCCACCGAGCCCGAAGCGTGGCGAGCGCAGCGAGCCCCGCGAGGGGACGCGGATACCTGTGAAGCCCGCGAAGGGACGCGTTTACCTGTGAAGGTATCCGCGTCCCCTCGCGGGGCTCGCTGCGCTCGCCACGCTTCGGGCTCGGTGGCTCGCTGCGCTCGCCACACTATTCTATTCTCAACTCCACGCCGACGTGGATAGGGGGGGTATGAAAAGGTCGTAGGACGCGTACCGCCGCCCCTCGCGGGCTCGCTGCGCTCGCCACGCTTCGGGTTCACGTTTATAGTGGGGGGGTGGCGTGGGGGTGCATTTAACATTGTAAGCACCCATTTGGGTGCTCAAAAGCACCCTTAAGGGTGCTTATACGATTTTTGGTCGTGTAGGGGGTCAAAATCGCGTCGCATCGTATGCCATCGGGTGCATGGCATGCGATGCGATGCGATCTGATCGTCGTACGACGGACATCGGGGGCGCCGCCAAAATACACAAGTACCCCGCTTCCTCCTCCCTGCATTTGGAAGAGGTGCAGGGAGGAGGAGATCACTGGTCCGGGCAGCACAGCAGGAGGCTGCCTGAACACAGGTGAGGGGGGACGGTGCAGATCGGTGCGGGGCGGCAGGGGACGCGAAGGGAAGCCCATAGGCTTCCATGGGGTTACGCCATATAGAACTGGTGTAACCCCCGCAGTGAAGCACCGGCGGCGGAGCTTTGCTGCATATGAAAATGCAGTAAAAACCTCGAAAACAGGGTTTTTACGGCATTTTTTGTTTGCAGCATCTTGCCCCAAGAGTTTAAGATCTGAATTGACCCTTTCACACAGGAGAAAACCCAGTGTAATAGAGCAAATTTCTGGGTCTAAATTTAAGACACAGAGATTTCCTCTCCTGTGTGAAGGGGGGTCTGACAGCGGTGGCCGAATAACCCGTGTTTTAAAAGCCAGGTAAATGCCGCTAATTACCGGGTTATTCTGTCTGAAAGCGGTATTAGAGGTGAGGAATGAGTGTATTAGAGGTGGGGAAGGAGTGTATTATAGGTGAGGAAGGAGTGTATTAGAGGTGGGGAAGGAGTGTATTATAGGTGAGGAAGGAGTGTATTATAGGTGAGGAAGGAGTGTAGTAGAGGTGAGGAAGGAGTGTATTAGAGGTGAGGAAGGAGTGTATTAGAGGTGGGGAAGGAGTGTATTATAGGTGAGGAAGGAGTGTAGTAGAGGTGGGGAAGGAGTGTATTATAGGTGAGGAAGGAGTGTATTACAGGTGAGGAAGGAGTGTAGTAGAGGTGGGGAAGGAGTATATTACACGTGAGGAAGGAGCCTATTAGAGGGGAGAAAGGAGTGTATTAGAGGTGGGGAAGGAGTGTATTTCAGGTGAGGAAGGAGTGTATTAGAGGTGGGTAAGGAGTGTATTAGAGGTGGGGAAGGAGTGTATTAGAGGTGAGGAAGGAGTGTATTAGAGGTGGGGAAGGAGTGTATTAGAGGTGGGGAAGGAGTGTATTACAGGTGAGGAAGGAGTTTATTACAGGTGGGGAAGGAGTGTATTAGCAGAGCCGGCCCTAGGCATAGGCAAACTAGGCAACTGCCTAGGGCATTTGGAATGCCTAGGGGCACCAGCAGCTTCTCCTGATTAAAATGATATGCAGCATGCCTATATTCTGTGTGTGAGTGAGGCTGTATCTGCATATGAAATAGTGTATTCATGGAAATCACTGTAACATAGCATTCCGCATGCAGGCACAGCCACAGTCGCACACAGAATATAGGCATGCCACATATCATTTTAATTAATGGAAGCTCCTTGTGTGTCCTGGTCACATAACAATGCAAATAAGATAAATTTTCAGCAAAAAAGGCACCCAACAATAGCAGAACTGGCCTGGAGCTGCATGGCCTATTAAGGCAAGATGTAAGAGGAAACATCTGTATTCAAGCAGAGGCAGAGGTCACAGTGTTAGCGGCTGTGCGAGTGCTGTCTGCGGGTAGGTTGGTTGTGCAATAGTGTTTGGCATATGTGTGTCATTTATAAATGCATTAATAATGTGCAACATATGTGTAATGGGCATTATTTGTGTATAAGGGCATTAATAATGTGCAACATATGTGTAAGGGGCATTATGTGTGTCAGTATGTGTATGAAGGGCATTAATAAAGGTTGGAATAATGTGTAAGGGGCATTATGTTTATAAGGATATTAATAATGGGTGTCATGTGTAAGTGGCATTACAGGGGTGCCGAGAGAAAGGGGTAGGGGGTACAAATTACCCATACCAAAGTCTGATGAAAGGGCCCAGTGGGGGCCCCGGGCCCCCTCCCCTTAAGTGACAGCAGCAGCTGCAGCAGCTCTTCTCCTCTGCCCAGCACACACTGCTTTGTGCTGGGTTGCAGTGTGGCCATGGAGGTGCTTAAAATACAATATTTTCTCAGGATTTTTTTCTAGGGTATAATGTGAGGAGTAATGTACATAAGGTAAAGTGGTACTACTGTGTGATGTAATGTGAATAAGGGACACCATCGCATGATATAATGTGAATAAAGTTGCACTACTGTGTGGCATAATTTGAATTGGGGGTACTATTGTGTGGCCATGCCCCTTACCAGCAAGAACACACCCCTGTTTGGGCTGTGCACCGAATGTGTGCGCTGTTTCTATTTAAAATATTGCGGGTAGGAGCACCAAAAGGATGACTGCTATGATGAGGGTTGATGGTGCTGGGAAAGGGGAGCAGGGTCAGAGGTGGAACTAGTGGCAGTGCTATGGGGCACCACCCAAAATCTTGCCTAGGGCGTCATTTAGGCTAGGGCCGGCTCTGTGTATTAGAGGTGGGGAAGGAGTGTATTAGAGGTGGGGAAGGAGTGTATTAGAAGTGGGGAAGGAGTATATTACAGGTGGGGAAGGAGTGTATTACAGGTGGGGAAGGAGTGTATTACAGGTGGGGAAGGAGTGTATTACAGGTGAGGAAGGAGTGTATTAGAGTGAGGAAGGAGTGTATTACAGGTGAGGAAGGAGTGTATTACAGGTGAGGAAGGAGTTTATTACAGGTGGGGAAGTAGTGTATTACAGGTGAGGAAGGAGTGTATTACAGGTGAGGAAGGAGTGTATTAGAGGTGAGGAAGGAGTGTATTAGAGGTGAGGAAGGAGTGTATTAGAGGTGGGGAAGGAGTGTATTAGAGGTGGGGAAGGAGTGTATTAGAGGTGGGGAAGGAGTTTATTTCAGGTGGGGAAGGAGTGTATTAGAGGTGGGGAAGGAGTGTATTACAGGTGAGGAAGGAGTGTATTACACGTGAGGAAGGAGCGTATTAGAGGTGAGAAAGGACTGTATTAGAGGTGGGGAAGGAGTGTATTACAGGTGAGGAAGGAGTGTATTAGAGGTGAGAAAGGACTGTATCAGAGGTGGGGAAGGAGTGTATTAGAGGTGGGGAAGGAGTGTATTTCAGGTGAGGAAGGAGTGTATTAGAGGTGGGGAAGGAGTGTATTAGAGGTGAGGAAGGAGTGTATTAGAGTTGGGGAAGGAGTGTATTAGAGGTGGGGAAGGAGTATATTACAGGTGGGGAAGGAGTGTATTACAGGTGGGGAAGGAGTGTATTACAGGTGGGGAAGGAGTGTATTACAGGTGAGGAAGGAGCATATTAGAGTGAGGAAGGAGTGTATTACAGGTGAGGAAGGAGTGTATTACAGGTGAGGAAGGAGTTTATTACAGGTGGGGAAGAAGTGTATTACAGGTGAGGAAGGAGTGTATTACAGGTGAGGAAGGAGTTTATTACAGGTGGGGAAGGAGTGTATTACAGGTGAGGAAGGAGTGTATTACAGGTGAGGAAGGAGTGTATTACAGGTGAGGAAGGAGTTTATTACAGGTGGGGAAGCAGTGTATTACAGGTGAGGAAGGAGTGTATTAGAGGTGGGGAAGGAGTGTATTAGAGGTGGGGAAGGAGTGTATTAGAGGTGAGGAAGGAGTGTATTAAAGGTGGGGAAGGAGTGTATTACAGGTGAGGAAGGAGTTTATTACAGGTGGGGAAGGAGTGTATTACAGGTGAGGAAGGAGTGTATTAGAGGTGGGGAAGGAGTGTATTAGAGGTGGGGAAGGAGTGTATTAGAGGTGAGGAAGGAGTGTATTAAAGGTGGGGAAGGAGTGTATTAGAGGTGAGGAAGGAGTGTATTAGAGGTGGGGAAGGAGTGTATTAGAGGTGGGGAAGGTGTGTATTAGAGGTGAGGAAGGAGTGTATTAGAGGTGGGGAAGGAGTGTATTAGAGGTGAGGAAGGAGTGTATTAAAGGTGGGGAAGGAGTGTATTAGAGGTGGGGAAGAAGCAAATTAGAGGTGTGGAAGAAGTGTATTGGAGATGAGGAAGGAGTGTATTAGATGAGGAAGGAGTGTATTAGAGGTGAGGAAGGAGTGTATTAGAGGTGGGTAAGTAGCGTATTAGAGGTGGGGAAGAAGCAAATTAGAGGTGGGGAAGAAGTGTATTAGAGGTGAGGAAGGAGTGTATTAGAGGTGAGGAAGGAGTGTATTAGAGGTGGGGAAGGAGTGTATTAGAGGTGGGGAAGGAGTGTATTAGAGGTGAGGAAGGAGTGTATTAAAGGTGGGGAAGGAGTGTATTAGAGGTGAGGAAGGAGTGTATTAGAGGTGGGGAAGGAGTGTATTAGAGGTGGGGAAGGTGTGTATTAGAGGTAAGGAAGGAGTGTATTAGAGGTGGGGAAGGAGTGTATTAGAGGTGAGGAAGGAGTGTATTAAAGGTGGGGAAGGAGTGTATTAGAGGTGGGGAAGAAGCAAATTAGAGGTGTGGAAGAAGTGTATTAAAGATGAGGAAGGAGTGTATTAGATGAGGAAGGAGTGTATTAGAGGTGAGGAAGGAGTGTATTAGAGGTGGGTAAGTAGCGTATTAGAGGTGGGGAAGAAGCAAATTAGAGGTGGGGAAGAAGTGTATTAGAGGTGAGGAAGGAGTGTATTAGAGGTGAGGAAGGAGTGTATTAGAGGTGGGTAAGAAGCGTATTAGAGGTGGGGAAGAAGTGTATTAGAGGTGGGGAAGAAGTGTATTTGAGATGAGGAAGGCACCTCATCTAGTTCAAAACGCATGTGATGTGCTAAAGCAGCGTGCATTTTGAACGGCAGTACGGATGGTGTAATGTTTAGCATTACTGCCTCACAGCACTGAGGTCATGGGTTAAATCCCCACCATATTTGTATATTTGTATATTCTCCCCATGTTTGCGTGGTTTCCTCCGGGTGCTCCGGTTTTCTCCCACAATCCAAAAATATACTGATAGGTTAATTGGCTTCCAACAAAATTAACCCTAGAATGTCTGTGTGTGCGTGTACATCATGTGATAGGAAATATAGATTGTAAGCTCCACTGGGGCAGGGACTGATGTGAATGTTCAAATATTCTCTGTAAAGCGCTGTGGAATATGTGTGCTCTATATAAAAAATGCGATCTAGTTCAAAAAGTATGTGCAGCGCTACTACTGTCAGCAACTGGTGTGGGTGTTACACAAAAGCAGCACTACTACTGTCGGCAACTTGTGTGGGTATTATGTATAAGCAGCACTACTACTGTTGGCAACTGTGGGTATTATGTATAAGCAGCGCTACTATGTGGGCATATGCAGGAGTACTCAGGGCATTACATATACTGTAGCATAATGTGTGTCATAATGTCATATGGGCATTATGGTGTGCAACATATTGTGTGAGGGGCATTATGGTGTTGGGCATAATGTGTAATGGGCATTACGGTGTGCTGCATATTGTGTAAGGGGCGTCATGATGTATAATGGGCATTACTGTGTGGTATAATGTGTAATGGGCATTACAGTGTGTAGCATTGTGTTATGGGCATTTATTGGTACTTTTATATGACCACGCCCCTTCCCCATGAAGCCACGCTCCTACATTTTTGCAGCGCACCTCTGGCGTGCACTCTCCCTGCTTTAGCTGTGGTGGTGGGGCAGTCACCAATTCCCTTTCTGGCACAGGGCACCAAAATGGCTAGTTACGTCACTGGTGCTGTGTAATGTGAATATGAGTGTTCTACTGTGTGGTGTAATTTGAAATGGGAGTACTATTATGTGGCCATGCCCCTTCCTTGTAAGACCACACGTCTTTCTTTCAGTGTGCGCAGTTCCTTTGTAAAGTATGGAAGGGTGCAAATTTACAGTTTGCGGGAGGGTGCCGAACACCCTAGCACCGGCCCTGGGTGGACGTATATACTAATCGTCACTGCATCTTATGGGGAGCTATTCCTTGAGACAAAGAACTGTCAGTCTTTTCTGACTGAATTGTAGGAGCCTACACTGAATGCTCTAACAGCTTAAAGCACTGATCAGCTGACTGGTGCTATTAAATTGCAGTCTACAGTGCAAATGACATACTCTTCTGCACCTACAGATGGAGCATCTCTCATTCAGCGATGGGATTGCTCCCGGTGGCGATCGCCGGCAGAGAGCCACTCCATCTGACTGGGACACACGAGTGTCTCACACGCCCGTGTGTCCCAGTCACTGGGCGGCGGGGAGCAGGCACCAACTGGGGACCATCGGGGAGCTCCGTCGGAAGGGGACGTGCGAGTGTCTCATGCACATGTGTCCCCTTCCGTAGGCTGGTGGGGGCTGGCGGTTGGCGATTCCACCAGCCCTGGCAAGAAGAGAGGCGCTCCATCTGTATATGTAACTGGTTAACTTTGTCACAGGAATCACTGGCACTTCTACTGATGGTCCTTTCCGATGACTTGAACACATTTTACAGCTTTATTGTCACTTTATGATGGTTCTGCAACTTTTCTGCATAATATTTCTACAGCAGAAGCACTTTAGGTTTGTTATTGTAAATATGAAAATTAGTTTACAAAAGAACTTTAAACTTTAATGTAGGCAAAATCTGACTTTTTTGACAACTCCCACTGCAACTATGATTAATATTGCTTGAATTTAGTGTTTATAATTTACAAAGAAGGATAATAATTAACATTCCAAATGTTTCCATATTTGAACCTGGGTATGCCGTGTAAATGATTGCCGCTTTAAAATCCGGACAGACTCAAGTGAAATCTCACACTTCCTTCTCCCCCCAGTTGTCTGACTACAAAACTGTAGTATTTACAATGGGCATAACAATTGTGTAGAACTTATCCTGACACATCACAAAGCAGTCACATACTTTTGCAACGAGAGAAGGGTTTTTATGGCTTACAAAAGCGGTTTTGATATCCTGTGGCAGCTATCGGTAGGTTATTATAATTCATTTTCTAAGCCAGAATGGATCAATGGTATCAGCCAACATATGCTTACCGAGCAAACTAGAATCAGGCCCATAGTGTCTTCAAGTTTCAGAATATATATCTATATATTGTAGATGGTGCCGCTCTCTTAAGTTCCTCCAGCACGCCAGACATTCGTATCTTGCGGGTGGCACGCTGGAGGACGTGGACGCGGGAGCATGTGAGTCGCTTGCGTGTCCACATCCTCTGGCCCCCCATTCATGTCCAGTGCACACTCGACACATTCTCCAGCAGGCCTCGGTGAATGGCGTACCGGGGCCCGGCTAAAGGAGAAATTCTCCATCTGTATATCCACGTAGGGCAATGGGGATCAAAGAAACACTACAAGGATGCATTACTTCCCCCAGCACCTCAAGAAATTGAATGTACTTGACTGGAGACAGATAGGGCCCACAGTACTAGGTTAGGATTTCTTTTTATACAGGTTGAGTATCCCTTATCCAATATGCTAGGGACTTGGAGCATTTTGCATAAGGGATTATTCCATATTTCGGGAAAAATTCATACTCAACTGGTTTCAGGTGTCCCCCACCATCCTCGGCGACCATCTACTGAGCATTTCTGGTCTCAATGATGCATGGCGCGGGTGGGCAGGTGACCGCTGCCCACGCAAAATATATCATTGGGAGCACGAATGCCTCTGAAGACGGATGCCGGGGAGTCTGGGGGACCAGTTGAGTATGAAAAACAAAAATATAAGTGCGGGGGTCAAAAAACAAAACCCTACCTACGGTTTTCAGAATATTTTTTTTTATATATATATATATATATATATATATATATATATATATATATATATATATATATATATATATATATATATACGGATAAGGGATACTTAACCTGTACCAGCACAGCCACCAGCTCTAATTTACATTGAGCATAATTAATTTGAATTGGTCTTGGACCACCAATCCAGTCCACAGCACACAGTTTGGGAACCACTGGTTTAATGTGTACCAGCAATCTGGCATGGTTCAAGGCAAAAGAGAATTTGGCTCAACGATCAGTCTGATTTCCAGTTATCCTAGTATGTATCTACCCTAAGATTGGCTAATAAGCTTACTTGCTGAAGCATTTACAACTACAATTATCCCTTATCCAAAATGCTCGGGACCACAAACATTTTGGATAAGGTATCTTTTCATTTTTTGGAATTATTTTTTTTTCCTGGACCCCTGGTGGTGCCCCGATGGTCCACGGCGGCCTTCAGGATCCTCTTCAGCGGCATCTCCGGTCCCAGGGGTGCATTGCGCGAGTGCACATTCGCGCTGGTGACGTGACCGACGCGACCGCACACTCGCGCAATGCACCCCTGGGACCAGAGATGCTGATGAAGAGTATTGCGGAGGCCGCTGTGGATACGGGGGGATGAGGTAACTATGGAAAAAGGGGGGGATACCACCCCCCCCCCCCAATATAAAAAATCAAAAAATTTCTGAAAAACCGCGGTTTTCGGAATATTTTGGTTTTCGGAATACACGGATAAGAGAGACCCAACCTGTAGTACAAATAATTATTCATAGTACAGTATAAATAATTATTCATTAGTTCATCGGGTGTACAATAATTATTTATGCTAGTTGTAAATGCTTCATCTATTAAGCTTAATAGTCGATCTTAGTGTACTATTTTGCTCTGGGACCCCATCAGACAATAAAAATGATTACAGGACCACAGATATTAGTTACCGCAGAATGGTGGCGCAACGCGTGGTCTTAAAGTGCACATGCATGGCAGCATTGTGGAGGTACAAAATGATGTGAGCGTCTGAGGTAACAGCCAATTGAACAGATTTTTAAGACTCCTTGAATCACTGACAGAGATCAGAGAAGTTATTATTGGTTGGTCAGCAACATGGAGTCGCGACCCCATGTTGAGATGGTTGGGACCCACATTGGAATCAGGACCCACAGTTTGAGAACCGCCGACATAAACGATTAAATGAACGACAAAAGACTTCAGTTCCATCCTTCATTACACTGCATGGTGCCGAATAGGTTACATAGAATTTGACGGCAGATAAGAACCACTTGGCCCATCTAGTCTGCCCCTTTTTTTAAACATGTTACCTCAAACCATATTTGATCCTTATTTTTTTGTAAGGATATCAATATGCTTATCCCAAGCATGTTTAAATTGTACTACTGTATTTGCGTCTACCACCTCTGTTGGGAGGCTATTCCACTTATCTACTACTCTTTCTGTGAAAAAATTCTTCCTCACATTTCCCCTGAATCTTCCTCCCTCTAGTTTCAGTGCATGTCCTCGTATTCTGTTGCTCCTCTTCCTGTGAAGAATGTCTCCCACCTGTACCTTGTTAAAGCCCTTGATATATTTGAAAGTTTCTATCATGTCCCCCCTTTCCCTTCTCTGCTCTAAAGTATACATATTAAGATCTTTTAGTCTTTCCTGGTACGTTTTGTGATGTAGGCCATGCACCATTTTAGTTGCTCTTCTTTGTACAGTCTCTAATGTATTTATATCCTTCTGGAGATATGGCCTCTAGAACTGAACACAATACTCTAGGTGAGGTCGTACCAATGACCTATACAGTGGCATTATTACTTCTTTCTTTCTACTGCTGATACCTCTCCCTATGCAACCAAGCATCTGACTTGCCTTCTTCATTGCTTTGTTACATTGTTACTGTCTGAATGGCTGTGCAGCCTGGCTGGCCAGATAATGTCCCATGCGGACCATGCAATCCTGTGTACACACTAGGCAATGTGCATAGTTGTCATTCTGATGCCGATATCACTGTAGTGTGTACCTACCTTAGTGTTCTGTAAACAAGTGCTTATACATCATAGTTCTTTGTATATATGTAGAACACAGCACTTTTGTAGCCATATATTTTGTGAGATAAATCATTTGCATGATGCATTATTATTTAATTTGCATCATTAGTAGACAGCACCCAAGAGTACATTACTGTGGCTTCAGTTCACTGGTATGCTAGCATGGTACAATATTATTGGCAGCTAGCCCAGCCAAAAGGCCTTTGTCATTCATAATAAGTACATCAGAGTTCTCTGTCTGCTATGTGCAATACAGAGGAGTTCTGTTCAATTTACACCTGCTGAAGAATACTTTAATTATGTGCATTACAAAGTTGTTAAATTACAAGGTGTTTAGCATTGTGTGCCTCTTACTTCTTCACACCCCACCACGCATGGGGAGCACAACAGATTCCATTCCTGACTTGTCTTGCTGTTATTCCTGAACTCCTCTACTTATTATTTAAAATAAAATATTAATTGGTGTTCATAATCAAAGAGCAGTAGTTAAACACTAGCAATGGGGTGGTACAGGTAAATGCAAAAAAATATTTAAATTAAACCCCGGAAGACGGTTTTGTTACAGGAATATGTTTGAAAATAAACACTGCTCAGTAGAAGGCATGCTTGCCTACTTTTGAAAACTAGTTTCAGGGAGATTATAGTTGGTAGTAGAATTTTGCGCAGCACCCTATTGAGGGGGCGTGCCATGCTTCACCCACAGGGCATGTCTAGTTCCATATATGGAGAGATTGTGAAAAGCGATTGTGAACGTGGCACCTAGAAGCGTGGGTGTGTATAATGCTACATCTCAGAGCAGTTAGTAAGAGACACTATACTTGGTAAAGTGCTGAGAAATGGTGCTGATGATTTACTGTAAATGTATCTATCTCTCATTCCTTTTTTCCCAAAAAATGTAATGTGGGCTAGGTGACAAGAGGGAAATTGCTAGACTAATGAGGGAGAGAGGGAGATTGCTGCTATTTCAGGGAGTCTCCTGCAGAATGCAGGAGGGGAGGCAACTATGGTAGAAGGTCATCATTGAAATTTGATTGGACAGAAAATCTGTTGTACTGTATTGACAAGCTTCCACTGGGCAAATAACATAGTACATAACAGAAGTACATTTCTTTCTATACTTGACCAATGGAAATAGAATAATACTACTGAGGACTTTTTATTAAAATATGGTAATAAGAAAATCACACTACTGCTGCAGTTTGCAGTTGCCCCTGTGAGGATCGGTGTCCGCGTGTTCAGCGGTGGAAAAATAACAGTTTAGATAGATTTAAAAAATAAGGTAAAAATTAAAAATCACAATATTTTAAAATTATTTACCAGTGAAAAATATTTTATGTAACCTCTTCACTGATAAGACTGCTTTGGTATTTTACTGGTCTGGCCCTAGTACAACATCAGTAATCAGTTTAGTAATTAGTATGCAGACACATTATTTTCTTTCAGAAGACTTTGAGTTTACAGAAAATTACATTCGTTTGCATATATCACCTTACATTACATAGGAAAATCACCCAAAGTTGCCCCAAAAAAAAAATATTGTGTTTTTATTGAAACTAAACTAAAGTGAATTAAATACATTTATGGTTTGGAACTCTAACCCAATAATTTTGTTTCTGTAGTTTGCACTTGAACAAATTGCTTAAAGTGTATAGGAATAATATGGGTAGGTAGCCCAAAAACTAAATAACCTGCTGCATTAAATGATGGGGGTCATAATCCAAACCTGGAAGGTACTATAGCACTCTTTCTTCAATAGTACTCAAGACATTTGCATTTGTATCTGTACGCCTATGATTTATTTGCCAGGTAAGAAAACTAAAGAACTACTGAGTGGTGAATTAATTTGCATGTGATGATAACCATGATCAGTAGTGTGTACATACTATACTGTATGTGGCACTTTAGGTAGCCCAGAGATTGAGTATTTGAAAATGGAGGCTTATGGCGTTATGAACAAATATACTGTATGCAAGTTCAGTGCAAAATTGGGTCAAATTGATGGGGAATCGGTATATTATTCTAATCTCTTTACAAGTGCACATAAGATGAATTTTGACTGCACTTGACTTGACCCCTTAGGAGGCAGCATATAAACATTTTTATACTGACTGTTTTATTTAACTATTCGCTCCTCCTCTTAATTTGGGGTCCTTATGTTTACCAATCACATTCCCATTTAGAATAATGAAAGAGTGGTATAGCTGTTTCCTCATGTACATAGCCTCATACTGTCCAGGCCCTGTACAAGTGCTCGGCACCTTTTTCGCACCTTTTACCTGAAAATGTGTCTTAGTGGCAATGCTGCACTGATACATTCCTGAATTACCATAGTCTTGTTGCTTAACCTGACTGTTATATTATCCCTGTCTCTGGCTTCCTGCTAGTATCTCTGTACTTGTCACCTGCTCATAATTTGTCACCTGACTATTCTTTGTGCCATCTGCCAAGTCCTGTTGCCTGTTTTTGGACCTTGCCCTTCCTTCACCCTCTTTTGGTACACCATGCTAGTAACTCTCTGGAGTCTCGTCCACTTGTACTTACCCAGGGACAGCGACCTTTAGGGTTATGGAAACAAATGGCAAAGTGAACACTTTGTGAACACCTGACTCTAGTTACAAGCCCGGCTATGAAGTGCAAAACTGAGCTGAATACTTAATATTTTTCAATATCATCATCATTAACAACAACATTGATGAGAACATTACAACTAGCAGCTGTGTATTAGGTGCAATATTGCTTCATTTAAATACTGTCTTAAGGCTAAAAACAAGCGATTCTCGCCCATCAACCCCGCACCGGCCGCTCACTCTATTCAACGTTCCGGGGAAATCCTCGCTGTCAGAGGACGGCGAGTATTCCTCCAAACAGTGAGGCTTGCGGCTAATGCAGGGAGCCCGCTGCATTTAGCTGCGAGTCTCGCTGTCTTAGTGACCCATACAGCGATTCCCCTTTGTTTCAATAACGAAGCGTTGGGGGATCAGCGTATGCAGGGGGTCAGTTGAATACTGACCCTGCGAGCTGTGACAGCGAGCAGGCAGCACCGCTCGCTTTCACAGCTCGCAGAAAGCATTGAATACAGCCCATAACTGCTACCACTTTTTCACTTTGGATTGACTTTTATTTTTAGTCCTCTACTCAGTCATTTCCTGTGAACTAAGCTTAGTATTAATAACAATAAAAAAGCCATATTTTCCCGCCGTGGCTGTGACCGTGTTGGGACTCAATGACTCATGTCACTGCCCCTTCTACTTTTTCTCCTGTAGCGATTGGTCGTGGGGGTGAGCGGGATTGTAAGTAGGCTACTGGACACTTGTCCACTTTTTCAGGTGACCAGGAGTGCCACACGATTTTCAGGAGTCTCCCGGCTGCTACAGGAGAGTAAGCAAGTATGCTGTAACTTCCCAAACTTTCTTGAATCACGGCACCCAAGAGTATCAGCATTTCTTCAAGGCACCCCAAGTCCAAAAGTTCCTTATTAATAAATTAAAAGAAATATAAGTTAAATTAAGTAAATTGTGCTTCCCTGTCACCCTTACATTCAGATATGTGGTGGTGGACGTAGTAGTAGTTCTCATTGTCCCCATATTTTATGATTGGTAGTCACCAGCACTGGTTTTTGCCATCACTTAGTGATTTGGTTCATTTGGTTTGTTCATGTACCCCCAACCTGAGGCACCCCTGAAAATATCTCGCAGTACCCCAGAGTGCCTAGGCACACAGTTTGAGAACCACTGGCCTATGGCTTATTTTAGTAGAATGACCACTGATGCCGCAATGTTTATAAGCCATGTCCGTGTCCTGAAATGCTCTGCACTGTAAGCCCCTTTATACCCCTGTACTTTGTAAGGTGCTCCGAAACTCTTGTGGCGCCATATAAATAAAGGATGATAATAATAACAACATGTTAATCAGAGTTGGTCCCACTCACAGCAAATGCAGCACTTAAACTGATATCTTGTCATTCTTGTCATGATTACAGTATCTCTTCAGTAGCATTTACAGAGAACCCCATGCATGGAAAATCTAGTTACGTACTTCAGTACAAGCCAAATAAAATCCCTAATATTTTGGCTTACATCTCTATCTACAGCCGTCATTGGAGCTCCAGTAAATACAAAATCATTTAAGAAGATGATTCTGTACAGCTGCCTTTGAAGGAGCTTTAATCTCTGAAAGAACTGCACTATATTAAATTTGTCTTTTCATTTCTGCTCTTGCACAGGAGAATGTAAGTCTTTAGTGGAAATGTAATAAGGAATGGGGAAAATAGGGTTTCATATCTCTGTTCTCCACGGATTTAGTACTATACATAATAGGAAATACTAGAAAAACTATACAATGGGCTGTGGATTGGATGCCGGCTGAAACAGATGCATACTCTCTCAGGGGCTAACCCAGGATTTTCAGAAGGGGGTTTCCAGAGGGGAGGAGCAAAGCGCGGAGATGGACACTTAGGTGACCCAGTATATGCCGGGTCAGTTGAAGTATTATAGATAGACCAAATGTATATAAATATTAATAATAATAATAATAATAATAATAATAATAATAAAAAAAAACAACTAAAAATACACACACACACACACACACACACACACACACACACACAGTAATCAGTCATTCATTTCCACTAATTACCCCCTTACTGCACAGATGGTGGGAGGTGGGGGCATTGGGCTAAATGAAGAGGCCCTGATACATAACTTCCAGGGTGGTAGAGGATGTTTAATATGCAGAGGAGGGGTGTATAGTGGAATGGGCTTATTATTCATCATTTTCTGGTGGGAGGACAGCTTGCTTGACTGCAGATATCTCCAGTTCCTGGAAATAGATTTCTTAGATTTTAATGGAAATAAAAACGAGAGAATCCCACCTACCAAATGGTATTGGGGACTAAGGGATCAGAGTTCAGGAGGCAGAGCAATCTGCCAATAATCATATAAAACTACATAACAGGTGTGTGGAGCTGGAGCAGTAACCAGCTGCTGGAAGGCTGATATCTCTGGTTCTGGGAACAGTAGAGACAAGTTAGTAGTGTCCATCAAAGGGGGAGAGTCCCAGCTTTTGGAATATACCCTCAGAAGTCAAACAAAACCTGAAATATCTGACTGGGAAGAGCAATTAACAGGCTTGGATGCTGACCATTGCTTTGAAGTCAGATATCTCCGGTTGATTTTTAAAATTCTTGTACCCATGGAAAGAGGGGACCCTCAGCTTTCAGCATAGGGCCCTTAGACTCCTGGGGGGGGGGGGGGGTGTCTGGGTATTCAGAAACCCCCCCTGCGTGCGCCACTGTCTCTTTATCTATCAGATCTAAAACAATTAGACCTAGACCCTAAGGGCGAGATGTACTAAGACGAAAATGCGGTAAAACCCCCGTTTTCAAATGTACTAATACCCGGCCGCTGCGTGATTGCAAGGCACCTTTGGGTGGTGATACCCTATAGAAGCCTATGGGCTTCTATCACCACCTGCTGCCCGCTGTTCGCCACAGACTACTACCCCCCTCCTCATCCTACGTACTGCTCCTTCTCCCCCAGCAGCATGTCACAGCTGGGGATGTCCTTCCGGGTCCGGGTCCGGGGGAGACGCCGGGTACCGCTGCAGAGTCCAGGAGGTGACGGAGACCCCCAGCACACCAAATCACAGGTATCGCGGGGGGCCTCCGTCACCGCACTGCGATGTTAGCCATATATGTTAGTACATATGTGCTATCATCGCGACGGGGTGTGGCGAGGGGCAGCGATGTATGTTAATACATCCCGACCTGAACCTTAGAACACAATTATTGCACGAAATTAGTCCCCTGCATCTAATTTAGTATTAAAGAACAAACAGGGAGTGACTTAATCCCAGAATATGGGACGCTGTCACTTTAAGAAGTGCAGTTCTGCCTTATTTTTCACAATATTAATATACACAATTGTTAGAATATCAAATTGTATTTATTTAAAATTGGGATACATATTAATATGAAGTGCACTTCAACAATCAACATTGAATAATAGAATTGAAAGCTTACCTGAGCTTGAGATTAGATAAGCACCCTGTTTTTGTATGAAGAATTAGTTAGCTGATAGTTGATTGGTGTTTCAGTCAGGGATAGCTATTGGTTGGGAGTAGAGCAGCCAGCCAGTGATAGCAGAGCAGGGGGAGGGGTTTAGGAGTTTATTTAAGAGCTGGCTGAGGTAAATTATTCCTCTTGCTGAATTTTTCGGATTCCTGGAGACTGCTGTTCCCTGGTGTCTGATAAGGCTAAGTGTTTCTTTAATTTATTATTTCTCTATTATTCAACCTTTTATTACTTTCCTGGTCTGTCCCTAATCTTACAACTTCTTTTTCAAGCTTTCCTAATTATTTCTGACAACTTTTTCTGTCAGGGAGCGCTGTCACAGTGCGGCCTGTTTGCGCATTGCGGCCTCATAGCTGCGCGGGTTTACGTTGGGTAGTGTAGGGATATAATTTTCTGTAGGTAGGGTGATGTCGCGTCCTCGTCGCAGTGCTCCCCCTCCCCGGCGTCTGGCGGAGGCGGCAAGGCCGTTACTGGCAGCCGCGTCATCGCAGGCGGCTAGGGGAGCGCGCATGGCGGCGGCAGCGGCGGGGGGTTCGCGTCCAGCCCCAACTCCCGCAAGTACTTCAGTGGGGGCTAGAGGGAGGGCGCGTGGGCACAGTGCATCGGCTGGGCGGGCGGCTGCTCGCTCGGCCGGCGGGCATGACGCGGTAATGGCGGCCGCGCCTGTGGCGTCGCTGGGTGCGGCTCCCTCGCCGTCTGGCTTACAGGCCTGGCTGGCTAGGGGGGCGCAGGGCAGCAGGGCGCCCAGCAGGGAGGGGAGCCCGCAATTCAGAGGAGATATATCTGTGAGTGGGGGTACAGAGGTGGCGGTTAGCCCCGCCCCCTTATCACCTGCGGACATTTTGTCCACTGTGGACTACAACGCAGCAAGGGGCATTCTCACAGCCTCAGGGGCTGGAGATATGCAGCAGCAGGTTCAGGCAGCGAACCTGTCCCCTGCGCGCAGCCAGACAGAGGTCAGAGTATGCGACTGGCAGTCTCCTCATTCAGGGAGGGGAGCGTTTTCTCCCTTGGTGAGGGTCAGATCCTCCCCACTAGCTGTGTTTGCACAGCCACCGGCTACCCCTGTATTAGGGCAGGGACCGTTGCCAGTCGCTCCTCCCACAGGGCCCCAAGGGTTTAGTGGGGTTCCAATTAATCAGCCGTCATTACAGGCTGTTCAGTTCGGGAGCTGGTCCCCGTATTTTAATGCGGCTACGGTCCAGCAAGGCATGCAGGGTCAGTTGTTGGGTGGCCCTCAGTGGTGCAATCCGCAGCAGATAGTTTACCAGCCCCCGAATCAGGCATGGAGGGGCATGGCCCCCAGTATGCAAGGGCAGCAGCTATGGGTAAATTCGGGCTATGCTCAGGTACCTGTGGGTTTTTATGGGGGTAGCGGGCAGCAAGGTGTGCCCATTGGGGGTCAGCAGGGAGTTTATCAATTTCCACCCTCTCCCCCAACCCATTCTATAGGGGCTAGGCCTCCTAGTCCGGCAGCAGAGGCGCAGCAAGTGGTGCAGGGCAATGAGCAGAATGGGGGAGCGGCAGGGAGCGGAGAGGTGCCGGTGTCAAGTGTAGTAAGGGAAAATGTGGTTAACACTGCCTCTGTCAGCATTCCTTTACAGGTTGTTTCGGCAGGACCGGGTAGTGTTTCAGAGGCTTTGGAGTCAGCGAGTCAAGTCGCGGTGGGCGCACCGTGCGACGCGGGACCATCAGTCGCTGCAGAAGAGCAAGCGGGGCCTTCGTCAGCGGGAGCAGGTGAGAATGCGCAAGCGGCGCAGCTGCATGTGGCAGTTTCTCATTCTGACAGCTCTACTGATTCATCCAGCTCGGATGGTAGGCCGCGTAAGCTTATGAAGTATTTTGCGCAGAAGATTAGAGGAAAGAAGAAAGAGACAGGAGGTTCTAGGAGTGTAGCCAGTAGCGCAGCCAGGGTAGGCCCAGATGCTTCAGGTGATGCGGTTCACTGCTCTAATACGGCTATTTTGAGGGGTTTGAGATCAAAAATCAGGGACAAGATTAGGAGGGGAAGATTTGTGGATATGTTTTCCATAACACATGAGGCGAAGAAGGCTTTGGATGCGGCAAAGGCTAAGGGCCCGGCTGCGGAGGAGGCCAGGAGATCATACGCTAACTGGTTGGCAGGGGCTTACATATTTGCTGCATGTTACACGGAATCTAGACCTGCGGAGCATTTAAACATGTTTAAATACTTCCATTTAATCCATAGCATGTATGTGTCGGGTAAGCTGAATGCATGGAGGCAGTATGACGAGCTGTTTAGAAAGAAGCAGGATGGGTTGAAGGTTTATAGTTTCGGTTACAAAGACGTGGAGGTGTGGCTGGAAGTTACCCAGCAGACGAGGGGTGTGTTCGAGTCGGGTGCAGTAAGGAAGCAGCCTTTTCTTGGTAGACCCGGGTACAATGTACCCGGAAAAGGAAAGTGCTACGCATTTAACAATACACAGTGCGTCAGAGGAGCAGCCTGCAGATACAGGCATGTATGCTTACTCTGCGAAG
Organism: Crinia signifera; assembly: GCF_055691185.1. Lineage (NCBI taxonomy): Eukaryota > Metazoa > Chordata > Amphibia > Anura > Myobatrachidae > Crinia > Crinia signifera. The sequence goes on along the minus strand of NC_139221.1, from coordinate 44,307,722 downwards.
GGGGTCATCCAGCAAAAGACTGTTCAAGGGGAGGGCAAGCAGCGGGAAGGGGGGAGGCTAGACCCAACGTTAGGCAAAGCGGAATCTCCAATTAGGATCAAGGAGTTGGAGAAGTGGTTGAGGCTCTATCCTCTTAGGGAGGAGGCAGCCTTTTTATTAGATGGTTTTTCATTAGGTTTTCGTTTACCAATAGTGGATAGGGTGATGGCATCAGCAGCTAGAAATTTAAAGTCGGCTAGAGATTTCCCAGAGGTGGTGGAGAAAAAGGTGGAGAACGAAGTGAAGTTGGGCAGGATGGTAGGGCCTTTCGAGGAGCCACCAATAGCGGGCCTATGCATCTCTCCGCTAGGGGTGGTTCCTAAGAGGAAACCGGGGAAGTATAGGTTAATACAACACCTATCTTACCCGGAAGGGGGATCAGTGAATGAAGCGTTAGATCAAAGGGTTTGTAGCGTGAGCTATGAATTATTTGATCAAGCGTTGGTCCTAGTGCGGAGTTATGGGCAGGGAGCCCTTATGGCTAAGGTGGATATAGAATCCGCGTTCAGGATTTTGCCATTACACCCGGATTCTTTTAGGTATATGGGTTTTAAGTTAGGGGGCAGGTATTATATTGATAGATGTTTACCGATGGGTTGTTCGGTTTCCTGTTCTTTCTTTGAGTGTTTCAGCACCTTCTTGCAGTGGTGCATTAAGGCGGGGTGTAGGCAGCAGGCAGTGACTCATTATCTTGATGACTTTTTGCTAATAGGTCCTGCTGGTACGGAGGTGTGTGCAGAATTGCTTTTTTCAACAAAGGCCTTATTTAGGGTTTTAGGTGTGCCCATAGCGGAGGAAAAAACAGAAGGCCCAGCTGAAAAGATATCTTATTTAGGTATTGAAATAGATACGCGAAAGGGGATGTGCAGGCTTCCAAGGGACAAGGTGGATAGGTTGAAAGAGCAGTTAGAGTCATTTTTAGGGGTTAAAAGGGTCTCGTTGAGGCAATTGCAATCATTGTTAGGTTTGATGAATTTTGCCTGTAGGGTTATTTTTTATGGGGCGGGTTTTTTGTAGAAGACTGGAAAGGGCCACAGTAGGGGCTAAAAAGCCCCATCATCTAGTCAGAATTTCGGGGGAATTGAAAGAGGATTTGAGGGTGTGGCTTTGCTTTGGGCATGATTTTAATGGGGTCAGGATTTGGCAGAAGCCTGTAAAGAATGAGGAATTGCAGTTGTTTACAGATGCATCAGGAGCAAAGGGATTCGGGGCATATTTTAAAGGGCATTGGTGTGCAGAACCGTGGCCGGATTCGTGGAGGTTGAGGGGGTTTACGGGCAATTTATTACTTTTGGAATTGTTCCCGATTATTGTGGCTGTAGAATTGTGGGCAGGGAGGATTTCAAATAATAGTATTGTCTTTTGGTGTGACAACTTAGGGGTCGTTCACTCGATCAATAACCAGAGGTCAGTTTGCCCGGAGGTGATGCGCTTGCTTAGACATCTCATTTTGCGTTGTTTGCAGGAAAACATTTCCTTTACTGCTAGGCATGTTCCAGGGGTGAGAAATGAGATTGCAGATGCTTTATCTAGATTTCAATGGGATAGATTTAGGGGGTTGGCACCAACAGCAGATGCAGAGGGCGTGATTTGTCCTGTTCATTTATGGCAGATCATAGAGCCGGCATCGAAGGTTTAGCTCTGAAGGCATTGGCACCAGGTACGCTGAGAACGTATTCAGCGGCTTGGAACGAATGGTCGGTTTTTTCTGCAAGGTTGGGTGAGGGTAAGTGTCAAGAGGAGGCCATGTTGGAATTTGTTTGGTCATGTCATGAAGAAGGAAGGTCTAGAGCGGCAATGTCGGGTATTTTAGCAGGGATTGCTTATTTTTCAAAACTAAAGGGACTGAAGGACCCAACTAAATCTTTCATGTTGTCTAAGGCATTGAAGGGTTGGGCGAAGGAGCAAAAGGGGGTAGGGGATTTGAGAAGGCCAATAGATCCGGGTCTGCTTCAGGACTTAGTTAAAGCAGTATCGGGGATAGCGTTGGATGGTTTCGAGGCAGCCTTGTTCAGTCTGGCGTTTGTTTTAGCCTTTTTCGGGGCATTCAGGGTAGGGGAGTTAGTTGCTAGGAGTAAGGCTTGTTTGACATCGGGAATCTTGAGGGAGAATGTTTTAATAAAGGAAGACCTTATTTTAGTTAAGATTCAGAGGTCAAAGACAGACCAGCTGGGAAGAGGGCGGTGGATTTCTATAAAGGCAGAAGAAAAGAAGGAGATATGCCCGGTAGAAATGGCGAGGAAGTTTGAGTTGGTTAGGCCGATTGGGGGGGCTCAGTGGTTAGTACATAGGGACAGGACGCCGCTGACCAAATTTCAATTCTGTAGCGTGCTTAATAAGTGTTTAGTGGCTTTAGGTTTGCCGGAGGAGGAGTATGGGTCGCATTCTTTTAGGATAGGTGCAGCTACTTGCGCGGCAGCAGCAGGCGTTTCAGAAGAGGCGATAAAGCGCTTAGGGCGTTGGAAATCCGCTGCATTTAAGGCTTACATTAGGGAAGATAGGTTATAAAGAGTGCGCTCCTGGCGAGTTTGTTCTTTAGGTAACCCAGGGCCGTAAGCCGCCTGCCTTTTATAAAGGGGGATTGGATGGCGTTTCACTTTTTTCCTCTTAAAATCTGAGGTTTTGTGTTGTTCACATCCATCTGGGTCGCCTAAAAAACTGAGTTTACCTTTCCTTGGCTAGTTGCTTTAGCATAAGTTAATTAAGAACGAGTTCTAATGCTATTTTACATAATTTTGTTATAGGTTCGGCTGATGTGGTGGGTAGGGTGTGGATTGTGGGACATTCATACGTGTATTGGGCAGGAAAGCATGAGATTAAGTCAGGAAATAGTAAGGTGAGATGGATTGGAATTAGGGGTCTTTCCTGGTTTAGGATTTGGGACTTATTGTTGGCCTCAGAGAAAAAATGGGGTGTTCCTGATGTGCTAGTTATTCACGCCGGAGGCAATGACTTAGGGTCATGCAAGGGCGTTGAATTGATTATAGCAATAACAGTTGACCTCCAAGGCATGAGAGAAAGATGGCCAGACGTGAGATTGTGCTGGTCGGAAATAATTCCGAGGAGGGTATGGAGAGGGACACAAGGAGGAGCTGCTTTGGACAGGGTAAGGAGGAAGATTAATGCAGCAGTGTCCAAATTTATGTGGAGCATTGGAGGTGTGGTGATCAGGCACCCAGGAATAAAATATGAGGCCGTGGAGCTCTATAGAGCAGATGGAGTGCATTTGAATAGAGAGGGGATGAAGCTGTTTGTCACAGCCTTGCTGGGGGGTGCTGGATAGGGGAGGGTGTTTTGGTTTAAAGTGGCGGACTTCGGCCTTCTTTGGCGGCCTTGTTTTGGCGGAGAGCATGGCTCCTCGGTTTAAAAGAGATTAGCGTGACAGAAATTGACTAGCATTTCCCTGTGACAGTGGCGAGTCGGTCACTACCTTAGGGGGGGACCAGGTCAACATCTGAGGGATGGGCAAAGGCTAGGCCAATTTAGGGGAAATGGAGCTACTCAGTAATGGTCACGCAGGGCGTGGTCGAGGCCACGCCCATTTATTTAGTTATTGCATAAGCTATTACCGAGGGGCCATGCTGCTTGGCCACTTTTTAATTAATTAATTCAATCCAGCCATTCGATTTAATAAATTCTGGCTGTGAGCTTTATTTTCCAATTTATACAGTTGTCTGAGTCATTATTTATTGTCTACGAGTCCAGTTATTTGTGCCCGAGTCTTTATTTCAATTGCGTCGTTTTCTGAGTAATAAAACATATGGGTGACTTAATAGAATCGAAAGCTTACCTGAGCTTGAGATTAGATAAGCACCCTGTTTTTGTATGAAGAATTAGTTAGCTGATAGTTGATTGGTGTTTCAGTCAGGGATAGCTATTGGTTGGGAGTAGAGCAGCCAGCCAGTGATAGCAGAGCAGGGGGAGGGGTTTAGGAGTTTATTTAAGAGCTGGCTGAGGTAAATTATTCCTCTTGCTGAATTTTTCGGATTCCCACCCACCCACCCGAAGTAAGAAAAGATGTTGGTCGTGTAAGTTCATGTTGAGGCTTGTAAAGGCTGAGGGCCTGGCAAGTAAGGAGCAAGAGGGTCAAGAGAGAATTGCAAAGGCTTAGGGCCTTGCAAGGAGGGAGAGCAAGGTGAAAAGGAGAAGTGCAAAGGCTTAGGGCCTTGCATGTAAGGTGTGGAAGGCGGAGAGCATGGCTCCTCGGTTTAAAAGAGATTAGCGTGACAGAAATTGACTAGCATTTCCCTGTGACAGTGGCGAGTCGGTCACTACCTTAGGGGGGGACCAGGTCAACATCTGAGGGATGGGCAAAGGCTAGGCCAATTTAGGGGAAATGGAGCTACTCAGTAATGGTCACGCAGGGCGTGGTCGAGGCCACGCCCATTTATTTAGTTATTGCATAAGCTATTACCGAGGGGCCATGCTGCTTGGCCACTTTTTAATTAATTAATTCAATCCAGCCATTCGATTTAATAAATTCTGGCTGTGAGTTTTATTTTCCAATTTATACAGTTGTCTGAGTCATTATTTATTGTCTACGAGTCCAGTTATTTGTGTCCGAGTCTTTATTTCAATTGCGTCGTTTTCTGAGTAATAAAACATATGGGTGACTTATTACATAAAATCCACATACATGACAAACAACAAGTAACATATATAACTGGCTGGGTGTTTGAGGCAATTAGGCAGACTTGAGATATTATGGCATGATAGTTATTTCTTTGTAATTTGTAATCCTTTGTATAGTTACCAGTTCATGTCACAGTCCAGTGTTTTCCAGCAATGGTTTGTGGATGGGGATGCACAAGTACATTTCAGTGCTGGTACTATTGTCGCCATATGGCCCAGTCTCCAATTGCAGAGTAGGGCCCAACAGGCCACTATGATTTGCTATAGCCATCACCAGGTTTACTTCAGCCCCAGAATCCCTATACCAGGCCACGCCGAAGAATGAACTCAGGGCAGCTTTTGCATTCCAATCCCATATGGAGGTCTTGTGTTCAATAAGTAAGCAATGGTAAGAATGTGCTCTGACTGTTGTTATCTTACTTATGTAGGGTACACACCACGACGACCCGGTCACGATGCACATCGTGAGCGGGTCATCAGTGTCTCGTCTGACCCGCTCATCGTGACACGGGGGGGCACGACCCGCTCACGATGTGCACCGTGAGCGGGTCCGATCCGATGGCGACCCGCACCCGGCTGTATGGTCATTCTTCAGATCCTACCTGCAGCAGGTAGGATCTGAATAACGACCGACCCGCGGGGCCGCGCATCGGATCTGGATCGGACCAGAACAGGGAAAAAAGGGCCCAATCTACCTACAATCTACATCCAATTGGTCGGAATTGGATCTAGATTGAGGGGATCGGGCCCTAGTCGTCCTGGTGTGTACCCGGCATTAGTAAGACTGTTTTCTGCATGGCAGGAGCATGTAGGTATTTAAGCTTCGCAGTTCAAAACATATTTATTGCTATATTAATGAGGACTAGGCCCCATGGAACCTACAAGGGAATTCCCAATATTCCATTTAAAAGGCAAGACAGAGTCCCTACATACAGTATACCTACCTGCAACTGCAATCTTGTATTTATAGTGCAAGGAACATGTGTTTATGGATTTCTTCCTCCCTTATCCCATATCTTGTAACTATCCTAAGTCATGGTATAGAAAAATTTCGATAGATGACATGAAAGTGAGGGAGCATTGCCCAAAAGTGGACATTTCAAGGTGGATCATGATTTTGGTAAGTTTGATCTACTATTAAGATATACTGTTGTTAATATAAACTAGTATGGATTACCATAGAAAATACAAAGTTATCAGCTTCTAAATTACAGTATATGGGATAATGAAATGGTTGTGACTAATTCCCCTTCACCTTAAGGACTAGAATGTGGTGAGGCCGGAAGTTGATAGATGCCCTTACAACAATTTTTATTTTGTTTATAATCTAGTTTGTTGTATGTTATTTTATTTTAGGTCCATTGGACCCTCGGGGGCTCGCTTTGGGTATGGTGACACACTGCGCTCACCACAGGTTACAATTCGCCCTCCAGGGAGACGAGGACTCAATGCATGATGGGAAAGGTCCTCCTGGTGAAGGGGATCTAGCTGCTACCATAATGAAATTGCTTTGAAGGTGGTTTGACTTGGCAAAGCTGTTTCTCTACTTCACATCCGCATTTAACATTTTTTATGTCAAGTACTAAAGTAGCATTTGAGTAAAGGGTAATTTCCTGAAGAAAAATGCAAATAAGTTGAGAGAGACCAAACAAAAACACTTCGGGCAAGAATTTTTCAATCTATAAATACATTTGGTTGATGATTTGTAACAGGCAAATTATCTGCAGGGAAAGTACACTCAGCACTCTCAGAGGTTTAAATGTTTTCAGGTACAGTATGTTGTGACTAGAATTACAACAAAATCATAATCAAATTGGCATATGCAAATGTCAGGTTCCAGGATTTGCTTCTGCAGTCTCCCTACTTATGAAGCACACTTCGGTGACTGCAAATATTTAAGAACATTTGCAGTTACCAGAAATGCAACCCATAAATATATTATAATTTTGTTTTGTTTCATGACACAAAATTTAAATAAAAGGTGTACTGTACTTACAACTTACCGCCTTCCCAACCCAACATTCCGCTACAATATATAGTGCACATACCGATGTAGCCGCGCTCATAGGACCTCGCAGCCGGTGATGTCAGCTGCCCGCCACCCGCATGTCTGTCACGGCCTCTTTAGCCTGAGAACGAACAGCGTTGTCATGGCAACGCCCACGAAACGCTGGTCGTTCCCATATGATGGAGCTGCCCGGCGCTCCCGACTGTCTCCGCCCCCGCTCGCCGTGTAGGGTGCATGCACCCGGCGAACCAAATGTTCACCGTGGGTGCACGCACCCTGTGTCTGCACATGCGCAGAAACGCGCCGAAGGGATCTGATAAAGGTCCATAGTGGCTACATCGTGAGGTGCCCGTTAGGCAAAACTAGTCATACCCGTGACTCAAGCCTCCGAGCTGCCACTTATAGTTTTCTAATGAGCCCCAGCTTTGAGTACAAGGTGCCATTGATGTCACACCCGTGCCACTGATGTCATCATGAGCATGGCTCCATCTGTATACAAGGGTGGTTCAATTGGTTAGGTAAAAAGAGCTCTCACGCATGTAATGTTGTATATTTTATTCTAATTTTCCACCAGGCCAGAGATAGTAGGCCACTGCTTCCGCTCTCAGCCAGTAGAATGAACCTTATATCAGTCATACTTTCCCAGCAACAGTTGTACGAAGGAAAGGCTGGTGGAAACATGGTCAAACATTGATGTGCGTCGTGTGATCAGATTTCTGTATCTAAAGAGCACATCAGCAGCAGAAATTCATTGCCAGCTTGCTGAGGTGTACGGTGATAACGTCATGGAAACACGTTTTGGTTTGTGCACTGGATCTAATAATGGTAGGACTGACTTTCAAGATGAGCAGATTTCCAGCTGGCCAAACATGTCCACTCCAGATGACAATGTGTGCTGCATTGAGGGTCTGATTCAGGAGGACAGATGCATTCTAGTAAGGGAGATTGCTGATGAGTGGAATATCTCATTTGTTAATGTGTACAATATCGTACATGAGCAAGTGGGCTGCAGGAAAAAGTGTTCCCGCTTTTTTCACAGTATTATTTATTTATTTATTAACAGTTTCTTATATAGCGCATACAGATTCCGCAGTGCTTTACAGAGTATAGTTGAACATTCACATCAGTCCCTACCCCAGTGGAGCTTACAATCTATATTCCCTACCACATGTACACGCGCACACAGACATTCTAGGGTTAATTTTTGTTGGAAGCCAATTGACCTACCAGTATATTTTTGGATTGTGGGAGGAAACCGGAGTACCTGGAGTAAACGCGCGCAAACACAGGGAGAATATACAAACTCCGCACAGTTAGGGCCATGGTGGGTATTAAACCCAGGACCTCAGCGCTGAGAGGCAGTAATGCTACCCATTACACCATCCGTGATGCCCTATTTCACTAAACCAATAGGATGGGATCAGTGCGGTAACCATGCATGCACATTTTAGCAGTGTAGCTTCACAAGGCCACGCCCCACATATTAGTAGCAATTCACATTACACCTCACATTAGTGTCCTTTATTCACAATACACCACACAATGCCAATTGTACACATTCCACTGCACCTGCACACAGGATACTCTGCATTGCAGCAATACACAAAGGGTAACACCACTTGTGCTGGCACACACAGGGTCAGGGCAGCCATCAGAAATTGTGGGGCCTGGGACTGACAAAATAGGCAGGGTTCCCCCCACCGCCTATTGTTACACAAAATATTTGAGTCAGATATTTTGGCAGAACTCCGAAAGGAGATAAAGCACCAGCCAATGAACTGTGTTTGAAAATTACATTTGGGAATTGATTGGCTGGTGCCTTTTCTCCTTTTTCACCCCACCACACCGGCTTCCTGTCAATCAAATGGGGACCACTTGCGATGAAAAATATCAGATTTTTGTTGCGGTTTGGCGACAGGCATGCGTACTGTGACTCGTATGCATTCACAGTCACTGGATAATCAGTCACTGTGCAAATTCGCACTACAAGTAACCCCCAATGTGCAGGGCATAATTGTACAGGGTTTAATGTGCCGGGCGTAATGTGCGGGGTATCACGGCATACCTCCCAACATGACCCATTCCAGCAAGGACAAAATGCCCTGTTCCTGGACTTCCTTGCCAGTGGCAGAGGTGGGGCGGCAGCACAGTCCAATATTCAAATGGAGAAGCCACATCTACTTTCAGTGAGTCCCAGGCTGTGATATTTGGGGTGACAGTTGGTGTGGCTCCCCTATTGGAATGTGGGGATAAGCTATCGGTGCCTTATCCCCACATTATGGAGGTTATTCTGATCGGAGCGGCCAAACGTGCGTACGTTCGCTATTAACGTACGCTATCCGTACGCGGCCGTTGGGGTTAAGTCCACCCACAACTCAGCCGCATACGTACGGCCAGAAACAACGTCAAAGGGGAGTGGCGTACAATTGTGCGTACGCCAACGTACACGGACGGGCCAGCCCTTACACTCCGACAACTGGCGTACAATTGAGCGTACACCACCGTTTACGGACGTCTCTCGGCCGTCTTCCCACCGACTTCTTGCGGCTATCTGAGCGTACGCCAGCTTGCACGGACGGGTCCCTATTGTTTTCAATAGAAAAGTCAGCTTATGTCACCGCTCGTGAGAGTGAGCGTACGTCCGTGTACGCTGACATACCCTTCACATATATGGACCTGCAAATCTTGCCTTTCAACTATAATTATGAAAATTAATTAATTGATTGAATTAATTAATGTGCAAAATAGTGGCCATGGGCTTAAAACATTGCTGAAACATCCTTTGTAGGTGTTAGATGTGGTTTATGTTATTGTATCCTAAATACAAAACCTATGTTTGTATTAGAGTGAACACGTTGACACATGTCGACTTGTGTAGATTGAGTGTGCTACTGTGTAAAGTCTATGAAAGCACATAGTGAATGTGTCTAACTGTTTAGCAAATAGCTACCTTAGCATATATAAGCAGGTCTTAAAAAGATTCTTACCTTAAATTAAACAAACCTTTAAATGTAGAGAAGTATAGAAAGATAAGCTTCCAATGTGTTTGAGTGCTGTGTGTGGCTTGCAGGTAGTGAAATCATGGTTTGGACTTAATAGACTGCAGCATTGCTTATTACATTCAGGTGTATGTGTTTGAGTAGTAATCAGCGTTAATTAGCAAACCCAGGCGCACGCTGGCATGCGGTATCTGTAGGGGTGGTTTGAGATGGCGGTTGGCGGCCGCCTGTTTTGTGTCCGAAATGAACGGTGCCTTAGTCGATCGTGCGGTAGTAGCACCGCTCATTTTTGGTGCACACCCCCGTGTACGCCCATAATTACGCCCATTTTCCCTCATTATTTCGGCCGCTCCCCTCATCACACCCCTATGCCGCCCCCAATGCCCGTACACTCGCGTATAGGTTTTTTCGCACGTAGAGACCCGTCCGTAAGCGTTGTGGAGTGTTCGCGCCTGCGCATTAGCGAATGTACGCATGCGCAGACCATAAAAAATCCCGGGACGTACGCGTACGGCCCGGCCGCTCCAACCAGAATAAGGCCCTATGTCACATACAGTAACATTGCAGGAGGGACACATTTTCTCTGTTCCTGGACTTCCTTGTCAGTGGCAGTTGCAGCTGAGGGGCTACAACTGCCACTGGCAAGGAAGTCCAGGAACAGAGCAGTTTTGTCCCTCCTGCAATGAGTCATGTTGGGAGGTATGTTACTGTATGCAACATAATGTGCGGGGCAATACTGTGTGGGGCATAATTTGTGGGTCATTGCTGTGTGGGACATAGAGCCTAATTCAGCATGGATTGCTAATCTAAGTAGATAGCCATCACCCAGACAGAACCCACCCCGTGCAAATCTGCAAGATAATTTGCAAAACTACCACAGATCGCTATCCTCCAAAACCATCAAAAGGATTTTAGCCATCTGTGAACATGTGAATAGCTCTGGGGCTTCACAGAGTGATGATGTCACAGAGCGATGATGTCACAGAGCGATGATGTCACAGAGCGATGATGTCACAATGCACTACTGATCACATAGTCTGAGCTGTTTGGCTTTGGGCTCATATCTTCACAAGAACTGGATGAAGGAAGAAGTTCTCCGTGAAGATGGGCTGTTGTCTTAGCAAGTGCTGTGATGACGATGATGATGTGCAGTGCGCTGCACCTGCAAGATCCCAGAATGCCGATGTCTGCGATAGAGACGGCGATTTCACAATTGAAGATCAGGGATATATCTTATGGAAGATCATTTCCTCACGACCGGCGTTTAGCCACAGAAGGAGAAGATGGCTCAAGCGCCATAGGTTTACACCTAGACTGACCCCCATATCTGAGAAGGAGGAGGAGCTGGAGGTGTCTGATGTGGAACACGATGACACCGGAGGAGAAAGTGTTGGCCCAGGGAGCGGCACAGTGGCGCCTGGCACCGGGCACACAGAAGTGGAGGGATTTGACCCATATAACAACATAATGTTGATGCTTATGCTATCCTGGCTAATCAGACTGTATATATATATCCGCACTGCTGCAGATCGGCGGTGAGAAGGACAGTGTATACCTTTGTGTATTTTTGTATATATTTGTATATATTTGTATATATTCGTATATATTTGTATATATTTGTATATATGGAAATTTGTAAATATTGTACATAATTATAGATAGGATATTTATCTATCTATCTATCTATAGATAACCAAATTACAATAAAACCTTGTACAATAACAGTCCGTGCAAGATCCCAGAATGCCGATGTCTGCGATAGAGACGGCGATTTCACAATTGAAGATCAGGGATATATCTTATGGAAGATCATTTCCTCACGACCGGCGTTTAGCCACAGAAGGAGAAGATGGCTCAAGCGCCATAGGTTTACACCTAGACTGACCCCCATATCTGAGAAGGAGGAGGAGCTGGAGGTGTCCGATGTGGAACATGATGACACCGGAGGAGAAAGTGTTGGCCCAGGGAGCGGCACAGTGGCGCCTGGCACCGGGCACACAGAACTGGAGGGATTTGACCCCTATAACAACATAATGTTGATGCTTATGCTATCCTGGCTAATCAGACTGTATATATATATCCGCACTGCTGCAGATCGGCGGTGAGAAGGACAGTGTATACCTTTGTGTATTTTTGTATATATTTGTATATATTTGTATATATTCGTATATATTTGTATATATTTGTATATATGGAAATTTGTAAATATTGTACATAATTATAGATAGGATATTTATCTATCTATCTATCTATCGATAACCAAATTACAATAAAACCTTGTACAATAACAGTCCGTGTGTATTATTATTATTATTATAACTTTATTTATAAGGCGCCACAAGTGTTTCGCAGCGCCGTACAAAGGAACAATACAGGGAGACAAAACTTGGCATAACATTGAATAAATAACAAAAAAACAGTACAAATAAAGAGCACCACAGTTCAATACACATTACAGCTTAAATGTAAGTAGTGAGGACTCAATCAACATACAACTAGAGGCTTGAGGCCAATGATGGAGATGAGTATGCAGACGAAGATGGTCACTGAGTATTGGAGTAAAGGAGAGCTGTGAGTGAAATGTGAAGATAAGTGGGCTTTGACAACAGGAGGGAAGAGGGCCCTACTCGGAGGAGCTTACAATCTAGTAGGAAGGGGAGACAGACAGATTACAAGAGGTGCAAGCGAGGGGGTGGTGGTTAGATAGCAGGATGTAAACAGACAAGGGGTCGGAGAACCAGCTGGTTTATGCAGTGGAAGGGTACGCTTTGATGAATAGGTGAGTTTTCAGTGCCCGTTTGAAGCTTTGCAAGGTCGGGGAGAGTCTAATGGAGCGAGGGAGTGCGTTTCACTGAAGGGGTGCAGCACAAGCAAAGTCCTGTACTCTAGAATGGGAAGCAGTGATCAGGGTGGAGGAGAGACGACAGTCGTCAGCCGACCGTAGAGGGTGGGAGGGTGTATGAATGGAGATGAGGTTAGAGATATATGGAGCAATGGAATTAGAGATGGCCCTGTATGTGAGTGTGAGGTGTTTGAAGAGGATTCTGTAGGGGAATGGGAGCCAGTGCAGATTTTGTTGAAGGGGAGTAGCAGAATTAGAGCGGCGGGAGAGGAAGATAAGCCTGGCTGCAGCATTGAGGACAGATTGGAGAGGAGCTAGTTGGGATTGAGCGAGGCCGGTGAGAAGAGCATTACAGTAGTCATGTGTGCGTGTGATGTGTGTGACACAACCCTGGCGCACGCGCTGCTGGCGCACTCCTACACAGACACACATCCAGCAAGTGTCGCTAATTTATATAGCCAGCAATTGTGTTGATTTCATTAACGCCTTTTACAGCCGCACAATGTGACATAAAGGCTCCGACTCAGCCGCACAGTGTTATAGTTATTGGTACTGATAACCGCGACGCCATAAGACGCTGCTAATGCTGAACACAATCCTGCTACATACAACATGTAAAGAGATCATGTGTAACAAGGTGTTACATCCCCCTACTGTACAGTACTCATACCTGGGAGAAGCCCGGAGAGAGGAGTTCAAGGAGGGCTGGACAAGGCTTCATTTTGGGGGTGGGGCGAGGCTGGCGTCACCAAGCCCCACCCCCCACGACCGGCAGCCACATTAATTATCGGGTCCGTGGATGGGGTTAAAATGACGCAAAATGCCGCGATTCCTGTTATTTTAGCCCCACCCCCTCTCCGCGGACCCGCGAAATTCGGACATTTTTACCGCAGGGAAGGGGGGAGCAGGGGCTGTTGCTACAATGCGGGAGACTTGCCCACCTTCCCGGGGGGCCGGGAGGGGGACCCGATTTGCGGGACCCTCCCGGCCATTCCGGGAGGGTAGGCAAGTATGACATTACTGTAGGTATAACATGTCACCCCAGAGGTCTGTGCCCTGTATAATAGATAACCATGGTCACATCTCCCCGGCCACTGTTACAGTGTTCCTCAGTAACATACAGTGTCACACTCAGATCAGTCATTACTTTTTGCTGTCATTTCTGCCTATGTCTGGGTCTGTTGGAGGGGCCTGAGTCCTGCTCCCCCCTCCTCCGCTGCACGGAGAGTGGAAACCAACTGTCACTGCAACAGCCTCTCTCCCCAGATCAGCACACGCTGCTCAGTACTATGGGCCTAATTCAGGTTGGCTCACAAAAGCAGAATCTCTCTCTAATGGGCAAAACCATATGCACTGCAGGTGGGGCAGATGTAACATGTGCAGAGAGAATTACATTTGGGTGAGGTGTGTTCAAACTGAAATCTAAATTGCAGCGTAAGAATAAAGCAGCCAGTATTTACTCTGCACAGAAACAAAATAACTCTCCCAAATCTAACTTTCTGGGTTTGTCCACTAAAGAAGGAGTTTTCTTTTGCAAACCAACCTGAATCACCCCCTATGTCCTGAGATGGGGAGAGAGGCACAAATCTAACTCTCTCTGCACATATTACATCTGCCCCACATGCAGTGCAGCTTGGTTTTGCCCATTTTAAGAACAGATTTGCCCCGCGATCAGGTCTGAATTAGGCCCTGTATTTGTCCAATGGGGATACAATCCTATCCAATGTTCCAATACAAATCTGTTGGACAGGACGGGATCCACAGCAGCCAATGGTGCACATCGGTGTATGTACAGCATCACTGGTCTATCAGCAAGTGGAGAATAATGTGTATAACTGACCACGGTCCCACAGCCAGATACACCACCAGGTATGGGGAAGAGGTGACAATGTGGCCGGTGTATAGATCTGGGAGTGTATGGCTCGGAATATGAGGGTATATGGGGGTGTATGGCAGTATATGGGGGTGTATGGGGGTATATGGGATCTCCTGCCATAATATAACATTGCGTAGAACCACTTCCAGCCACTGTGACCACCAGGAGTTTATAGAATGCAGGGAAGAACTCAGTAAGACACAGGCATGAAGTAGCCCTAGTGTGTCATATTCCATGTGCTTTACACTGGCCACTTGCAGCGGATCCAGGTAATCATTCAGGGACAAAATAAAGATTATAGATGCAAGGTGCAAAAAGCGCTATAACCTTATTCTGTTTCTATCGTGTCAATATTTCGCCAGAAAATATACATGATAGTATTCAAAGGAGAACACACTGCAATGTAATAACAGTGCCTGCAAGAGTTCTGAGATTGCTCAGAGACGGTGACTAATGAACAAAATAAAGATGGATTTAAATAAATGAGTTCCTTCATGTTACATGTGAGGAAATGACACACACACACACGTGTACACATCCCTGTATATCTCACATAACAGGGCCCTAAATACACAGAACTGTACTAAACGTTTGGGTACAGCTGCACTATCACCAAGGGTGACATACCAACTCTCAGGCAGCAATAAAGGCCAAGGTTACTTTTCCCTTCAATGTCACCAACATAGATAGAAGCGCACAGATCCTTCCACCGGTAACTTTTCTCTAATGGTGTCCTCAGAGCAGGGTGGCGCCATCAGCGTGTGCATTGCTGAGTGGCAATTGTATTGCAGAAGTGCCAGCAGTATCCCCAATGCGGGGGTAGGGGGGGGGGGTAGGGGGGGATGGCTGTGTTCACAGTGCAAGGGTGACAGCGGTCTCCTCAATGTGTGGGTGCCTGCAGTGTCAGCAGTGTGGGGTTGCCACCAGAGCAGTGCTCAGTGCAAGGTAGGATGGTGATGCTGCCTGGCTACTGCAAAGTAGCTTGGCGCCCACGAGCAGAGGAGCAGTGGGGACAGGCAGTGGAGGGCGGACAGATTTCAAAAGTCTCATTGAAATCAATGGGAATCCACTGATTTGCTGAAAGCCGTCGCAGACGGCTCTCTCAGTTAATCAGATGCCATCTATTGATTTCAATGGGGCTTTGAAATCTCCTGCCCACCCGCCACTGCCTGTCCCCGCCGCTCCTTTGCTCCTGGGCGCCGGAACGGTCCTCTCTCTACAGTAGCAGGGCTGCAAAAGGATGCAGAGTGGGGAGAGCGCCTCTCCTGCCCAGCACTTCCCCTCTCTGCAGACTAGGCCACTGTGTGCCAGTGGATACGCCCACAGTGCTGATGCGCTGAGGGCAAGGGACCACTAGCACACACCTAGTTACTACGGCCCTGGATGGGCATACTAATATGATCTCTCTCTATGTCCACTTGAATAGTAGAGTAGGAACCAAGTGGACCAGCACCAAAAAAAAACCAGGAAAAAAACTTGTCGACCCGCTGTCTGGATACCTTTTTTTTTGTTAGCACAACCTAGAATGTAATAGATAGAACTCCCATCTAAGTAAATTTACCCCTGTGAATGCTGACCGCTGTTTTGACGCATTGAGCACTTTGTGGAGGGCAACTCACTGAAAACAGCTTGTGTTGCTGCAAACAGAAGTTGCACTACTGACATTGACTAGCTCACTGTTTCTTAAAGCATTTGGTAAGTTGTTTTCTTTGTTAGTCATATAAGATGCATACAGCTTTCATTCTGTCTCTAGACCAGAGAAATTCTTTTTGCCGTGTCATTGTCTTTCACATGCCCTGATAAAGTGTATCAGGGAAACAAATGCAAACAAATGTTGTGGTTATATTGATTTATTTAACTGAAATTAAGGACATGAGCAACATATTAGAATTCTCCTCTGTAAATGGCAACAACAGGAGACTCCAGAAACCGTTTAAAACAATGGATTTTTAAAAGTAGGTTACTTTGTGATCATGGCGGTCTAAAAAGACACCTAAACACTACTTTTATGTTTAATTAAATCTGATTATGCTTATATAATTATATTCCCAGCCTCTAGAGGTTTATTAAATAATTATTTGGCCTTTATGGGCACTTGCTGCACTGGTTAGATATCAATAGTGTCTGTATATAATAATAATAATAATAATAATAATAATAATAATAATAATAATGTTGTTATAATGCAATTATCTGTACAATTATTATACTATATTATTATACCACAGTTAAGTTGCAAGTATAGTCAGAAAACTGAGGGAGAGACAAGAACATTTACAGAGGAGAAAGTCCTCACAGAACTCTCAAAACTGAAAGTGGATAAATCAAAGGGGCCAGATGGGATACATCCAAGGATACTAAAAGAGCTTAAAGGGGAGCTGGTAAAACCAATAACAGAATTATTCAACCAGTCACTAGCTACTGGAGTAATCCCAGAGGACTGGAAAACAGCGAATGTAGTCCCACTGCACAAAAGTGGAAGCAAGGAAGAGGTAAGCAACTATTGACCAGTGAGCCTTACATCAGTAGTAGGGAAATTGATGGAAACACTCTTAAAACAAAGAGTTGTAGAATATCTCAAAACCAGCAATTTACAGGATCCAAAACAGCATGGGTTTACTGGGGGAAGATCATGTCAAACAAATCTTATTGACTTTTTTGACTGGGTGACTAAAGTAATAGATCAAGGTGGGGCTGTAGATGTAGCTTATCTAGACTTTAGTAAAGCTTTTGACACTACCCCACATCGCAGACTGTTAAATAAACTTGAAAGCTTGGGATTGGATTCTAAGATAGTTGAATGGATAAGAGCGTGGTTGCTGGACAGAAAACAGAGAGTTGTAGTAAACGGAGTACAGTCAAAGGAGGGAAAGGTTACAAGTGGAGTACCCCAGGGATCTGTACTTGGACCGGTGCTTTTTAATATCTTTATTGGTGATATTGCAAATGGAATTGAGGGTAAAATGTGCCTTTTTGCAGATGACACAAAGGTATGCAACAGGGTAGACACACCAGGAGGGGTAAAACAAATGATTGAGGATCTAGGCAGATTAGAGAAATGGTCAAGAGAATGGCAACTACAGTTTAATGCCAAAAAATGCAAAATCATGCACTTGGGTCTCAGAAATCCAAAGACTAAATATAGTATAAATGGCACTATAATGGAAACTACTGAGGAAGAGAGGGATCTAGGTGTCACTATTTCAGGGGACTTAAAAGCAGGTAGGCAATGTAACAAAGCAATGAAGAAGGCAAGTCAGATGCTTGGTTGCATAGGGAGAGATATCAGCAGATAACATGGACGGTGTCCCCTCGCATGGCTCCCTACACTCGCCATGCTTCGGGCGCTGTGCCTCGCTGAGCGGGGCACACTATTTTATTCTCCCTCTATAGTAAAGTATGAATAAGTCTTCTATCTTCACAATGCCTGTTTTTGTGACAGGCGCAGGACAGGTTTTTGTGACAGATGCCCACCGCTATTTCGCCCGTCGGTAATAGCATCGGGGATTGAATACCTCCTATGTCCCGTTTTCAAGTCAGAATTCCCGTAATATAACTGGACAGGGATCCGCACAAGTGGTGAGAATACACTTTTTGGTGGCATCAGAAATGAGAGAAATGTCTAATACTGTACCTCACATTGGTTTGCGTTTAATTTCCCTGCTCAAGGGAATCAAAGACATAAAAATAAAAAATTTTTTAATAAAAAATAAAAATATTTAAAAAACCATCCTACCCCTGGGCCATTTTCTGGCATTACGTATAGCCAGCTCCCAATGCGGCTGCGCATTTGCCAAACATCGGTCCCCGTGCGAACAGACCAGAAAAACTCCCCATGTGTCAATTTTACTATAAAAATGTCTGACGAGCAAGCAGTTATTCCAATCAGTCAGTCTGACCGTACAACCTCAACACTGTAAAGAATAATTAAATTCATTTATCACCATTATAATTATAGCAAAGGCCTTCATTCCATGAAATGCTTATTATCAGTGCTTGGTGAGATGTGGTAATTCCCATAAATAAACCATAATAATAAAACATATAAACCAAAAATCCATTTTGCAGGGTGAATGGGCATCAACCAGTATGCAGCTCATTTTATAGAGGCTCTGGGGAATGTCAGCATGGTTGTATTTGGTGATCATTGAACTGTATAATGAGTTTGTGATATAAGCTTGACTCTTGACACACTAAACTGTTGGAAACTGTGTGGTTCACATACTGTATTTGCTTGTTCAACGGCATACATTAGAAATAAAATAATAAAAATGCAACACTCCTAGGGGGGGAAATCAACTGATGTTAATATCTGCTGTGGTAACTTTTTTTTATTTTCTTCTTGTTTATCAATTCCTTCAGTCTGTATATACCTTGCTCAAAGCATATGGAGCCCACTTGCGCAGTACACACTTCTGACCGCTGTAGACACAGATTTGTTTTTGTCTCACTTGCACACGTTTTGTCTTTATCATCGTGTGATAGTAGTGATGCGGCGAGAATGTATGCATGCATTTACGGACGGTGTAATGGTTAGCATTACTGCCTCACAGGACTGAGGTCATGGGTTAGATCCCCTCCATGGCTCTAACTGTGCGGAGTTTGTATATTCTCCCCGTGCTTGCGTGGGTTTCCTCCGGGTACTCCGGTTTCCTCCCACAATCCAAAAATATACTGGTAGGCTGATTGGCTCCAAATAAATTAACCCTCTGTGTGCGTGTATATGTGGTAGGGAATATAGATTGTAAGCTCCACTGGGGCAGGGACTGATGTGAATGTTCAAATATTCTCTGTAAAGCGCTGTGGAATATGTGTGCGCTATATAAGAAACTGTTAATAAATAAATAAATTGGCAGATTCAGTGGGGGGGGGGGGGGGGGCGCACCAGGGAACATGCAGGAGATGGCCCAAACAGTATTAGTTCCCTCAGTGCACTGCACGCTGTGTTGCTGCAATTAAATAAAACCGACTTTTTCCTACATGACAGGGGTCCCTCATTATTATGTGCTCCATCACCCATGTGTACCCCGGCCTCCCCCATTACTCATGTGTAATTCTGACCACCGCATTACCCGCTTTGTGGCATGACAACAGAGATGATTCGATGCATTGATGATTTTGTTTGCTAATTAGCCAATTAATGTGATAGCAGCAAGATGATTCATTGTCTGTGTTACTCGGCGGATCTCAAGGAACATTTCAGTGATAATCTGTTCAAAATATGTTCAGTAGTTCTCGAGTTTATCGCAAACAAATTAAGGGGCCCATTTACTAACATTATTTTGACTAAAATAATGTGAAAAAGGGTGTTTTTACACCCTTTTCACATTATTTTAGTTTCACCTGAATGTACAAAAGGGTCATTCCATGGTAATAAACATTACATTTTGACTAAACAGATCATTTGAAATATATATTTTTTGAGCATGTGTTGTGATTGTTTTGTGCAAAGTAAATGTTGTTTGTATGGTACATGATATGCTTTAATTTTTATGCAAAGCTTGTCATTAAAACTGGTAACAAACGTTACATGAAAAAGGGAGCACCAATAGGGCACTTCTCACTAGAAGCTATAGCTAAGGTGATCCCAAACTTGAATCTAGATAGATGGAGAAACTAGTGCTGGGTACACACCAGGACGACTAGGGCCCGATCCCCTCAATCTAGATCCAATTCCGACCAATTGGATGTAGATTGTGTGGTGATTGGGCCCTTTTCTGTCCTGGTGTGGACCGATACCGATCCGATGCGCAGTCCCGCGGGTCGGTCGTTATCGAGATCCTACCTGCTGCAGGTAGGATCTCAATGACGACCATACAGCCGGGTGCGGGTCGCTATTGGATCGGACCCGCTCACGGTGCACATCGTGAGCGGGTCATGCCCCCCTGCGTCACCGTGAGCGGGTCGGACGAGACACTGACGACCCGCTCACGATGTGCATCGTGAGCGGGTCGTCCTGGTGTGTACCCTACATTAGCTATAGAAACATAAGCAGATCTTTATGAAAACAGGCAACTCATGTCTTTTGAACAGATTAAAAGTAAATACGGGATCCCAAATACCGAATTTCATAAGTATCTCCAAATCAGGCATTGGATACAATCTAATGCCTATGGTATAAAGGAAATGGGCATGTTGCCAAGGGAAATGATGAACCATATTTCTGGGGTGAGTAGGAAGGGAGGAATTACTTTTTGGTATAAGAAAACAAGAGAGAGAGGAAGCCAAAACCAGCTGGCAAGAGAAATGGGAAGGCGAGTTAAATTTCTCCTTGGAAATAACGCATTGGACACAATTATTTAATTCGGTTCACCAAATGTCTAAATCTACGACACACATTGAAAGATACTTAAAAATCTTTTATCAGATGTATTATACACCGGCAAAAATAAATAGATTTTTCCCTCAACAACCAGATTTATGTTGGAGATGTGAAGAAAGAGGGGATCTCATACATATGTTTTGGGCCTGTAAAAAACTAGAGAACTTCTGGCGGGACATGGAAAATTTCCTTTCTGAGATCTTGGGACTCAGAATTCAATTGACATTGCAGATAATACTAGTACATATAGTTCCATCAAACTGAAAGAGTGCAAAAAAAAGCTGTTAAACCAAAATATTAGCGCTATGATAACTGCGATTGCTCAATTATGGAAGCAAGAGCAGGTCCCAACCTCTCAGAAGGTAATACATAAAATAGATCTTAACTATAAGATGGAAACTCTGGGGAAAAATGGGAATTCCAGGATAGTTAAACTATGGAGAGAGTGGGAAGTATATCGAGAGGGATTACAGAGAGATTGAATAAATTAACGTACCAGGGTTCTGTGTTCTGCTCTATTAATTAATTCACCCAACAAAATCACAAAACCATAAAAGCATGAACTATAAAAGTAGGGATTAAGATGATATAGGGGGAGATTCTCTAAGAATCTCCGCCCCCCTTCGCCGCCCATCGCATTTATAATTATCGCATATGTTCTAACATATGCGATAATTATAGCAAAGGACAGCTCTTGCGTTAAGAGCTGTCCTTTGCGGTCAGAGTCGCCGGGTCCCAGCAGGTCCCGGCAGCTCCCCCCTCCCTCACACACCCGGCGCTGCTGCTGCGCCGGGTTTTCCTCCTCCCTGCACCTGGAAGAGGATCAGTGCAGGGAGGAGGTCAAAGGTCCGGGCAGCACTGCACTGTGCTGCCCGGACACAGGTGAGGGAGGAGGGGGCGATGCGTGGCGGCGGGGGTCCGTGCAGGGCTGGCGGGGGGTTGTTGCGGGCGGCGGTGGGATGCAGTAGAAGCCCATTGGCTTCTATGGGGCATCGCCAGATTTTTCTGGCGATGCCCCCCGCCGCGGTAACCCGGCGGGGGATGCTTACAGCATCCCAAAATGCGGTAAAAACCCGATAACGGGGTTTTTACCGCATTTTTAGCTTAGAGAATCTCCCCCATAATGTCTTGTCTTGTCATAGTCAAAGTAGTGTGAGTCCTGGTATTGTATTTGTACTCTGTATGTTTTGTATAGTTTTAAGGGGATTGTGTACCCCCTTGGATTGTCATATGAAATGTCAATATAATAAAAATAATTTATAAAAAAAAAAAACGTTACATGAAAAGGACATTTTCATGGCAAAACTGCTCCAAACCCTTCAATTCACATTTTTTTAGTAAGCAGATCGCATTTCCCATACTTATAATAGGAAACGTGATCTGCCCAAATTTACTTTAAAAAAAGTGATAATAACGCCCTGTGATAATAATGCCAACTTCCACTGACGAATCACAGGGCTCAGATGGGCTTCAGCACAGCTTTCTCTGCTCCTAGGCAGATGGGGGCAGGACCTCAGTGATCAGCTGTGTGTGTCCGATGGACACAGACAGGTCACAGCGTAAAAAACTGCTCACCTCCCAGGATCCTGGGATTCGCTTCTCCGGTGAGGGCTGCCGGTCTACGGGGCTTCCTGCTGCACTGTGACTTCGTTCATTGCAGTAAAATGACATGTCACTTTACAGCATCGGGAGTCACAGGAGAAGAAAGCACCGAAGACCGTGAGGGCTGCAGCAGCCGATCCCTGGCTGTTGTGAGTATAAATCAGCGAAGAGGGTGCCGTCGCGCATGGGGGGTTGGGGGGGGTCATAGCGACAGGAAGGGGGTGCTGGCGGTGATGGTAGCAGCCACGGCGCATGCATAGTACAGCGTTGGGCTATTTTTAATGAAAAATATCCAGATGAAACTGCGGAGACCCATCGAAGGGACAGATCTTTATCACAAGCTCTGTCCCTACATGCGATAATTGAAACATCCGTGCAATTTATTCAATTATCGTATATTATCACGTCAAATCCGCATCTTCAGAGGCGCATGGTGATAAATGGGCACCATACAAACAACCAATTTTATTCATCGTAAAGATCGATAAACAGATCGATAGATAGATAACTTCTCTAGGCATAAATATTTCCACATTGATTAAAATCCAAATTAAAGTGTCTTATTTTACAGTTTTACCCGACTACTGTAATTGCACTGCTCGTATTTAATGTGCGATGCGAAAGTGACACTATTTAAATGTTTGCTGGAATGATCACTATAATTGTAGCTTTTGTATTTAATGGCTTTTATTGAACAGTTAGGTCACTGACCTTTTGAGTTTTTTCACCCAAAGCTGTC
This sequence comes from Crinia signifera, assembly GCF_055691185.1. Lineage (NCBI taxonomy): Eukaryota > Metazoa > Chordata > Amphibia > Anura > Myobatrachidae > Crinia > Crinia signifera. The sequence goes on along the minus strand of NC_139221.1, from coordinate 44,284,663 downwards.
TAATAATTGGAGAAAACGCCACAATGGTCGGAAGCACTGTCACAACACACATTTCCATTCTTCCTTAATCTATCTTTAAATGCTTCTACCTGCACCGTCCTCACATTGACAACACGGATATGGAAGAAAATTGCTAATTAGGTTTGTTCATAGTGTATTGTTTTAAATTCTTCTCAAGAACGAAACTCTTGTCAGTCAATATCCGACAGATGAGATGCTGATTAATAAAGTCTGAGAGGTCCCTACAGGAACATTCCAAATTAATTAAAGTGAAGAATGAATCACAAAATCTACTTTGTGGTTCTTACTGGAGATAAGAACTTCTAAAAGCTATGGTATATTGAAGGACTTTTATCATGATGTGTCCTCGGTGTGAGTTCAAAGCTCGGAAACTTTTGCTTATGTTTGTCAAAAATACAAGGTGAATGTTTTTTGTATTATCTTGTTTGCAAATACTTTATGTGCCACCCAGCAGGGGCGTAACTATAGCACCGCAGCCCCCCCGACCGCGCGGGGGGGGGGCGCTGTGCATGTGCGGGCGCCGGGGGCTGCAGTGCTATAGTTACACCCCGCCGCCATCCCCCACAGTCTTACCTGTCAGTCTTCAGTACGCGCTGGTCCCGGCTCCCTTCTTCTGCTATGAGGACCACAACAAAATGTCCGCCCCCATGTAGCAGATAGTTCTCTGAAACTGTCTGCTGCATGGGGGCAGACATTTTGTGGTGGTCCTCATAGCAGAAGAAGGGAGCCGGGACCAGTGGGTACTGAGCGTAGCCAGGTAAGACTGGGGAGGATTGCATGGGCGGCGAGGCGGGGGTTGGTGCGGCAGGGCGGGCGGGGGTTGGTGCCCAAAAGCTAGTTACGCCACTGCCACCCAGGGGTGCCGATGGTAAAATGAAGGGGTACATGGCCCTGGGAGGGGGGCGTGATTTCCAGAGCACAATGGCCATGCCCCTGTGAGAATTTTTGTTTGTTTGTGTGGGCAGCAGACAGAACATGTGGATGTGGGATCACCACACAGAGAGTAGTAGTAGTAGTAGTAGTAGGTTTATTTATAAGGCGCCAAAAAGTGTCCGCAGCGCCGTACATAGCAAACAAAAAAACAAATTACAAGGTAACGTACAGGGTGTGTTGATAAAATACAGTATAAATAGGGGTATAGCTGGTAGAACTAAAATCAGCATCAGTTCAGAAGTAGGTGTCGAAATTGTCGAGGAGACTGAAGATGAAGTAGAGGAAGGGAAGAACAGGGCAGGAGCGCTGGTGAGGTAAAGAGGTAGGGTGAGTACGTGAGGAAGGAGGGCCCTACTCATAAGAGTTAACATACTAAAAGGAGGTGGGTGGACGAACGAAAAACAATAGGATAAGTAGGAACGGATGGAGGGGTAGGGTAGGCAGGATAGGAGGATCAAAAGAGGTTAGGAGGAGGGATAGGCTAGTCGGAAGAAGTGGGTTTTGAGGGAGCGCTTGAGAGAGAGAGAGGGCGGGATTCTCTAAACTAAAAATGCGGTAAAAACCCCGTTATCAGGGTTTTTACCGCATTTTGGGATGCTGTAAGCATCCCCCGCCGGGTTACCACGGCGGGGGGCATCGCCAGAAAAATCTGGCGATGCCCCATAGAAGCCAATGGGCTTCTATCGCAACCCTCCGCCGCCCCGCATCGCCCCCTCCCCCCTCACCTGTGTCCGGGCAGCACAGCGCAGTGCTGCCCGGACCTGTGACCTCCTCCCTGCACTGATCCTCTTCCGGGTGCAGGGAGGAGGAGAGCCCGGCGCAGCAGCAGCAGCGCCGGGTGTGGGAGGGAGGGAAGAGCCGCCGGGACCTGCTGGGACCCGGCGACTCTCACCGCAAAGGACAGCTCTTAACGCAAGAGCTGTCCTTTGCCTTAATTATCGCATATGTTAGAACATATGCGATAATTAAGTATGCGATGGGCGGCGAAGGGGGGCGGAGATTCTTAGAGAATCTCCCCCAGAGAGAGAGAGAGCAGCAGCTTCCTCTCTCCCCAGCTCTGCACACAGCACTGAGCAGCTTGTGCTGATCTGGGAATAGAGGTTGTGCAGCAGCAGCCTATCCTCTCTCTCACTGACTGACTGCCCAGCTCCCTGCAACGCGGGAAGGGGGAGCAGGACCCAGGCGCTCCATCAAACCCAGGCCTGGGTAAAAAGCACCCCCCCCCCTCCTCCTCCTCCTCTTGGCTCCATATATGTGTGGCTGCCAGTCTCTATGAAAATCAGCACTGCGCAGAGCTTCCTTCGCATGCTCTTGGGGGCTGTGTAAGCACTGCAGACTGCAGTGTGCTTTGGGTCTAATTCAGCATGGATTGCTAATCATAGAATTCGCAGTGGACTGCAAGTAGAAAACCCCAACCAAAACTTTGTAGATTTTCTGTTATTACTAAAGTAACCATGCTATCTGTGGCGTAACTAGAAATGATGCTCTCCCTACCAAAAATGTTACCGGTGCCCCCAATACATACATATGTAATCTACATGCACGTTACCAGGAGTGTCAGTGTTACCAGAAACAAGTACTTCCGGGTAACGCTATGTGCATTGCATTTACCTGACAGATGCAACTGGACCTGTAGCAAAAGTCTCCTCCTAGGCAGCGGCCATTTTTGGAGGGACATCATCATCAGATTCTACGCGGACAGCCAGACCGCATGGAATCTGCATAGATCATGTCCCCATGAAGCACCGGCTCCCCCAAGCCACTGCTAAATATATGTTTGTATTATAGGGGGGTAGATTGTGAGGAGCAGGGACTAATTTGAATGCTTCCATTTTATGTTAACACACTTTGTAAATAAAGTTTAGAACGGGGTTGCCTACTTTTCAGCTGCCAGCTAACCAAAGTATGGGGCGGAGCCAGCAGACATGCCGTGAAGGGGGTGTGGCCAGAGGCAGGCTGAAACAATGTGCTGTATTCCAGGTATTTCAGGCACTGCAGAGCAGGGGGGCGGGGCTACAATGATGCAATTTGCATCATCGGGTCCCCGGGGACCCCCCCTGCAGAGAGGGAATTGCGGGAGGCTGGGGGGGATTCTGGGATGCTTGCATGTCTTCCCAGGGGGGCTGGGAGGTGGACCCAATTTCCGGAAGGGTAGGCAATTAGAAAGAATCCCCTAATCTGATTGTTATGCACATTTATTTTGAAACATAGAATGAAATCAGTGAAAGAATTTAATTTTGTCATCTATCAGTAGAAGTATAAGGCCGGAATATGCTGATATAATGTAGTCAGACAATACTGCGCACGCGAAAACCAGATAAAACATTACCTACCACATTGGTTTTCTGCACATTTATTTGAAGGAAGGAGGATGCCAGCAGAAAAGTGAATGGGAAAGTGATGGTACAGGGAAGGCAGACCATGGAATTACAAGGCGGGAGACATATGGGCCGCTGCAACACAGTTTCCTTTGAAAACAATGAGAACTCTAGTGCTCAAATCCCAAATGAATGTATGTGAGAGAACAAAGCGGCTTCTTATATTCAGTGAAAATGGAAGGAAACAGAAGGAAGGTGAAAAAAAAAGACAAAATAGGGAAATGTTGGCAGGATAAGTGATGACAATGTAAACACATCCTCTGGATGCTCTATTACAGGGGTTCCCAACCACGGTCCTCAAGTTTCACGAAATTTATACAATATAAGCATACCGCCCAACATGTAAATGTCAAGCAGCAAGAATCTCATGAGCTGTGCACACCTGGGGGGAGATTCTCTAAGAATCTCCGCCCCCCTTCGCCGCCGATCGCATTTATAATTATCGCATATGTTCTAACATCTTGCGTTAAGAGCTGTCCTTTGCGGTGAGAGTCGCCGGGTCCCAGCAGGTCCCGGCGGCTCCCCCCTCCCTCACACACCCGGCGCTGCTGCTGCTGCTTTGGGCTCTCCTCCTCCCTGCACCCGGAAGAGGATCAGTGCAGGGAGGAGGTCAAAGGTCCGGGCAGCACTGCGCTGTGCTGCCCGGACACAGGTGAGGGAGGAGGGGGCGATGCGGGGCGGCGGGGGTCCGTGCGGGGCGGCGGTGGGATGCGGTAGAAGCCCATTGGCTTCTATGGGGCATCGCCAGATTTTTCTGGCGATGCCCCCCGCCGTGGTAACCCGGCGTTGGATGCTTACAGCATCCCAAAATGTGGTAAAAACCCTGATAACGGGGTTTTTACCGCATTTCTTGCATAGAGTATCTCCCCCCTGAAGAGGTGGGGGTGGCCTAAAGAAGGGGGAGTGGCTCTGTAGCCACACCCCAATTTTGGCACTGTGTGGCATGGACAGTTCTCTGAGGGGCAGATTTATTAAGCTCGGTGAAGTGATAAAGTGTCTGCTTTTTATACACCGGCCAATGAAGTTACAGGCTTGGTTTTAAAAATGACAGGTAGGAGCTTTATCACTTCACTGAGCTTAATAAATCTACCCCTGAGAGCTGCTGGCCACGCCTCCATTCCCTCTGTCTTTGTGACTATTCGCTGCAAGTGACAGAGGGACTTGCCCACCGCAGGACACTGCTGCCCACTGGTGGGACATGGGACAGTCACAAAAAATCTTCTGGGGGTGGTAGCCGGCCGTTTAGTGGGATTTCAATTTTGCAGCCTTGTGATCAGTTCTGAATTACCCCCTAAAATCCAACCACAGAACAGTGTGAGTAATTGGTAACGGTCACTAAGTTGACAAGAGGAAGGTTGATATGCATTGGTTCGCCCACTGAAGGTCGACATGTCTGAAGGTCGACACACGCATTAGGTCAACATGGGCCACGTCGACAGTCAAAAGGTCAACATGGGGTAACATCAAAATGCTGGCTTCCCAACCGTGACAGGAGCCGAGTGCTGCAGTATTACATTCTCCTGCTGCACCCGTCTCTTGTCACAAAGGAAGACCCAACAGTGCAGGCATTAGTCTCATGGGGGGCATCCATGCTTCTCTGGGAATGCTGGGCTGCCCCCAGAGTGACATCACTGGGATTCCCATCAATACCATGCTCTTTTTCTTAGACCACACCCCTTTTTTTGTCTGTGCATTCCATTGTGCCGCCACGTGTGTGACCAGTCCCTGTGGCACCTCTGCACATCGTACATTGTATAGCCCTTTATCCTGGAGGTGCATAATCCATAAAAAAAAAATTAATACAGCACAAGAGAGCGCAAATAATACTCTTTTTGGAGGGGTGCGGAGGGGAATTTACTAAAAAAGTCATTTTAGGAGTTACCTGTAAATTGTGTTTGTCAGCCACTGTGTAGCATTCCATGTAAAGCTATTAATATAACAATAATGATAACAAAAAATACTTTTGGAACCCAGGGATGCCTTCACACCATGTCATACTTGTGGCACAGGATTGTATTTGTGTTTCCTATGGGGTTCATGAATGTGAGTGAATCCATGGCAACAGAGAGCATAGAGGACACATAAGTAACACTCAATACCACGCAGTGATGTTCTTTTTAGACGTGTCAGAGAAGGTGTGATGGTATCTAGCAAGTCTCTAAATCACTCCTAGCCCAGCAAAAGGCCAATTAGCTGTCTTTTGCTGCATTCGGAAACATCATCTTTGTTCTTTATTTATTTATTTCAATTTGGAAACCACTCACATTTTGTTATAAGACGGCACAGATCTTGAATTAAGCGGCATGTTAACTAATCTCTTTCCATTCAATTAACAGATTCAACCGCAGGCTCAGTGTTCTGAGCAATGAATGGAAAAGAACTTATTACATAAATGACTCCTAGATATTCTTTGACAATTCATAATTATTAATTATACTAACAGCACGCACTGTGAAATGTTTACTAAATGTTCATTCCCACTTATAGAAACAAGGCGCCAAAACCAACAATTACAAAATGACATATATATTTATTTATTTACAGTTTCTTATATAGCGCAGCGGATTCCGTTGCGCTTTACAATTGTAAACAGTGATAAAACAAACTGGGTAACAACAGACTTGGAGGTAGGAGAGCCCTGCTGCAAGCTTACAATCTATAGGATATATATATATATATATATACATACATATAGATAGATATATCTCTGTATACAGTATATAGAGATATATAAAGATGGAGCCCCTCTCAGTCAGCTCCAACACTGGCCAGAATGTCCCCGCTGGGGATCGCTGGCTGAGAAGGACTCCATTAGACTGGGACGCTGGTCCACACTGGGTGGCGGAAACACTGCCCATCTCCGTTCAGGAAGACGGGCAGAGTTAGGGGGGGGGGAGCGATACTTACCAGCGACGGCGAGCGGGAGGTGGCGGACGGCAGCAGGGAGCTCCGTTGGAACCGGGAACGCGAGCACTTGTGGGCGCGTGCCCCCTTGCGATGGATGGTGGGGTCTGGCAGCTGGTGGGGGCTAGCGTTTCTAACGCCTGCCCCCCGCAAGAACTAGGCCGGCGAGATAATAATTCCTAGTTTGCATTGAATTTTTATCTAAAAGTAAAGTTTTGGGTACTTATGTAATATCTGGGCGCCCAATTTTTTTCATCGCATCGCATCGCATGCAATATAGGGGCATACAATTCATGCGATGCGATTTTTCATTGTAAAGGCCCGATTTTTAATTGTATAGTCACCCATGGGTGATTTCATACCCCCACTATCCAATTACGCATGGAGTTGATTTTATACGTGGCGAGTGCAGTGAGCCCCGCGAGGGGATGCAGAATACATGTAAAGTAATCCGCGTAATCATGCGTAGTTGGATAGTGGGGGGATGAAATCACCCATGGATGACTATACAATTAAAAATTGGGTCTTTACAATGAAAAATCGCATCGCATGCCTTAAGTAGTGGCATGCAATGAAAAATATCAGGTGCCCAGATAATACATAAGTACCAAGTTTTGTTATTTGCACCCTCTAAGCACAAAGAACAAAATTCATATCCTATGTATACTAAACAATACCACATATACCGAAGGCAAAAAGTTCAACAGATAAAGATAAAAAACTATGGTCTGGATTCAGTGTTTTCATCCACTTGCTAAGGGCCATCCCAGCATGACATGTCTGCGCTGTCTGGACTGTGCTCACCCAATGCCAAATTGATGCACTGTGGTAACATTGTAAATTCAGAGTGAGGCAAAAAAAAAAAATGACCATGTTTTAAAGGTCAACACAAAAGGCACATATATTGTACAAGTGCATGTAATACAGTTTATAGTGAATTGGTTTTGAATACGATATCATCCAGATGGTGGCCATCATTCATGATACACATTTGTTTTTGATTTCTGAAGTTTTACATCACTATCACATCACCATTATTACAATTTCGTTCTGAAGCTCACTTTCATTTGGCTATATTAACAAGGAGACTTTTTGTTAATGAGTGGAAAACAAAATGTGATTAGCTATATGAAGGCCTCTACTCAGCCAATAAGGCCATCTGAGAGCTGAGAGTCTACAAACATCCACCAAGAACCAATAATGAACTGAAGGCTGCACTATGCCAACAAATGATGATATCATATTCAAAACCAATTCAAAATAAACTGTATTCCATGCTCTTGTAGATACATGTTCTGTGACTCTGAATAATATTTACCATGCCTTTTTGGTTAACATTTGGTTAATCAGAATTTTTTTTTACACAATCAGTGTTTATTATGGTAAGATAACAGGCATAAATTGTAATATAGAATGTGGGACTTCAAAAAGTGCGCCGAGTATCAAGTCGAAATAGCATTAACATTTTAAACTGTGGAAAATAACACATTTTAATGTATAAGCATTAGACAAGAAAATAAAAGGTAATGATAGAAGAATGTAAAGAGAAAGAGGGGAGAGGAGAAGGGGAGGAGATGGACAGGTAGAATCCAACCAACGTCATATCAAGGTTGTGGGGCAGGCGTCGGTGAGGGAGTACCCGCATATGATGTATATTCGTGACTTTCTTTAAAGTTCAGCCAAGGGGACCAGGTGGTGGTAAATGCATTAGAGGGCAGTTTGGCAGAAGAGAAGGAAGTAAGGTCTTCCATGAGCATGTAGCGGTCTATTCTTAGGAACCAGTGGGAGATTGGGGGCCGTGTTTGGGTTCTCCAGAAACCGGGTATAGTTGCTCTTGCGGCATTCATCAAGTGCCGGAGGAGGGACTTTTTGAACATTGAAATAGGGATCTCCATGTAGTTAAGCAACCAGAATTCTGGAGTGTGTGGTAAGGGAGTATCTGTAATCAGCATGGATAGTCTCCTAATTGTCATCCAAAAAACAGTCAGCTCAGGGCACTGCCACCAGATGTGCAATGGGGAGCCCTGGGAGCGTTGATATCGGCAGCATGTATCAGGATTAGTAGGGAACATCCGGTGTACCTGCACCGGGCCTCTGTACCACCTTGCGAGGATTTTGTATTGGGTCTCAAGAATTTGAATCGAGGATAAACTGGCAAACGTATATTGGAATATAGTAGGCCACTGGTCATCCGGTATAGTGGTTGTTAAATCAGATTGCCATGCCTTGACGAAGGGGGGTAGTTCAGGCAACAGGGCTTCTGAGCACATCTGGTAGAGTATAGATACGAGGTGTTTAGGTGGGGTGTCATCTAAGCATATTTGTTCGAATCTGGTTGGGGTCCCTATAAGTGATGGGGTATTGGAAGATTGGATGTGATGTCGAAATTGTAGGTATGCCCAGAATGAATTTGTAGGTAAGGAATACAGCTGTTGGAGGTCAGTGAAGGAACGTAGGCCAGAGTTGGAGAGTAAGTGGGAGATGCGGGAGATTCCAGCTGTGGACCAGGTAGTCAGGGAAGGGGAGGCAAGGCCAGTAGGGAAGTCTGGGTTACCAAAAAGGGGTGTGGAAAGGGAGAGCCCAGGACTAAATAGAGTATGGTGTATAAGCTTTTGCCAGCACTTCAAAGTGGGGCTTAACGTGGGGTGTGGGTGTGGGGGTCGGGGCATGGTGGTTAATCAGAATTTGGTTAATTAGAATTTATCTATTATCTTCTAGGAGGTGCTAAATAATTAAGAATAAGAATCAGATTGGTTGCTATGGGAAACATCTCATCAGCAATAGAACCCCCATTTTAATAAATTTACCCCTAAATGTATGGAATATAAAGCAGCTGACAAACAATGTATTGCAGAGTGACAAAAGGTCGACACAAGCAAAAAGTCTACGTGGAAAAGGCCACCATGCTTTGGGCCAGTTGTCTTGCTCCACTACCAATAGGAGTCCATGTGGAAGAAAAAAGTCCAAACAAATGTAACAAAATTGTGAAAAAGTCATGTTGAGATGTCGACCTTTAGACAATGTCTACCTAGTGCACATCAACCTTTTGTCAATATCGACCTAGCGTCAACCTTTTGGTGTCCACCTATTGACCTAGACATTATCTGTGAGCCAGCCGTATACCATTCTCCGTTTAATATACATTTCCTCTACGTTACGGCCCTAATTCAACATCGCTCGCTAAACAGTGGCCCTTCACTGCAGAGCAAACACCGCCCACCACCTGTCCCAACGCACACACCCCAGCGCCGCCGATTCCCCTCGCTAACATTCAATGGGATGTGTAACGAGAACACATCCCCACTCATGCCTCCGCTAGCAAGAGTAATCATTTGTTTCAACTGACTTTTATTTACGAGCACCTGGATGAAGACGGGGCGGGCTGCTGACATACCCATGGGAACATCCGCATACCCATGGGAGCGCTTAGCGTTTTCATAGGAATGCCCATAAAACGGTGGGCGTTCCCAGTGCGTGTGTAACTCACTGAGGGCGGGATGTACTAAAGGGAAAATGCAGTAAAACGCAGGTTTTACCACATTTTCCTATGTACCATTACCTGTCCACCCATCTCCGCCAGGCAGGGTATCGCCACCTCTGGGTGGCGATACCCTATAGAAGCCTATGAGCTTCTATCGCCGCCCGCGCGACCCCCCCTCCCATCCTCCATCGATCTCCTCCTCCCCTAGCAGGTGTCACAGCCGGGAGAACATCCGGCTGCAGGGGGGAGGAGGAGACACCGGGGACACTGACAGACACCGGGATGTGACGGAGACCCCCGCACACCACATTACAGGTATCGCAGGGGTCTCAGTCACCGCACCCCGATGCTAGATTCGCGGCAATGTATTTTAATACATCCCGCCCAGAAGCTGTTTGCAGTCGGGTTTGCACATGCGCAGAAATGCACATGCGGAAAACCCAACCATCAGGGCTGGGGTCGATTTTGGATCACTGCAAACGATCCTGAATGGGCCCCCATGTGTAAAAGAAACAGACGAAGGTCACAGTAAGTTACAGTTAAAGGAAATGAAGCTCCTTACTTACTTTATGTTTTACCAGCAATAAGATATGGCAGTAGTACAGAACCCTTGAAGAAATCCTTTGTTAATAGGATGAAACGCGTTAGAACTTTACCACTAACAACAACAATAGACAAGAATTAGGTCACTCCAAGTGAAATTTCTAATTTAGTTAATTTATACCGCAGGTGGGACTGAGCCGAATCACTGACAGCTCTTAAAATAGCTGCTGTTCTGTACATTGCACTGATGAATTTCATGTTTTCCTCCTGGTTCTATCTGGGTGGTTTAATGTTTTAACACTTGTAATAATACAGGATGGAACAAAGCAAGATTGGATATTGACTTAGTAGATCTATAAGCATGGGGACAAGGCATTTAATGAGTGTGCTTCTTTAGTTTTAATTAAATATTAAGAATTATAAAAACACCATGCTCTGGTACTTAGTGGTGTCATCGTTCCAAAGGTTTAATCTTTTTTCGCTTTAAATTAAAATATATATATTTTATTTATAGTACTCAGGGGTAGAAGTGATAAAGTATCTGTTTTTTATCACTGGCCAATCAGCTACTACCTGTCATTTTTCAAACCAAGCCTGTAACGTCACAGTTAGGACACTTTATCACTTCACCCAGCTTAATACATCTGCCCCATAGTCCCCTCTAGACTACATTGTACCCCAACAGTGGAGCAGATATTTTAAGCCTGGAGAAGAGATAAACTGGAGATAAAGTGAAAGGAGATAAAGCACCAGCCAATCAACTGTGTTTGAAAATGACAGTTGGGAGTTGATTGTCTGGTGCTTTATCTCCTTTTACATTTTTGCCACTTTATCTCCAGTTTATCTCTTCTCCAGACTTATAACACCTGCCCCATATTTTGGTATTCATTCTAGAACCTTTGCTCATATTTAGATGAACTATCCCAACTTGCTCTCTTATTGGATAGACAACGAACTTGAATTTCCACCATGGGCCTCAGCTTGTCTGAGTTTCTTATCTTGAAACCACTAAACCTACCACCATATTTATCATAATATATATGTAATGTTTTGGGAGCATTTATTTGCTAATTAGCGTTTAATGAGTGGCGCTGTGATTATGGTGGCAACAAGAAAATTGCAGACCATTATACTGTACTTTATAAACCTTAAACATACAAAGCTAAGAATAAGATATGAATATAGATGTAGCAGACATCATCTAGCACAGGCCTAGTCAACCAGTGGCTCTCCAGATGTGAAACTACATATCCCAGCATGCCTTGCCACAGTTTTAGTACTCCATAATAGCAAAACTGTGGCAAGGCATGCTGGGATTTGTAGTTTCATAACAACTGGAGAGCCGCTGGTTAGCCAGACCTGATCTAGCGTGTGAATAATTGTACCCGTGATGACTTTGCCGGCAAATGGCCACATGTGATTATCCGCAGCTGCAATTTGCATAGTGTAATCGCGTGTGCTATGGCTGGCACCTTGCCAGGGCACATCGCTCCCGTGATGTGTGCGTACGTACCCATAGCGTGATAGAGGAGGGCTTAAACATGTTTGTAAAAAGTTCCTAACGAATACAATATGTCAGTTTATATTCATTCAGTGTTCATTAGGAGTAATGGAGTAAGATCAATACCAGTATTGCTTGCTAAAGGATGATAACACGGCTTTCTTCCGGAATCCTGTATACTTTATCTAATGCTGCCAAAGAGAATGCAGATAGCAAACACTATACAGTACAAGCCCGTTTTGTAGGTCTAGTTTTAATAAAGATGCTTTCTAAGGGGAAGGATTATGCACAATGCACTCGCATAGAGCATTTAATGAAACACTGAATTTTGGTTTTAACTAATAGTGACTAGTAATGCAAATTTTTTTATTTCACTCAATTAATATGGCACATTGGTCATTATTCAGGTCCCGGCGGACTTGCGGTGTAGTGCGAAGTACAGATGTTCGGTACTTAGCGCATGTGTCACACCTGTACTGTGCATGTGCAGTACGAGTCTGCGACGGTGGACACAAGGCGGCATCATACTGCCAGTGAGTTCCTGGCCTCTAGGCAACAGCTGCAGGGGTCTCCATGGGTCCCACAGGCGGCTGATGTTGCAGTTGATCAGTAGTTGACCCAGACCATTAATGTATGCAGGCGGCGTGACACCTCATGCTGCATTACCGTATTACAGCTGGTGCACATTGGAATCAGGCCGGTTAAGCATGGTGAAAACTTTAGGAAAATTAGTTACATTTGGGATTCGGTCAGTGGTTGTCAGCTGCCTGCCCACCTCCCAAACAGGGCGCTCGCAGATCTACGACACCAGAGAGGTGTCTTAGATCTGCGAGCGCTGTAGAAATCATTAGATGTCACCAACCGTCAAATAATGTTGCCACCGCACGCAAGGCTACAAATGGATGTATATGCTAAACATCCATTGGCCTGTGTGTGTGGGAAAATCGGCGTGCGAAGGGGGGATGGGGCGTTTGTGTGAAATCCATTTAAATATCCCGCAAAGCTGAGAATTTCACAGTATTGCGGGTCAACCAGAATCACCCCCAAAGTCACCGATGTGCAGATGGCGCATCTTCAGGTGCCACCATTACACGCTCCATCGGAATTTACGCCAGGCAGGTGCTGATTCTCAATGCGAGTCTGGCCTCTAATGTGAATGCACACAGACGCTTCAGCGACATGCTCGCGTCACTCCCATAGCAGCCCCATAAAACGGACCATCTCCATGCCTCTGTATAGCCAAGTTCCCATCGCTGCCCAGGAATGCCCAATACATTTTTATTATTATAGCTTTTTAATATTTAGAAGCTTTTGGAGTAAATAAAAAATGTACTGAAATCCGTAAAAATCCGAAAAGCCGGAAATGTTTCCAGCTCATTTGTTGGCTGGTAGTTTTCATTAAAGCAATATGGAGATCTCCTTGTCTCTGAAATGAAGACTCTAGCTGTATACATGGGCAACACAGCACCCCGCAGGCAAAGCCTGTGAAAGTGGACAGCTTTAGCTGTGGCATTACCTAAGGGCATAGTGACTTGTCAATAGTCCTGCTTGTTATTCCATGAATCAGGAGCGAGATTGACAGCTTTGCTTCCCTGCAGCAGGTGATGAGATTTGTGAATTGACCTCGCAATGAAGGGCTCGCTTTCTTTGGTGGCGAATACTGTAGACGAGCAGCTGCACTCCTGCTTACCTGGGCAGCCTATTACATAGCGGAATAGGCAGAATGGTACACAGTCATCTGATTCTCAGGCATACTCAGGGCCGTCTTAACAACAGTGTGGGCCCTGGGCAAAGCAATGCACTGGGGCCCTTACCCATTCTCCCCTCCTAGGGGTGGGGGTGCTATCAGCAGCAGCTTTGATGTCCCACGGGTGGCAGGGGGTGCTCTATCTTCCATTCAACATGTAGGACCTGGAGCAGTAACTTCTGCTAATTACTCCTTTACTGCACAGGTGGTGGGAGGGAGAACACTAACGTGTGGAAGGGGGCACTGAGCTGAATGAAGGGTCCCCTGTAAATAACTTCCAGGGAGGTAGGGGGTGTTTTATACACAGGGGACGGTTGGATAATGGAGTGGGCTTAATATTCGTAATTTTCCGGTGGAAGGGCAGCTTGTTTGACTGCAGATATCGCCATTATCTGGAAATAGATTTCTTAGCCTTCATTAGTATAAAAACCTAGAGTCCCAACTTTCAGGAGGTGCTGGGAACCAGATTTTGGAATATATTATCAGGAAAACTCTGTCAGAGAGAACCTGAGAAATATGACTGGGAAGTGCAATTAACAGGTCGGATGTGGACTGATGATTTGAAGTTTGATATCTCCGGTTCCCCAGGGCCGATTTTAAAAATTCTGGTATCCCTGGAAAAAAGGGATTCTTAGCTATCAGCTTAGGGCCCATGTACACCTGGGACCCCTGGGCAAGTGCCCATTAAGCCCATACAAAAAGACGGCCCTGGGCATACTCACCTACTTTTGAAGACTAGTTTCAGTGAGATTATAGTTTAGTAGAATTTTGCATGGTGCCCCGTTGAGGGGGCGGGTCAGGCTCCACCCAAAGGGGCGTGTTTAGCTCCTTATACAGTATGGGTGTATATATGCTTCAAATTGGGTTACAGTATTAAGTGATGTAACTCAGGGTTTGGTGTTGGGGCCACTTCTCTTTAACATATTTATTAATGATCTTGGGGGTGGTTTAGTAAACAAAGTGTCCATTTTTGCAGATGACAGGATTGTAAAATCAGACCAGGATGTCACCACTTTACAGAGGGACATAAACAAACTTGAGTAGATACATGGATAGTGATGTTCAACATAGATAAATATAAGGTCATGCATTTTAGAAACAGAAACCAGTGCACAACTTATAAACCTAATGGGTTAAAGCCCCGTACACACGGTGAGATATTGGCTAATGGCCAATTTCTACTAAGCAATTCTGACTAGATGCACAAGAACCTAGCGAGGGGGAAACAGCTTGTGCAAGGGGTCATTTGAATACTGACCCTGCGAGCTGTGACAGTGAGCAGACAGCACTGCTCATATGACGAGCAAAAACCATTGAATAGACCCCTATATGTAAGATGGACGACCCGGTTTTAATGTGAATGAGCCGGACCCGGGTCCAAACCAGGATCGAGTGTGAAACCGACCTGCAGTCTTCTGATAAATGTTTCATTGTAAAAAATTGGCATTGTGTACATCAGGGGTGGGGAATCTTTTTTGTGCCAAGGGCCGTTTGTATGATGAAAAAATCCTTCGGGGGCCATATGTAAAAATTTCTCTTACAAATTGGCCTGCTGCAGCCATCCCATGCTCCGTCGGTTGCCGCTAAATAGGACTGACAGTCTCCGGCTGCTGTTAATTAAGAGGAAACTCGCAAAAACTACCAATTTCTCGCGAGAATTCCCCTGTACTTGACTCCTGGCAAAGGGTGGGAGGGCCACTCAAACCGGCTACGGGGGCCACATACGGCCCCCGGGCCTGAGGTTCCCCACCCCTGGTGTACATACATATAACAGGATCTATAAACAGAACAGACATTTTCAGATCTATGCCCGTTTTCAACTAATTGATTATTTCCTTAATAAATATTATTTGTCCTTACAAGGAAGAGAAAGGAAATACAATTCATCCTCTACTATAACGATGTTTATTGTGTTACGTTTCACTGGCTTTAGAATACAGTATATTATCATCTGTGTTTTGTTTTTATATTGCTTTTAACGATTTAATGTGGATTAAAACGTAAAACATTTCCAGCTGGAATAACCAATGACATCATCTTCGGCTGTATACGTTTGTAAAAGAGCAGCTATTATGTTTGCTAACGAGCCGGCCACACACTTAACTCTCTATGTTGGTTTTCACAATGATATAAAGGAAATGCATTTTTTTTCCCAAGGAAATTATAGTTGTTGATAAGGCAGTGAATGGAGCTTCCACAAAACACTCTGATTAAAATTAAACTCCCAAGATGGTCTTCACTGAAAATCTTCAATTAAGAAATCTATAATGAACAAATGCTGATCAGTATTTGCAATGATAATATTCTTTTGGCAGGAGACAATTGGAAGCAGTTCATGTTTATTAGATTTTGAACAGAAGAAAATGAATGCTCATCCGTTTTATTCTCTGAAAATAATTTGTCAACACAAAACTGGAGCCAGGAACACTGGGTAATGGGATTCAAATGAGATCTGCAATATATAATTTTTCTGCGTCGGGTTTGAAAAGTGAAGCTGGGTACCCATAAACATCAGGAAGGGAACTGACACCGGCAAGTGTGTACGACAGAGACAGAGCACCAAAGGTGGCAATGCTGGGCAGGTATCTGGAGTCAAGCCATGTCCTATCACTCTATTGGCCAGATGCACTAAGCTTCAGAAGTGATAAAATGGAGAGTGATAAACAGCCAGCCAATCAGCTCCTACCTGCCATGTCACAGACTGTGTTTGAAAAATGTCAGAGAGGAGCTGGTTGGTTGGTTGTTTATCACTCTCCATTTTATTATTTTTGTAGCTTAGTGCATCTGGCCCTATGACCGTTGCAAAACGAAGCCCACACAGGAAACCCTCCGCATTGAATTTAGGGGGTGATTCTGGTTGACTTGCTAAGCACCGTAAATTCGCTGTTTAGCGAGCCAACTAACGCCGCCCGCCGAGTGCGCTAATGCCAGCCCCCCGCCACTTTTAGCATGTCCCTGCCGCTATGTGAATGGTCAACAACCATCAAATGAATTTTACCCTGCTCTCAAATCTGTCAGTCTTGACTGACTTATACAGTATTTGTAACATCTGGGTACGAGAACAGGGCGTGCGAATGATGTCCTGTGACGTCAGCCTCCCACCCCCGACAGGCAGCTGCTCACCTGCAATCACATGGGGACACGCCAGCTTTTTCCTGGGCACACCCAGTGTTTTTGTGGGAACGCCCAGGAAATGCTGGACGTGCTTATGCACCAGCCCCCTGCCCGCCTTGATCTGGCCCTCCCCTGTACGAAGTCCTTGGCGACTATGCAAGTCGTCGAAGGCGTCTGCACACTAGCCCTGCACATGCAAATGTGCAAATATGTGCATGCGCAGAACGTAAACATTCTCCCCATTACAAATTCGCTTGGCAACGAACAGACCAAAATCACACCCCCCCCCCTAAAAATTAGGCATCCTCCTGACCATAAGCCATTATTACAATATCCTGCGTCATTACTATTTTTCCACTGATCGAAATAATCTGTATAGTTAAGTTAAACACTGTACACCTTGAACAATGTCCAGCATCATGCTTGCTGTATCACTTATACCCCTTGTGAGACAGAAAATCCCCAAAAACCCAGGTATTTCCCAGATATAAAAACCCCGGTAGAACTAGGCTGAAAGGTGCTGACCCCCTTTCACACAGCAACAAAAACCTGGGTATTTCCCGTGTCGACCCCTTCACACAGAAGCCGGATTTTTCTTGCCAAACTCTGTGTGTCATAAGAAAAGGACAGTTTCAAAGGCACACAGAGATGAGGTCATGAAAAGTGGGAGGTGACTGCTCACTGCATTGCATTAAACATGTCTGACAAGTTGCAGAACCTGGAGGTCATGAGTGCTCTGTGTGTTTTCCAATGTGCCATGGCTGTCTGCTTTTGCGCTGCAGCACAGCACATGTCTGACGCCTCTGCCATGCCCGCTCAGCCAATCAGGAACCCAGAACTACCCAGCCAATCGTGCAGCGCCATGCTGCACAGCCAATAAGCACTTTTTATCAATTGTCGGGATAAAAATCCAGTGCCGGAGCCTTTTAACACAGCCGGGAACACGGGTGAGACACGGAAAAAACCCAGGTAAATACCTGGGTCGAAGTCCAGGAAATTAAGACCCGTGTTGACCCTTTCAGACAGAAAAAAAAAAACAGGTTGACACGGCAAGAGCCGGGAAATTACTGGGTCTTTTTTTCTGTCTGAAGGGGGTATTAGAGAAAGCTGATCTTACTTAGGTGAGTGATACTTATTTATCTTGTATAAATCTAAGAGTGCTCAAGTGATTTTCTTGTAATCTCATAGGTAACATAAAAGCTTGGCATTGACTGCATATTGGTTTAGAAACAGGAGCAGAGCAGATGATATTACAATAATTATAACTGACATGTTCTGCTTCATCAGTTGAGCTTA
Source organism: Crinia signifera (assembly GCF_055691185.1). Classification (NCBI taxonomy): domain Eukaryota; kingdom Metazoa; phylum Chordata; class Amphibia; order Anura; family Myobatrachidae; genus Crinia; species Crinia signifera. Next base: position 44,266,745 of record NC_139221.1, on the reverse strand, counting down.
TTGACCTACAGTACAAGTGCCGTACAGTTAGCTACATCTACAGTATGTGAATGAAATAATGTACTGTATAACAGATGCAGTAGAAAGACAATACAATGTTTTACTTGTATCACATGTCAGACAGCCTCGTCCAATGTCCAATCATCCTGCTATAAAGACACCATACGCCATCATCAGTAAAATATTCTGCGTCATCTCCTTGCCTTGTGTACCACTGGGATCAGGTTTGGATCAGAGTTAAGGTGCCCATACACTGCTGCGACGTGTATGGACACCTTACACTGCTGGACCTTCCCGGCGGCAGGGACACATGCGATCCATTGTGATGGATCGCATGCGTCCCTGCTTCCTGCACGCTTCGCCACTAGGGGGGAGGACCCAGAATGGGTGGTCGGATGGCCAGCCGGTCCAACCACCGGGTGGGGTCCGATGCGCACGGGACCGCGCATTGGACCCGACTGCATGTCAGGGAGAGGCGATTTGGTCTGATTTAATGGGCTGATTGGTCGCAAATCGGACCAAATCGCCTCAGTGTATGGGCACCTTAAGGATAACTACATTGTTCACTTCTTACTGACACTTCAATGACAAAGAATACATTAAAAAATACCTACACCTATGGTCATATTTTGTTGGTGATCATGAACAGAAGTAAAGATATCATCAGCATTGGAATATTAACTCACAATACTGACATTCCATAGGAAAAAATATATATATCTTATTACCTTGAAGGGCCTGTAAGCTTCGTGTCTGTACGACAATGCAGAGCTGCAGCACAAGTTGCGGAGCACTTTCCAGAAAAGTGGCGAGCAGATGCAGCATACTCACATCCGCATACTCGTACACCATCTTCCAATAGAATCTCCATCTGTCGTTCTCTCCACTTCGCCTGCTGCGAATCCCCAAGTATATAGTATGAAAATACCTGAAACGGGAGAAGTACATTTATGTAATAACCTATATTTACCCAAAGGCAACAATATACAAACATAAATGGCAGCTGATGTTAAAGGGGGCATTCAATTGTACGTAACGTTCCGCCAGACATCAGTGCAATGCCACATTGTGGTAAGTTCCTGTGATTGCATGTGGTGAAAGAATATATGAAATGTGGGTGCATTACTGTGGAGAGGCCTTGATGGCCTTCCGCAAGACAAATTTACACACACACAAACACACACACACGCACACATATACTAGTTAAAAGCTTAGTACATCTGGCCCCATATCCAGCAAACTTGAAACAGATCGTTTTGCTTTCACTTTCTGTTAAAGAGTAATTCGGTAAGTTGGATGACCTCTAGTGGTCACTGGCGGTACTTCAACTTAGAGATGTGAAGGATATTTAGCTATATACTGTATAGATATCAAAGAATGACATATTACAGAAATATTTATTATTTTTTATAAGTTATTTATATAGCGCACACATATTCCGCAGCGCTTTACAGAGAATATTTGAACATTCACAGAAATATTTATAGCTAAGCACCTTTAAAAGATCATAACATCATCAGAACGCTCCGGTACTCAGTATATATTTGGGGTCAGTAATATTGGCCGCATCTGTTTGAATTGGGGGTTCAGCCAGGAAAGTCCCCCCTGTGAGGTTATCCTGAATATGAAATAGACATCTGGAAAACGCTGCCCTGTCTGATACTGAATTTCTTATCTCACTGGCACTGCTGCTTGCGGCTCTTTTCCAGCTGAGAATGGAATTGCTTTTCAACTGGTTTGGAAATACGTTTGATGATCGCGGTGCAATACATGTTAGCAGCCGGTATTGCTGCATTTACTAAATCCAGCTTTTGTCCTATGCTTACTTGTGTCCTGTGGAACAGAATAAGGAGGCCTTACTCATTGAAAATAGTCTCTGGGCATCTGGTGAATGAGTTGCCGTAACACATATGCCATATCAATTGTTAAGCGCAATGGAATATACTGTGCTATATAACTGTAAATAAATAATATCAGTGCTATGTATGCCATATCAGTACCATATTCACCATATCAATGCCATGTCCGTCATATCAGTGCCATACTGTATACACCATATCAGTGCCATGTACACAATATGAATGCCTCATCTGCCATATCAGTGCTATACTGTATCTGTAATATCAGTACCATACCTGCCATATCAATGCCATTTCTTCCATATCAGTACCATATATGACATATCAGTATCATATTTGCCATATTAGTACCAGATCCTCCATATCAATGCCATATCCATCTTATCAGTGCCATATACACCATATGATTACCATATCCTCCATAGAGTGCCACATCCGCCATATTATTTTGTTATTATATTTTATTTATAAGACGCCACAAGTGGTACGCAGCGCCGTACATATAGCACAGAGCAGAGTTTCTTTCCATTAAAATGCAAAATTGCAAACTGTAGTGAACAAGAAGCACAAGCAGCTTCTGCTGAATTAATCACAGATTTTTTCACGCATTGGAGTGGGAAATAATTCCGCAACTATCCCTATCCCCACTGCCTTCCTCCTATTTCTCCTCTGGTGTAAAAAAAAAATATATGTAAAAGCATCCATTTACCCCCGAATCAACTTCATCACTAGCTTATGTGTCACAAATGTAATGTATTTATTTCAATGTAAAATAAATGCTTTTAAGATTTTTTACATTGAATTAAAGTGGTCAAAATCACCTTTTTTTCTACTGTTTTGCTTTTTTTATTTAATTTTTTTTATTATTATTTTTACTTTTTGTTTTTTTTTTAATTATTTTTACTTTTTATTTTTATTAAAAAAATGCACAAATCAGGAATTTTACGTCAATTAAGAGCACCCAGTACTTTCCTTAAGCCCACTAACAGCTTTCTATAAGGCCCTAAGAACAATGTTGTCATTTGTTGGGTCGTGCAAGGTCTTTTCATGCTCTTTTCTTAGAACGCATTTTTGCCAACATTTGCATAATCTCTCTGCGAGTAGTGAGAATTAGCATTAAATTAATTGTGCATTTCTCGGGACCGCGCCTGTTCGTGAGTTTAACATTGCGAGGTTGCCTTTTGCAAACTTGCCCCTTACTGCTCCGAACTCCAAATAACATGGAACAAATGCTCAAATATTCTCCAGTAAAAAGTAATAAATGTAGCCAAGTACTAGTACTAGATTGTAAGCTCCTCCGAGCAGGGCCCTCTTCCCTCCTGTTGTCAAAGCCCACTTCTCTTCACATTTCACTCACAGCTCTCCTATACTCAAACACTCAGTGACCATCTTCGTCCGCATACTCATCTCCATCATTGGCCTCAAGCCGCTAGTTGTATGTTTATTGAGTCCTCACTACTTATATTTACGCTGTAATGTGTATTGAACTGTGGCGCTCTTTATTTGTACTCTATTTTTGTTATTTATTCAATGTAATAATGTTTTGTCTCCCTGTACTGTTCCTTTGTACAGCGCTGCGAAACACTTGTGGCGCCTTATAAATAAAATAATAAAATTATAATAAAGTCCAAAAACACAGCAAGCCTCTTACCCGAAGTTCATTTGTCTAGAGAAAAGTATACTAAATGATTTTGTTAAGATTTTCATAGTCCCCGTAGCAAATGTTTGTAAAGGCCTCTATGTACCAACTAACATTAAAATGTATATAGCACATATAACTTATTCAGTAGAGTTGAGCCCCCTTCAGCTGTGGGCCCCATAGTAGCTGCACCCCTTGGTCCTATGGTAATCACACCTTTGACCTTATAGCCTCTTTCAATGATTAAAAATATAAAATATACTGTAATCATAGGTAAGTAAATCAAGCTAATGACTTTTTGTCCCATTTTGTGTTAATTAAAATAAATGATTGTCCCTAGCATGGAAAATAACAGAACTGATAGATCCTATTACTGCATCACAGTGTAAATACAATCCCGGATGTGCAATTTCCAAGAAACAAGAATAATGAGAAACAAAGAGATGAAGATTCATTTGATATTCTTCAAGAGAAAAATATCTAAAAGTAGAAGTGTAAAGATTGCAGACAAATGTGGTTCCCTGGAGCATATGCCTAAAAGGTTAAACTTCTGTTCAGCGAGTTTCAGAACTCCTTTTGTTGCTTGAGGTGATTTTATTTCATATCTTGTTTAAAGGCATAGGAAGAAAACATAATGAGAAATAATAAACATTAACAAAAACTTGAAGTAGTAAGAAAAGTGAAATCTAAATCGGACTTTTAATGAGCTTGATGAAGAAGATGAAATACAATCTGGGTGATCTGTTTGTGGACTTACTAGGGATTTACCTTTGAAACCGTAACTATAACCCAACAAGTGAACCAGCAGCTGCATCACATCACACACACCTCCCAACTTCTTCATCTGTTGAAGAGGGACCCTGGAAAGGGGGTATGACCGATGTAAATGAGGGCATGTCCTATGCAAATGAGGGTGCCATCGGGCTTCTTCCCCGTTTTTCGCCCTCTGTGCACATGCGCACCACCTCTATTACCTTCAGGCTGGGGGGACTCCCAACTGCCTACCCCCCGCCGCAGGACACTGCTGGTCCCAGCCAGTACGCATGACTGCCCCCCCCCCCCCAAAAAAAAAACGGGACGGTCCTGCAAAAAATGTGACAGTTGGGAGGTATGCATTGTATGTATACAATATATACATACAATGCAGTCTCTGTGATTGGCACAGGGCCATGCATCGTACTGGAATCAAAACAAATAGAATTTGTAACTTTTTACCCAATTTCTCATCCCAAGCCATCAAAATCGGGTGAAAAGGGCCCAATTCGTATAAGTGTATGGCCAGCTTTAGTGGTGGTCTTTCCTCTGCTGTACAGCACGGTACTCTTCGGGGGTTATTAATTAGTCATCATTTGTTATTCATCTGCAAGCCATTTCACATAAATATACTGTATGTTCACTTGTGATCACTTTTCATTACCAAATGATATCACTTAAACTGACACCGACCCTTAAAGTATTCCACTGAGGCCTCATCTTCTCTATAAATGTACTTGACTTACTATAAGCCTCTTGTTCTCCTAGGGTTCAATCAATGGAGTGCGCTTCATCACCCAGTTCCAAATATTGTAATGTGTCAATCAGTCTTCTGCATAGACAGTATCAATGACCTTAATGGGATCTACATACTGTACACTTCTATGGTGATCTCAACTCTGAGCTCATCAAAAGGCAATAGTGCCAGCTTTCCTGATCTCCCTGGAGAAAACCCCAGGTGCATTTTTCAATGCAGATCATAAATTTTGCGACATCAGGAAGTGGGATTTTCACTCAAGCCTACGACCTTCGTAGACTCTTTCCAAAATATCAACATAGAAAGATGCACTATACACATTTATTGGTAAGGTTTATTCTCAGTTTAAAACATATGCTATTTATAAATATAAAAACATTGTAGATTGCCAGCTAAATTTACTAATCATTGCCTAGATTTAGATTTAACAGATTTAGATTTAATTTTACTGCCTCTTCTACTAGTGTAATTAATTAATTAATTAACAGTTTCTTATATATCGCACACATATTACGCAGCTCTTTACAGAGAATATTTGAACATTCACATCAGTCCCTGCCCCAGTGGAGCTTACAATCTATATTCCCTACCACATGTACACGCGCACACAGACATTCTAGGTTAATTTTGTTTGGAGCCAATTAACCTACCAGTATATTTTTGGATTGTGGGAGGAAACCGGAGTACCCGGAGTAAACCCACGCTAGAACGGAAGGAATATACAAACTCCGCACAGTTAGGGCCATGACCTCAGTGCTGTGAGGCAGTAATGCTAACCATTACACCATCATATATGTAAAACATCAACTTGGTTTGTTAGGGTTTGGTTAAGCAAATGCAATGGCTTAATTTCCCAAAACATTACACTCTTGATATTAGTGATTTGTTTAGTTACCATATTACTCCTATATTTCAGTATCACTGTATTAAGTTTTTTGACACTTTCTATTTTCTGCTTGGTTTTTCAGCTTTTGCACTTTGTGCTTTCATTATTTCCAAGTAATGGATAGAAACCATACTATAAATACTGTATTCAACATATTACACAGTAATGATGTGTTGGTCCATTCTACTGTCACATATGGAACAGTTGTACAAGTTTTATTATATTAATTTTTGTTAAAACTTTACTCTTTGAAGTCCAATGTCTAGTCAGGCTCAACAGCCTACAGTAAGTGCTAGTAGCAGATCCAATGGTGAGCCAATTTAAAATAAGAACATTAACATCGTTCAACATTCAATGTAGACCATATTTGAATAAAAAAAAAATACAATTAGTTTAAACATTTAAAACAGACTTGTAAAAAATTGGACTGCAACATGTTAACAAAAGGAAGTTGTTATTTTAAAAGGCATTTCAAAGTGCCTAACGAGGCTTATTTTTAAATTATATTTTCACAAAAATGTAGTTGCCACGTACAGGACAAGTCACATTCACCTCTGTTTTGTAAAAGACACATCTACTTGATAGTTCCCCTCAACTTTAAATTAAGAGTCAGATTTAACAACAAGTGTTTCACCCCTTATGAATGATAAATGGTGCTTCAGCCAATTAGCTCTTGTCATGTGTTTGAAAAATAAGAGTTAGGAGCTGATTGGCTGGGATACCATTTATCATTCTTAATGAGTGATAACAATAATATCGCTTCTTGTTACATTCAGTCGCGTTTTTTACCTATGGGATGCAGGGCTGCGGCCTCCCCCCCCCCAGGAAAAATCCACCACTGTAATGAAGCCAGATGCAGTCCGTGAGACTGCACCGGCTTCACTGTGACTGGCAGTGACTTCCTATTGGAAGTCCGACCTGCCAGTCACCAAGGCAGTCCCATTGGGAGGTGTTCCCTCCCTCCGGGATGCCTCTCTCCAGGCTGCTGAACGAAAGCACGTAAAATTGCACATGCGCAGTACCTACATTGGTACTGCACATGCGGCGGTCCCTGTCATCTGTATTATACAGGCGCCGTGACGATGATCCCCCTTCTATGGGTCTTTGCCGAAGCAGCCCATAGAAGCTGGCCGCATGCACAGTACAGAGGTTTCTACTGCGCATGTGCTAATTCCGGCATCTGTCATCATAGCACAGGCGCCGGGAATGCTGCAGAGATCAGAAGCAGCGGCGCGTTGGGCTGCATTGCGGCACCCCCGTAGCGGCTGTGGACAGTTGCAGCTCCCCTCCCCCCAAAAGGTACGAGCCGCCACTGGTTACATCTGCTCCAAGAGCCTGTGTTATTTTTTTTATGAAAACCTATGCAAAAGAGCTATACTGTAATTCACCTTGTACAGTAATTCACGCATGAGACATTTTTACTAATTTTCATGGACTAGCCCTGTTACAAACATATATGTTTGTAATTGTAGTAAACAGTTATGTAGCTTTCACATCACATAAAACATTTTGAAATGTTTTGAAAAACTGTAATTTTAAATGGTATTTTAAACGGGTCTAGTGTTCATATTGCAGCAGATTACCATTTAAAAATACCGTTTAAGTACCATTCACATCACCAGTCAAGCCGTTTAATCTCTGAACACGTTTCTACCCACAGCTTATTTCCTGGTTCAGGGAAGGGACACAAGACAAGGGACAGCCTATCACAGTGCTCTAACCTTTATTTTTTACTAAATACCATTTCAGTGCCATTCAGACAGCACAAAAAACGGCTCTGAATTGGCTTTAAAACGGGTAGGACTCTGCTTTTTAAACGTGTTGAAATACCAGTTAACTTTAAATGGTATTTCAACTATGACACTTTCACACTGCAGCCTTAAACGTTTTAAAAGGCAAAAAAAAAACGGCAATATACCGTTTTAAAAGTGTGATGTGAAAGCTACATTAATGGGTGTGTCTGTCTGTAAACAAACAAACTGACCGACCTATATTACATAATTAAACATAGGAGTTCCTTCTTTAAATACACAATAGTAACACATTTACAAACGTTAGTAGCAGTTGATATTGTTCTGAAAATACATTTTCCCCTTATTTAGAAATAGTTTTGTCCTCGCCGATGCTATACATAACTAACTGGCTAATTTGATCATTTATTTTAGTACATTAACTACAATTTTATTTTCAGTTTTTTTTGTTTACTTTACTTGTACATATTCTAGATACAGGAAAAACAACTGATTTTACACCAAAAACATGTATCTTATAATCTACCGAGAGGTTGACCGTGTACTTTCCTGCAATCCAATTTTATCAAGGGACAGCTCACTTGAGCAAAACAAACCTGACTACTTGACATTAATTTACAATAGCTGTCATTGTACATAAAACACAAAACCAAAGTGTCATTTTTATATGCGTACTTGATGTCATGTCCAATATTCTTTTGCTGAAAATGAAAAGCGATGAAAAGAGAATTTTCGGATTTGGATTTTATTATTAATATTGCCATTTCTAAAAAATGTTTCTTTTGGTTTAACTATTTGCAACATTGTCATTTGTTAAAGAACCCTAGATTGTGCAGTTAGTTATAATTAGTACCAAGGACTCTCAAGAAACTGTAACGGTTATGACTCTAACTAACTCTTTTTCCTTGTCATAGGTTTTATCCATGTAAGATGGAGACATAAGGAAGAAATTGTGACAAAACTGCCTAATAAGAAGAGGAATATTGCTTTTCCAGGATCCTGCTCTTTTCTCTGCTTAATGAGCTCCAGAATACACGAGCAAAGACACTGAAAGGGGATTAAAGCTGAAGAATGTTGTGCCTGTGAGCCAAACCACTAAAAAATAGTTTCTCGGCCCTCAAGACACAGTCCATTTTCTACTTCTAAGGTATACTTGCCTACCCTCCCAGAATAGCTGGGAGGCACTCCAAAATTGGGTCCCCCTCCCGGCCCCCCGGGAAGGTGATGAAGTCACTTGCATGCTCTGTGGAGCCCCAGCACCCCCTTCCCCCGCCAAGACAAATGCTAGAATATGCGGCTCTCTGGGGAGGAAGCCAGGCTAAAATGAAGCAAATCACGTAATTTCACTTCATTTTAGCCCTGCCCCCTCCCAGGAGAGCCGCGAATCACAGGATTTTTTGAGGAAAAGGTGCAGGGCTTATTAATGTCAGCCACCTCCCATGCCATTTGGGTCTCCAAATGGCAGGGGAGGCATTTAGCAAAGTATGCAAGTATGTTCTAAGGATACTGATGCTTAAGCACAGGTGATTAAATCAAAATGACTGAGGTACTAAGTATATGGGGGGGGGGATCTTAGAATGCACACCCAATATACATGAGGTGCTATCATGCTGGGACTTGTAGTTCTGCAAAGAAAGACACGTGGTGCAGATGCACACTCCATATTATTAATCAATCAATCAATCAATCAATCAATAACAGAGGTTCTTGGTATCAATTGGCCAAGAAATATTTGCCCACCAACCAGCTTCACGGTAACCTCATTTCTGGTGGGTCCCTAATACTAAGTTTGGATCTGGGGCGCAGAACCCCAAAAAGGCCAGCATAAGCAAGTCACCCCAGGGCAGCACACAAGTGAAAAAACTAAGCTAGAAGTGTGTTAATAAGAAAGTAGCAGAAGCTAGAGGTTAAAATGTGTAGTGCTAGAGAAAGTATAATATTAGTGAAAATTAAATAGTGCTAAATAAATGTTAGGGTGTGCCACCCCGAAAGCAACTCGGTTACACCAACCCAAGGGGAGCCGCACCCCAAATCCATCCCCAAGACTAGCAATAAGTGTCAATTTTTAGGTCTTACCTTCATTGTGCCTACAGTTTGCAGTCTGTGGCTACCAGGGACCAAGCTGGTGAAAAAATATTCAGATCAGGTGGGCGGGGTGCTACTCTAAGTTGAAGGAGTCCCAACCTTCAGGTGTACAGGTGTACACAATTTTAGCTTATAGGGGGGGGGGGGGGGAATCTTAGAAGTGCACTCCAGCGGCCATAATTAGATAGAGACTCCATAGGTCTGGTGCAATGTCTTATAGTGTGACTGATGGTGCATCTATATATGCTTCTAGCTTAGTTTTTTCACTTGTGTGCTGCCCTGGGGTGACTTGCTTATGCTGGTCTTTTTGGGGTTCTGCGCCCCAGATCCAAACTTAGTATTAGGGACCCACCAGAAATGAGGTTACCGTGAAGCTGGTTGGTGGGCAAATATTTCTTGGCCAATTGATATACCAAGAACCTCTGTTATTGATTGATTGATTAATTAATAATATGGAGTGTGCATCTGCACCACGTGTCTTTCTGAGGTACTAAGTAACCTGTGCTCAAGCACTGATATGAGTTTAAGAAGCACTGCTCTAAGAATGCGATACATATCATTTATCGGGTACATACAGGCATTAATAACGTTGGTATGTACCTAGGGCTCAGAACTGTAAAGTACAGACTTCCCGATAAGAGGTGTCCTTTGATATACAAGGACAAGCATTCACTGTAGGGGAGACTGGCAGGGATTCAATCGGATCCCTCTCAGCTAACAATACGTATTAAGGCGCATACATTTTTATTGAGCAATGCCCTGTAAAGATGGCGCTGCTCACTGGGTCCAAGCTCTGCAAAGGATCACATTCTGGAGCTTGGTACATAACAGTTTGCAGAAGAGAATGATGAGCTGAGAAAAGAAGGGAACGGCAGGGGTTTATTGCTTTTTACACTACCATTTGGTTACCAAATATTAAAGTTTTCGTTTTTTTGCAACTTAGCCCTCTTTAATCCCGGGAGGGCTTATCTCTGACTTTACACTTGATGTGCCATTTTTTCCATGTGATAAATTTACAGGCTGCGCTGCGGTAGCGGCGGGCAGCCAGATTTCAAAACTCCCATTCAAATAAATGGGTGGATGCTGATTGGCTGAGAGAGCTCTCTCAGCCATCAGCATCCGCCCACTTATTTGAATGGGAGTTTTGAAATCTCCTGTCTGCACGCCGCTACCAAATCTCACATTCAAATCAACGGGCGGCCGCTGATTGGCTGAGAGAGCTCTAGGCTGCGTGATTTATTGCATTTAAAAAAAAGTGCCGGATTGTATGTGAGCCCTCCCGGGGAGCTGCCGGGGAAGTTAAGTGTAAATCGGGTCTGTCTTGTCCTTAAGACAAGTCAGACAAGACTATGGAGGCACTTGTGACTGTTCATATTCATTTGCTTTTTATCGTCCTTTATATCTAGTAATCTGAAGAATCTGGAAACATGAAATATACTGTATTTGGCAGACGGTGATGTGCACACGGAGACGCCCTACTAAAAGATCTTGGATGCCTCCTTTTCCTGAGCCAGTGTGACTTTTATCTAGTGATATAATGTAAGTGTTCGGATCATGATGAATATAAAAGAACCTGGAAACATGAGAGCGTATCTTACGGGAAGATTGCTGTCAGTTTATGCAGCTAATAGCTCTGTAAATCAAGCCCCATCATTAAGCACTAACATCGCATTGTTGCGCCTCTGAAATAGCTGTAATTCAAACTCACAGATCAGTATACCGGGCTGTGAATGGGAATCGGGCAAGTTCTCCAGAAGGTGAAGCAGCCTTTTCATCTTCCCAGCATGCTGCATCTTACCTTTAGCATTAGAGCCGCCTCAGGGCAACCAATAGTAAAAAATAATAATAATACAAACAATAATATTAATATGAATATTGAGGACAGGATGTATAGATGGGGTGCTTTGGTAATTAGCACCCGCCACATAAAGTGCGACATCCTCATCTCAGCTGAACTACAAGCCATACCCAGGGCTGGTTCAAGGCCCTGGGTATGGCTTGTAGCTCTCCTGCAACAGCTGAGGGGGCGCCATGGCGCTTACCCGCTCCACGAGGGGGTGGTGGTGTTGATGCGACCACGTCACTCCACGTGGGGGGGTGGGGTGGTGCGATGCGGCAGCTGCGATCACTTCCTGCTGTGGGGGGCCATGCTGCTGCTGCCGGATTGCTCCACAGGGGGGAGAATGGGCGCTCCACGGGAAAGGGGGGGGGAGTGTCTACTCACCTCCTGCTGCTGGGAGAGTGTCTGCTCACCTCCTGATGCTGGGGGCCGTGCTGCTGCCGCCGAGTCACTCCACGGGGGGTGGGGGATGGGCGATGCTCACCTCCATCCCATCCAGAGGACGACACCTGCTCCCTCCAGTGGCTGGAGCCCTAGGCAAATGCCTAAAGCAGCCTAGTGGTGGTGCCGGCCCTGGCCATACCTCACAACTGGTCTGGATACAGCGGAACAGTCCCGCTAATTGTCTCACTCTCCCTCCTACTGTGACCCGTGGGCGGGGTGCAGGCTGGGGAGCCAACAATCACAGCTGGTGATCACGTAAATACTGTTGTGGTGCTCGGCTCTGCCAACACCCGCCCACCCCCAGGTGTGTCGCTGCCCCCCCCTTCAGGTGTGTTGCTACTCCCTCCAAGCATATACATTGCGGTGTGAGGTGGAAGGGAAAGCCGTATTCCTACTGCACTGGAGCAATAGAGTCTTGCTAAAAGCGAGCTGTTATTTTAAACAATTCCCCCTGCAGGATAACAGCTCATGTTCAGACACATGAGATTTGCATCGCAGGAAAGGTCAGGGGCTGTACTAGCACAGGACCTGATATATCCACACACAAATCAGCTAGAATATATTATATACACTAGCAATAAACCACAACATCTCATTAATGAACAGATTTTTGTCCTTAGGCTATTAGTTTGTGCCATTGAGTCTACTTAGAGATTTTAATTAATGAGCTATATGTCTATTTTTGTTATACTCAGCACGTTACAATATACACTGAATTAAATATTATTTCACATGAAAAATAACAGATGATAGCTGCATGTAGCCTCTCACCCACTGCTGAAGTTGGCAAGGAAAAATACAGTTTGCTTGATACAGATCGGATGCAAGAGGGCGCAAAGTTTTCCGCCTGCGCATGTGTTAGTTGCACCGCGCATGCATCCCTGTGTCAAAAGATGCAGTTGCACTCAAACCAGCGGCCATAATTAGATAGAGACTCCATAGGTCTGGTGCAATGTCTTATAGTGTGACTGATGGGGCATCTATATATGTACAGAGGTGGATGTCTCTGTTGCAAGACCATCAGTTGTGGCCTTAGCTTAAGAACGCAACTGTGTCCACCAGAGCCGGCCCTAGCCTAAATGATGCCCTAGGCAACATTTTGGCTGGTGCCCCCTAGCACCGCCACTAGTTCCGCCTCTGACACTGCTCCCCTTTCCCAGCACCATCAACCCTCATCATAGCAGTCATAATTTTGGTGCTCCTACCTGCAATATTTTAAATAGAAACAGTGCACACATTTGGTGCGCAGCCCAAATAGGGGTGCGTTCTTGCTGGGAAGGGGCATGGCCACACAATTTTACCCCAAATTCAAATTATGCTACACAGTAGTGCAACTTTATTCACATTATATCATGTGAGAGTGTCCCTTATTCATGTTACATCACATTGTAGTACCACTTTACCTTATATACATTACTCATCAAATTATAACCTTAGAAAAAAATCCTGAGAAAATATTGTATTTTAACCACCTCCATGGCCACACTGCAACCCAGCACAAAGCAGTGTGTGCTGGGCAGAGGAGAAGAGCTGCAGCTGCTGCTGTCACTTAAGGGGAGGGGGCCCAGGGCCCCCACTGGGCCCTCCCATCAGGCTTTGGCCTGGGTAATTTGTACCCCCTACCCCTTTCTCTCGGCACCCCTGATAATACCACACAGTAATGCCCCTTACACATGACACACATTATTTATGTCCTTATAACCGTAATGCCCCTTACACATTATGCCAACCTTTATTAATGCCCTTCATACACATGACACACATAATGCCCCTTACACATGTTTCACATTATTAATGCCCTTATACACATGACACACATAATGCTTGTTACACATATGTCGCACATTATAAATGCATTTATACATGACACACATAATGCCCCTTACACATATGCCGAACACTATTTCACAACCAACCCACCCGCAGACCGCACTCGCACAGCCGCTAATACTGTGACCTCTGCCTCTGCTTGGATTCAGATGTTTCCTCATACATCTTGTCTCAATAGGCCATGCAGCTCCTGGCCCTTCTGCTAACGTTGGGTGCCTTTTTTGCTGAAAATTCGTCTTATTTGCATTGTTATGACCAGCACACACAAGGAGCTTCCGATGATTAAAATGATATGCGGCATGCCTATATTTTGTGTGCGACTGTGGCTGTACCTGCAGACGGAATGCTATGTTACAGTGATTTCCATGAATACACTATTTCATATGCAGATACAGCCTCACTCACACAGAATATAGGCATGCTGCATATCATTTTAATCAGCAGAAGCTGCTGATGCCCCTAGGAATTCCAAATGCCCTAGGCAATTGCCTAGTGTGCCTATGCCTAAGGCCGGCCCTGGTGTCCACCACTGGATCAGACCCAATGGGACCTTAAATCTGCCCTGCCTGTGTTTTTGCTTAGGTTGTGAAACAGGGAAGACACGATCCTGTGTGTGTGTGTTGGAAATCAACCACCAGGGCTGCAACATTGCCTGCACACTGCAGAATAACTGTCAAGCTGCTGGCGCATAGGGGGCATGGTCAGTGCGAGTTACAGAAATTAGAGGCTCTGTTTTCTGGAAGTGCCCCTGGGCACAGAAGCACTGGCTTCAGCAGCATGAATGTCCCGGTCTTTCTGAGTAAAGGAGGATGCAGCAGTGGATCAGAAAAGCTGTCAGGAGGTGTCTATTTACACAAAGACGCCTCCTGCTGCATTAGCATATTAGTGCACAGCGGCTGTGTATAAAGTCACAGGAGCTGTGTGATCTGTACCTATCACAGAATCAGCTTTATACTGTAGTTCTCTTTCTATTATTTCTAGTGGAACGTACTGTAGCTACTGACACTCGGAAAGTCTTAAACATTGATGAGATTATCAAATGTTATGGCAGGACCTTCTACAAAGTGGATTGTTTATTTAGATATCCGGATAATAGGTCGACAGGCACCATGCCCTTAGACTTGTTCGGCCCTGCGAAGGCCATGGGGCTGCTGACATTGACGGTTCTCTCTCCCAATGGCCGAGCACCACTTGCGGTTTCTAGGGTACTCCCAGAAAATGCCGGCCACTCTCGCCTGTCAATCAAGGTGCCACAATGACAATCCATCACTGGCTTCCTTCGCACGAACGGCTCTAGCATTCACACTGTGTACTGCGTGCATGCCTGGCCATTCGATAATTGTCAGGGCTGTGGATTCGGATGGTAATGGCAATATCTATGGTGCGTCGGTGGCCACTAGTTGATGTCTGATACACACTCACGCACCCCCCCCACACACACCCCTATACACCTCATCATGACAGCCACTAGTCTCAGCCACAGCGTCATTTTGATAGGCTGGTGATAAATCTACGTAACCAATTATTTGTAGACGCTGGGTACCAGATTATGATCTTGGGCTCCCTGGATGTCTCTAATCGATTGAATTATGCATTTACAAATGGTTAAAATATCCCTAAACACTTACAGTACGTATGAAATGAACAAAATGACATTTTTCAATTGGAATGCATTTCTTTTTATCTAAGCTGCAGACAAGGACCTATGAGAAAATAGCAGGGAATATATTTTGTGGAGTAATACTTGGAGTGGCTTTCATAACAACATAACCCACAGGAGGAACCTGTCAGTTTTGACAGCGAGGAGAAGATAGGTTTTACAATGGCAATAGTTCAGACGTTTGGTTTTCAAAATTGGCTTTTGTTACTTTTCTTTTGCGAATACTTTCTGTTACAGGATTGAAAATCAGCCTGTTTGAGTTACACCTGTTAGTGTTACAGTATGAGTTAGACCTGTTAGTGTTACAGTATGAGTTAGACCTTTTAGTGTGAGTTAGACTATCAGTGATGAAGTATAAACCTGTCAGTGTAATTGCAGAGTCAAACTTGCCAGAGATACAGTATGAGTTAGACCTATCAGTGATGTAGTATAAGTTAGACCTATTGAATTTAATTTGTCAGAGATACAGTATGATAAATTATTTGGTGATACATTATGAGTTAGACCTGTCACTGTTACAGTATGAGTTAGACCTGTTAGTGGTACAGTATGAGTTAGGTTTATCAGTGATGAAGTACGAGATAGACCTGTCAGTATAATTGCATGAGTCAGACTTGCCAGAGATACAGTATGAGTTAGACCTATCAGTGATACAGTATAAGTTAGACTTTTTGAATTAAATTTGTCAGAGATACAGTATGAAAAAGTATTCAGTGATACAGTATTAGACTGTAATAGTGTGTACACACGGTCCGATTTCCTTTCCGATGTTGACGATATAGTCAACATCGGATCGGCATCGGATCGGAATCGGATGCAGATCGCAAGGGTTTTAACCCTTGCGATCCCGATGCGCGTTCACGTATCGGAAGCCAGAAAGTCTTGGCTGCCTTGTCTATATAGTGCAGATCTGCACTATATAGTCAAGATTGGATGTAATAAGCCACGTCAGGTCAAATAGAGTTCACACTGTGCTCCCGGGAGGGTAGACAACCCTTTTGGATACCGCCCTGTCTGGGGGCCCACCTCCTCTTCTAAGGATCAAGTTCCAGGCTGTGCACCTGAATATCACATTATACAAATGTTACCTTATAATGCACATGACTATGGTGTATTTTCTACAGTGCAATTAATCTAGTACATTGTATGCACTATCAGTACATGCTATATAAAGGGCCCAGACCATGAACTCTGCATTAGCTAACCCTCTGCATTAGCTGGGGCAAACACAGGATTTCAGAAGGGGGTTTCCAGAGGGGCGGAGCAAAGCCGAGTCAGTTAAAGTATTATAGATAGACCAAATGTTTATAAATAATAATAATAATAATAATAAAAAATATATAGTATATAGTGGAGTGGGCTTATTATTCATAATTTTCTGGTGGGAGGACAGCTTGCTTGACTGCAGATATCTCCAGTTCCCGTAACTAGATTTCTTAGATTTTAATGGAATTAAAAACTAGACAATCCCACCTACCAAATGGTACTGGGGACTAGGGGATCAAAGTTCAGGAGGCAGAGCAATCTGCCAACGAGTATATAAAACTACATACCAGGTGTGTGGATCTGGAGCAGTAACCAGCTGCTGGAAGGCTGATATCTCTGGTTCTGGGAACAATAGATACAAGCTACTAGTGTCCATCAAAGGGGGAGAGTCCCAGCATTTGGAAAATACCCTCAGAAAAACTCTACGTCAGACAAAACCTGAAATATCTGACTGGGAAAAGCAGTTAACAGGCTTGGATGGGGACCACTGCTTTGAAGTCAGATATCTCCGGTTCCCAAGGGCCGATTTTTAAAATTCTTGTACCCATGGAAAGAGGGGACCCTCAGCTTTCAGCCTGGGGCCCTTAGACTCCTGGGGGGTTTCTGGGTACTCAGAACCCCCCCCCCCTGTGTGCGCTACTGACACCCCATCACATAGGCCGCAATCACTACATTCCCGGTGGCCTCTTCACACCCCAGTACATTATACTCCACAGAACTAGAAGCCTGCAATGCTAACCACTGTTCTTATCTGCAGTTTCCTTTATATGAAGGTAGGCACAGGTATGAAAACAGAGGATTGTGTCATTTTCATATTTATGGATGAGGAATGAGGAAGACAAAAATACCGATTACATTTTCACAAAGAGTACGAGGAGTCCGCCTGGACATAGCCTAAACATGAACATGTTGTATATTATGTTTTATGCATGAAGATGATGATGTAAGCTGAGACCCGTATCATGTTTAATCTAATTTTTATGCCAATAGACAAGAGTGATTTTCAGCATCATCGTCCAGGCTCCTGTGTTCTATCATGGAGCAGTAACAATCTGACTTTGTCTATCCTCATTCTTACACATACTGTATCAGACCAAACATTGTGGTTCTACTGCTGCACATTACAGCCACTATTTGCCATTACAATGTTTCCAGGATTGATAGATCTACAGGGTGAGATTTAATAGGATAAGAGATTCAGAAAGTGAGAGATTTGATAAGAAATCTCCAGTTTTTTTAAAGCAGCAATCATTTACACTGCAAAATCCCACTAGTTTTGCAGTGTAAATGATTGCCGCTTTAAAAAAACTGGAGATTTCTTACCAAATCTCTCACTTTCTGAATCTCTCATCCTATTAAATCTCACCCACAGGGCGAAATGTAATGGGAGGCGATTTATTTATTTTTTGCGTTTTTTTCCCGCAAAATATGCAGTTTTCGGGCATTTCCCAAAAATCGCAAAATTTATAGTGGTGATTTTAAGTCACACTTCAATTCGCATCCAGATGTTTTCCCATTGGAATGCATCTAACTTGCACATGTAATAGGGTGCGATTTTTGGTAAAAAAATTAGACCAGGTTCTGGCTGGCGAGTTTGACAGAACCATGCACAGATCATTGTGATCTGTGCATGGTTCTGTCCAAAAAAAAAGGGTTAAAATTAACAAATGGAAAAAAAAAATGTGCGGGGTCCCCCCTCCTGAGCATAACCAGCCCCGGGCTGAAAGAGCCAGTCCTGGCTTCATAAAATCACAGAAACAAGCAAGTCGGGGTTCTGTGTATTTTAAAAAACCAACACCAGGCTCAAGGGCCGGTCCTGATTTCCAAAATACGGGGGACAAAATGAGTAGGGGTCCCTCGTATTTCAAGAACCAGCACCGGGCCCAACCAGCCAGCAGGGTAATGCCACAGCCGGGGGGAGACTTTTTATACAAGTCCCCCCGGCCAAAGCATTCACCCCCTGACCAGTCAGCATGGGCAGGGGTCCTGGGGACCCCCCCAAAGAAGGGGTCCCCCCCCTCCAGAACTTACCTGCCCATGCTGAAGCCCGGGGCTGTCCTCGATGCCCCTGGGCGGTGGGCATCGAGCTGATACTGGTGTGGGGAGGCTTGCTGGGACTCATAGTTCCACGGTATAAGATAATAGTTTTTCATCTATTTTTTTACACCAGTATCAGCTCGATGCCCACCGCCCTGGGGCATCGAGGACAGCCCTGGGCTTCAGCATGGGCAGGTAAGTTCTGGAGGGGGGGGACCCCTTCTTTGGGGGGGTCCCCACTTCCCCAGGACCCCTGCCCATGCTGACCAGTCAGGGGGTGAATGCTTTGGCCGGGGGCACTTGTATAAAAAGTCTCCCCCCCGGCTGTGGCATTACCCTGCTGGCTGGTTGGGCCCGGTGCTGGTTCTTGAAATATGGGGGACCCCTACTCATTTTGTCCCCCGTATTTTGGGAACCAGGACCGGCCCTTGAGCCTGGTGCTGGTTTTATAAAATACACAGAACCCCGACTTGCTTGTTTCTGTGATTTTATGAAACCAGGACCGGCTCTTTCAGCCCGGGGCTGGTTATGCTCAGGAGGGGGGACCCCACGCAGTTTTTTCCCGATTTTTTTTAACACAAAATCACATGTTTTAAAATGCACACATTTTCATGAGTTAAAATCGCCGTAAATCACACCCTATTGCACTTTTTAGCCGCGAATTCGCATCTCATTACATATGCGAATTAGCGGCAAAAAATGCGATTTTTCAATGTGCGATTTGGTGCGATTTTTTTTCTGACGGAAAAAAACGCACCCTATTACATTTCGCCCACAGTGTCTAGATAGATAGTCATTAGGTTGACAGCAGATTGTCGACAGACAATAGGTCACCAGCATAGGCAAAAGCAGGGGGGTTTCTGGTTGCCCGGAAAACCCCTCATCTTGGCAAGTGCCTTAAATTGTGACAACAATATCTGGTACTGTATATAATATGATCAATGACCTCATGCAGTGTAAGGGACAGAGCAGAGCTGCTGCACATGCCTAGTGTACCAGCTTCTTCTACCATATATACTGTATGTGTGGATATGACGACTCAAACAAAGCAATGGACCAGAGAGTAGCTTGGTTTTGGTGATCCTCACCATTGAACCCCCTCACCAGCCGCATTGAATATGGCCCTATGCTGGCATGGATGGCGAAGTATGAAAAAGTTACAAAAAATTTGAAAAAATCATGTTGACCATGTTGACCAGCTGGACATCATCCTCCGGTGTCGCTGGGAGGCTTACTTCAACACCGGCTTCTCCGGGTCCTTCTGCCCAGACTTACTACAAAGCAGAAAGCTGTTTTCACCTGATTTAGGGGTGGTCTCCCTCTGACTTTTTCTACTACATAGACTTCGGCTATTTCGTCACTCCAAAAACCAGCTGCCTATGAGGCGTATGGTACAATTGTGTGTTCTGTCTTTTTATCTAAATGCGCCCTCACATCCTTGCCCAAGTATCCTAATTAATTTATCACTTCTTCTCAAAAGTACTTGTGTTGTTCCCATGCATAATACCGCACGGTGTAGTGACATTTAATTTCATAATTTAATGCGATAAATGTAATGTCCTTAAAACCATCTTTCCCCAAGACTGTAGCATTTCCCAATTACTGTACCGCATTATTGCTTTATAATTAAAATGACATGGCTGTGATACGCGCTTCTCGGCTTGTTTCTAATAAATACGGACGGAAGGAATGAGCCACCGTGAAAAACGAATCATATGAGATTTTGTTTATCTATCCGTCTGGTTTTCATCACCTGTTATTTAAGAAAACAAAACGCATATATATATATATATTAATTTTGTGTGAGACGTGCCAAGAAGTGACTGAATTACGGCGTAGGGTATGCCTTTATTTTATATTTGATTTAGAAAATTCATGGCCGTCTCACACATATACACACTCTAGCATAAATCAGCCTATTCAAGTGATGAAGCTTCTTGTCAGAGTTGCACAGTGTAAATAATTAGTTCTGACTGGATCACCACAAATACTGTAGAAAAGGAGACTCCGCGGTAAATTCATCAACAAGGAATTTTCCTGTAGGGAACTCAAAACAAACCATTTGCCTAAATGAAGAGGACAACGCATCACATAAGCAGTAACCCCAGATGCACAACATAAGGATTCAGAGCAGACATTACATTACAGTGGACCTGTCACCTACACACAAAACAGGCAGCCATTTTCCTAGTCATACCAATATTTAATGTAAAAAAGAAGCCCCCTGACTTGTTATGTTTAATTTTTTCCATTCCCCTTCTTATATTGTTAACATTCATGTGTGGTCAGGGTCCAAGGCCCTGTTATGGCTGACCTGAAGTAACGAGTGTCCTTGCATAGTGGTCGTTACTGGTGTCTTGGTATTGGACATACTGTAACTATTGAATGTAGTTGTCTTTGACTTATTGTTGGATCACCATATTGTAAAGCAGGGATGACTGTCGGTGGGTGAAGCCATCAAAGATTCCCTTGCAGATGGTTCCACACCATCAAGGAAACCCAACAATGGTACCATTGATGGTACCCATTCCTGGGTAACCTACACACTTGAGCTACAGGCAGCTTTTGGATGATTTACTTTTTCTCCATAATATTAGGGGGTTATTCAATCTTGGATTCCGACTGTCGGAACGTTCCTGGACTGTTTTGGTTCTGTTTGACAGAGCCATGGATTGTCCGGAAACGGATGTGTCATCCTTAGGGTCAGTTGTGTGTGTACAAATGTGCTTCTTATTGTGAACATATTTCATAATTCCCAGCAATATCAATGGTTTTACCTGTATATTAGGGCGACTAGGCATACAGTTATGGAATCATGGGTATAGTGAACAGTGTAACCAAAGATGATTTAGTAACTAGGCACATGAACAGAAGATCCCATTATAATCTGGTGACATAGTCAGACTGGGTGTGGATTATTAGATAGATCAGGACAGGCCAACCTGTGGCTCTCCAGATGTTGTGAAACTACAAATCCCAGCATGCCTTGCCACAGTTTTAACACTCCCTTATTGCAAAACTGTGGCAAGGCATGATGGGACTTGTAGTTTCACAACAGCTGGAGGGCCGCAGGTTGGACATGCCTGGTCTAGATAGTCAACCGGTCTACCCCAAAAGCCTGGCATGCAATAGGACGACAGGGTCATAAGGTCAACATGAAAAGGTAGACAAAAGAAATACATTTTGTGTGTCAATGTCAACAACTGTCAACATGAACTCCCAATTAGTGTAGCGGATACCCTTGCATGGCTCGCTCCGATCGCCATGCTTCGGGCTTGGTGCCTCGCATATACTCGCCATGCTTCGGGCTTGGTGCCTCGTATATATTCTCCCTCTATGCCAAAATGGACGGTGAAGTAAGAACATAGCGGTTTAAAATAAAAAAAATCATGAAAAACTCAAGTCGACCTTTTGACCCCGATTACCTTTTGTCCCTGTCGACCAATTGCATGTCCAATCTAGACATATTGACTGTCTGTCTAGACCAGGCATGTCCAAACAATGGCCCTCCAGCTGTTGTGAAACTACAAGTCCTATCATGCCTTGCCACAGTTTTGCTATTAGGGAATGCTAAAACTCAGGCAAGGCATGCTGGGATGTGTAGTTTCACAACAGCTGGAGGGACACAGTTTGGACATGCCTGGTCTAGACACTGTAGATCTATCAACGGGAACCAGTAAGACTATCTTTTTGTGTTAAATTGGGCCAAAAAAAGGTTCGGTATAGGCCCCTACAGTATATCTGAAATGAGATGGAGGTGGACTATATTCTTAGATATTTCATATAACACTAACTGTATTCTCTGACTTTTAACCATGTATTAATATTTTACCAGTTCACTCAATACATTTTACAATATTAGCCTCTCTTGGCAGCTGTACAATGGCACTTTCATTAAGCAGTTATTGAAGCCTAAGCTATTGAATGTGCACAAATAGCAGTGATTGTTAAATGAATATTTCTCTGTACAATGACTTCGGACTAACAAAATAACATAAATCCTGTTGGGCTTTTGAATTGTTATAAAGAAGTGAAAAAAAAAAGGCTGTTATAACAGTTCAACAAAACATAGATATAGGCAGTCCTATCGGAATATGATATTACACATCAATGGAATCAGGGGTTTTATTTGACCAGTGTGTTTGTGCTAGTTAGTCCTTTGGGGTGCACCCGGCCATGGTGCTATGTGGCAGCCACCATTATTGATTCAATGACAGTGGCCGTCAGGACCCAGCAGGGAGGGAGGGATGGTGCACGCGGGGGTGGCAGAGAAGCGGGGCCCATGCTGCATTGAGCAGATCGACGCAGAAATTGACTTGCCTGCACAGTCTATTTCTGCTTTCGATCCCGATGCCAGGGGGCCACGCATTGGGATCGAATGCAGTATGCGATTCTTACTAACTTTCTATTCCATTTTGACTATACAGTATAGTAAACATTGAACAGAAATATAGTCAGAATCGCACCAAAGCCCTTATTCAGATCTGATCGCAGTACAAATTTGTTCTCAAAATGAGCAGAACCATGTGCACTGCAGGTGGGGCAGATGTAACATGTGCAGAGAGAGTTAGATTTGTGTGAGCTATTTTGTTTCTGTGCAGGGTAAATACTGGCTACAATATTTTTACACTGCAATTTAGATTTCAGTTTCAACACACCCCACCCAAATTTAACTCTCTCTGCACACGTTACATCTGCCCCACCTGCAGTGCACATGGTTTTGCCCATTTTGAGAACAAATTTGTACTGCGATCAGATCTGAATAAGGGCCATTGTGTACATAACATTAGACTTTGAGTTCCACTGGGGCGGGCACTATTGTTCCTTATTAACAGATTCTCTTTGTTGCGTAAGAGCTTTGGCGTTACATAGCTAAGTAGATATAAATAATCTAGTAACACATACATATATAGCACTATAATCTATATTCTGTAACTATATATTATTCATATTTTAATAATGTTGAATCATTGTTTAGTCTTTTTAATTAATTAAATAATAATAATAATAATAAAGTACTTTACTCAATCAATAAATAATGTTTGCAAGTCTTCTGCCCAGATATTATTGTACCATTGTAATACATGATACGCACATGGGCATACCTCTTAAATGCTCTGATTTTGTCAGGGTACTACACTTGCCATTTTGCTTTCTGCATCCTTTGGGAGGAAGCAGCCGGGTCAGTTTAGCAGGGGGTACGTATATACAGTAGTTATTGGCCATCTGGATCTAATTTTCGGGAGCGTTTTGGCCAGTTCGTTAGGTGGGTACTGTTCCACTTTCCTGCGTTGAGGATATTCATCATGACTTTAGGGGTGGAGGATGAAGATGGGAGCAATGGGCATGTGCTTTCATTGCTTGAGGTAAATTACACTTTTTGCTAAATTCCTGCCCAGGGAGGGTGGCAACTTGACACTATGACACAGTCAATACCCACCATACCACGGGCATGCCCCTGTCCCAATTCCAAACTCAAATATGTTAGCAGGTATGCATATGGGAGAATATCACGGGGCGAGATTATCGCTGCTGGTAAGCCCATTAATATATGAGGCATACTTACCTATTCTCCTGGATACACTGGGAGACTCCCAAAAATCAGGTGACCCTCCTGGCCCCCCAGAAGGGTAGGCAAATCTCCCAGACCAGACCACACAATTTTTCCTGATAATACCTCCTAACTGTCCCAATTATGGGACAGTTCCGCTATTTGCTATTTCGCTGTCCCTCCAATGGGTGCCAATGTCACGCGGGTAGGAGGGCAGTTGGACGGAGCCTAAGATCACTGAAGAGTTGCACAAGGGTAAGGAGAGGTACGAGATCTGCCCAGTCGCTAGGGGAGCACTGGGAACGCCCCCGAAATGATACAAATGAGGGTCACAGCGCTAGTTCACTTTCCCTCTACCCAAGCCACGCCCACCCACCCATTTGGCACGGCTGGTCCCGAATTCAGAATTAGAAATTTTGGGAGGTATGGCTGAATCATGTCATCCTAGCAATGGCCCCTGGCTATATAATGACTCTATCGACCATTCAGACATAAAAAAATTGATAGGAGAAATAAAAAAAAAAGTTTTACTGGGCTTAATAACACTTTTCCATTGTGACAATCTAATAAGACTACACTTTTAAGCATGTATATATAAATACATATGTATTTTATCCCCGGCACTACATTGCCCCTCGTCTGTGTGGTGTCTTGCCCTGATGCCCTCCGGTGTGTTTACTGGCCACTGTACAGAGATGCGGTTGCTGGCGGCACTCAGAGATGGGTCAATCCTGCTTAAAACAGGGGAAACAATTATTCAACGTTTTGGGGCTCGTGACCCCCTCCTGACGAAGGGGTCATGAGCCCCAAAACGTTGCATAAATGTTTGACCTGTTTTAAGCAGGACTGAGTACTGCCAGCAACCATATCTATATATATATATATATATATATATATATATATATATATATATATATATATATATGCCACAATAATAGCATTTTAAATGTACAAGATCAAGATCAACCAAATATTACGCCTTTAATGTCACAAAAATATTGCGGCACTGCTTAAGTCATAATTCTCTGATATTGAATGAGAAAGAAATACGCAGGATTAACAGAGTGTGAAGAAAATCTTTCTTAACCCATTTCAGTCTTCACAGCTCCGATGAATACAAATGACTGTAGGCTAACCCAGATCAAACTGGCTGGAACTGCAATGTAAGTGACTTTTGATGACAAGGTTGCCTCCGTATCTCCCCTTGATCTCCTTGGCTGAACATGTCCATTCTGTTTTGTGTTTCAGGCGGCAGCCTAAACCCTTATCTGTTACGTGTTCTTTTTATACTTCAGCTACAATCTTGCATTCTCAGCAATGAACATTCACATTTTCCAATTGCTTAAAAGTTTAGTCCTTAGTCCTATTAGATTGTCACAATGGATTTATGTGTAGCCATATAGTTGCCAAAAAGTGTTATTAACCCCAGTAAAACCTCATTTTATTCCCCCCTATCAATTTTTATGTCTAAGTAGTTGATAAAGAACCTGGCAGACATACGACTCTTCCAAAAACCAGATCTTGTGGCCTAAATATCAGCGGCAGCCTAACTGCAGTTAGCGAAAATATAGGGTGAAACTTAATAGGATGAGAGATTCAGAAAGTGAGAGATTTTGTAAGAAATCTCCAGTTTTTTTAAAGCGGCAATCATCTACACTGCAGAACCAGTTTCATTTTAAAGTGTAAGTTATTGCCGCTTTAAAAAAAAGAGGAGATTTCTTACCAAATCTCTCACTTTCTGAATCTCTCATCCTATTAAATGTCACCCATAAGATCAGGACAGCTACCCAACACCCAGCTCCTCTGGCAATACTGTGGTAGGGTTCATTTACCACCTCTAATTGTTTATCTTTGAAGATGTGTAAATTTGTGCACACTTGGGGCAGCATGGGTGGTGTAATGGTTAGCATTGCTGCCTCACAACACTGTAACTGTGCAGAGTTTGTATATTCTCCCTGTGCTTGCGTGGGTTTCCTCCGGGTACTCCGGTTTCCTCCCACAATCCAAAAATATAGATAGGTTAATTGGCTTCCAACAAAATTAACCCTAGAATGTCTGTGTGTGCGTGTACATGTGGTAGGGAATATAGATTGTAAGCTCCACTGGGGCAGGGACTGATGTGAATGTTCAAATATTCTCTGTAAAGCTCTGCGTAATATGTATGCGCTATATAAGAAACTGTTAATAAATAAATAATGAAATTGCATACCCTCCCTCCCCGCAGGCGGCTGCGTGTGTGAGAGCAACAGCAGCCGGAGAGTTACCCTTGAAACAGGCACTTCCTGTACTGCAGCATGGAGAAGCGGGAGAGGGGAGCAGCATCGGGTAGGGACCGCACCCTGATCAGAGGGTGACCAGAGAGTATAATTCAAAATCAGCAAAACTGTCCATTAAAAGGATAAGAAAGGGGATGGGGCCACGCCCCTTCACCCTGACCACGCCTCTTTTCGGAAGTTGTACCAATTTCTGCCTTTGAAATGTTGGCCTTGCATGTGAGCTTACAGTTGCATACCCTCCATCTACCCTCCTGGCTCTGTCCCTGAGCTATTATTGTCTACAATCCATTGTCACCCAGCAACTGAAAAGGTCCATACACACTGGGCGTGTGTGGACAGCGATGGTAGGGAAAATCGCATCTCCCAGAACCGGCTTTTCCATTGCAGTGAACTGGACCCGGGTTACCCATTTACACAGCACCGTTACTTGGGTACTTCCCTGTTCAAGACCCGGGTAGGATTTTCGGGAACATGGACCCAGCAGGATTTAATTTTTTGTGCTCTTTACACCGACATTCGATCTTCTATAGAACTCCCATCTTAATAAATTTACCTGTAAATCTTAAGGCTCGGGATGAATTGTACAATCTTTTCATTCAAAGTTAATTTATGTGTCAATTGCTAATCTTATCATACAGGAGGAAAAGAACATTTTGACATATCTCAATATCCACCAACAATACAATTATGCTGTTACGTATTTTACTACTTCCAAATGATTTTACTGTAGATGAATGTCAAAGTTCACAGTTAAAATGTAAAAGAGTAATTTAATCAGCAGAAAATCCATTCCGTGTACCGCTTACTTCTTGTATTGTTTATTTTCAGACATGTCCAATGCGGTTAGCTCTTAATGTTCCTGGCATGGCATTTAAAAAGGTCATGGATCTGAACTATGACTTTTTATAAAATAGAAACTGTAATAAAACGGAAAATGTTTATTTTCCAATTGGGTACACTGGTTACATTATTTCTAATACATTACATACATCGACACAAAAAAGTATTACATCTTAACATTAAAAATAAGGTGAAATGTAATAGGACGAGAGTCTCAGAAAGTGAGAGATTTGGTAAGAAATCGCCAGTTTTTTAAAGCGGCAATCATTTACACTGCAAAACCAGTTTGATTTTGAAGTGTAAATGATTGCCGCTTTTAAAAACTGGAGATTTCTTACCAAATCTCTCACTTTCTGAATCTCTCATCCTATTAGATTTCACCCACAATGTGTATTTTTAGCATATACCTATAATATTTTATATGGGTTACATATACCGCTTTGTCTTAGCCTGGCAACACATCACATCTCTGGTAAAAATGTAGAATAGTATTCTTATTTTCTATTATAGCACTATGGCGTTTATTTATTAAGATGGGACATCTATTGAAGATGGGATGTTGCTATGGGAAACAATCAGATTCTATATATTATCTTCTAGAACAGTGGTTTTCAAACTCGGTCCTCAGGACACCACACAGTTCACGGTTTCCAGGTCACCCAACAGGTGCAATCATTGTTGACTGACGCATTTTAAAAGATCCACAGGTGGAGATAATTATTTCACTTGATTCTGTGAGGAGACCCGAGTGGGGTCCTGAGGATCGATGTTGAGAACCTGTGTTCTAGAAGGTGCTTAATGAAAAGAAGTAGATTCTGATTGGCTGGTTGCCAACATCCGATCTTCAATAGAACTCCCATCTTAGTAAATAAACCCCCATGAATCTCTTGACATCCTTAGAACTGGGACCGATGCATGCACAGTTGCCGCTGTGGGACTGTGCAAACCCCTGGCTTATAAGGACAGCTCTGACTGCAGCCCATAGAAGTCAGATTGGGCTGCGCTATATGGCAGGGAGTGTATTCCCATAGGAAGACAGCTCTATCCTTATTGCAGCCCAGACTGGCAGTCACAGAGGGTGGGAACACCTCCCACTGGAACTGCCATATGTGTTTGTGACTCACCCATAGGACTTCCAATAAGAAGTCATTGCCAGTCACACTGAAACCAGTGAAGTCTCACGGACTGTATCTGGCTTCACTGACACTGATCTCATTGGTGGATTTTACCCTGGGAGGGGGCAGTCCTGCCGCCCATAGGTAAAATCCACCACTGTTACTAGTGATAACAAGACAAACAATTGTTTATAACAATAAGAGACAGCAACACGGTGTGCTACTGTGTAATCACTGTCTCAGACTGATTTTGAATCTACCCATTAACACTGTTCATTTTGGAAAAAGTCAGGAAATCTGTCAGTCAAAATCTCTACTTTCCTTAAGAAACCTTTGCCTGCTAAGACTTCCCAACTTGCTGCAAACTGTAGTAAGGTTTTCATTGCGGATTTATTTAGTTAATCATTAATTTATATTACTCAGCTCAGTAAAAGGCAACTTTTAATCAATATTAATATCAAACAGCGTCCTCACTTGCTCTTTAACTTTCGTAGTACTGTAGAGAAACAACATAATTCCATTTCTCCTCCCTTTATCTGCTGTCATAGTAAATCAAACAGGACATACATTGTGCAAAAAGCATACCATGTCAGAGACAAGATAGGATATCAAACACAATCAAATCCAAAGCAGCTGAACTAGAAATGGATTATTCTGACATATATGAAAGGGGGCTACAATGATGGGTGGAATTTGAAAGTGTATCAGTACAATTCCGGTTTAAAAATGCAATGATAGCACAGTACAGTATGGCCTGCTACAAAGTGATATTATACAGTGATAACAAGATACTGTAGTTGGAGTGCAGATAAACTGGGAACTGGACTGGAAATCCAATCAAACATCTAGTAACGTCCCCGTGATCTGTGTATAAGAACTAATTATCATGATTAACCTTTATTTACAGGATGCACAAAACATCTGCAGATTCTTGCAGAGTGCACACACAGGCAGTGAGCTCCAAAGGCCAGAAACCCAATGGATGCCAAAAGTAGGTATAGGGGCCATGGATAGGCAAAAGAGGGAGGGTTAAGGGGCATACACACAGGGGCTCATTCTGGTCGTCTCAGTAAGTGGCGAGGAACGCCGCTTACCGAGCACCAGAGGCGCCCGTCCGAGTGGAAACTGACTGTGACATCAGCCACCCGCCCCCTTCAGGCATCGGCCTTTATACCCATGGCGTTCCGCCCAGCATTTTTATAGGGATGCCCGTGGGCGACCGCAGTCCCTGCCGCCATCCGCTCCGAACCTTGCAGACAGCTTAATGACTATGCAAGTCGCCGAAGCCGAAGCCATTTGCACATAATATACCATGCGCATACCCTGTAACATCAGCATGGGGCCGAATTCGGGTTTTTGGCTTAATGTTCCCGAGGATTTTGACTATATAGTCAGTATTAAGGCACTTTCGATAGCAGTGCGCGGTCCCGCAAGGCACAGGCCAATTTTACTACAGAGCCTATGGCTTAGGAGGGCCATGCTGCAGAATGCAATATGATGCGCCATCGGCATCGCCAAGTGTGTATGCACTCATGCCAGCACCCCACGGCCACCGATATCGGCGACTGCGGGAATTGTTCCATGTGTGTATGCCCCACCAGACAGATTGAACAGATGAATCTTCCGGTGTGTACCCAGATTCAGGGTTATAATATGGAGGGGATGGTTATGATTAGGCTGTCAGAAGGGTGGATAGGGATAGAGTTACAAAACTTATTGGGATGCTTCAGGATTATGACTGTCAGGATGCCGCTGTTGGCATCCTGATCATTGGGAGACTGCTGGGATTCCTTACAGCATATATATATATTTGGATTGTGGGAGGAAGCCGGAGTACCCGTAGGAAACCCTCGCAATATTCACATGCCCTCAGTGCTGTGAAGCAGTAATGCTAACCATTACCCCATCCGTGCTGCCCAAGATAAAAGACAAACATAGCCGTATGTAAGGTGCATAACAGTATGGTACAAGCAAAGTGGCAGCATGTAAATGAGGACACATGCTACACATACAGATGTAGCGCCTCTCATGCTTGCGGGGGCTGGCGATATCCCACTTACAGATGGAGGAATGAAAGAGAGGGGCTCCATCTGGAAGTGGGATATACTGGGTGGTATGTAGTATCACATACAGTACCACTGGTCTTATTGTTTGATAACACAATAAGCAGTTCTCCAACATATACTGAAGCTGGAAAATGTTGACTTTATCCTATGGGAGGCCAAAGGCTGATTATAGGGTTCAACACTCCTGAGTAGATATCTAAGGATTTTTTGTCCAAATTAGATGCTTATTGTGAGCCACCGTCCTCTTGACAATCCCAGCCAAAGGTGGCGGTGGCACCTCTCTCTTCAAATAGAGTTTATTAATCAATTACCATACTTCCCAACTTTTCCAAGTTAGGAGGCCCTGTGACCTGGTGTCGTGGCCCACAATCGTAGCAGTCCCACAAAGCCACGGCCCATCTACCACCACTGAAGGGGCATGGCCAGCACAAGCACATTTTCTCCGCTGCTCTGTTAGGCAGCGACGGGCAGGGAATCTTCCAACTCCCTCCCGACTGTGGGACACTGCTGGATGTCGGGTGGATGCAGGACAGTCTCAAAATAACGGGACTGTCCCATGAAAATTGGGAGGTATGAATAGCTAGTCTGTGAAGTGTCATTTCTTATCACCGCTATTCACAGGAAATCTGTCACAAACGCCAAAAAAAAGGTATGCATTTTTGCATTGGGTGAGCAAAAAATAAAAATATACAATAACAATAATAATAAAAAAATAACATTAATATTGAAAAAAGATAATTAAAATGATTATTAAAAAAATAACTCTTTCCTGTCAATAAAAGATATACAGAAAGAAGAAATAGATGGATTGAGCGCTGATGTTGTTCTCATGAAATATAGTCAATGTGAAAATTCACAAATAAGTTAAAAAAATGTCACCAATGGGGTCCAAGATGAAGGGGAATCCTTAATTAAAAATTGATCCTCAATAAACCACGTCCTCTCAGCAGTGGGGTATGATATGAAATGACACAAATGGGAAAATATAGTGCATAACTTTTTAACCAGTGAGCTTTAATAAAAGATGTGCACTTACAATTGGAAGAAAAAATACAAGCATGTATTAAAATGGTCACTCAAGGCAACGCTGTGGTCCAGAGGCAGAGTCCAAGGTGCAGATTCCCACCAGGTCCGGTAACTGACAGGGGCTGGATCCTTAGATAACCACAGGGCAGAGTCCTTGGGTGCAATAATTAGACAGAACACGCCACATTGATAGCACAGTACAGTATGGCCTGGCGTGTTCTGGCTAATTATTGCACCCAAGGACTCTGCCCTGTGGTTATCTAAGGATCCAGCCCCTGCCAGTTACCGCACCTGGTGGGAATCTGCACCTTGGACTCTGCCTCTGGACCACAGCGTTGCCTTGAGTGACCATTTTAATACATGCTTGTATTTTTTCTTCCAATTGTAAGTGCACATCTTTTATTAAAGCTCACTGGTTAAAAAGTTATGCACTATATTTTCCCATTTGTGTCATTTCATATCATACCCCACTGCTGAGAGGACATGGTTTATTGAGGATCCATTTTTAATTAAGGATTCCCATTCATCTTGGACCCCATTGGTGACATTTTTTTAACTTATTTGTGAATTTTCACATTGACTATATTTCATGAGAACAACATCAGTGCTCAATCCATCTATTTCTTCTTTCTGTATATTGCTCACACCAGGTGGTTTTGAATGTCACCTTAATAGTGGATAAGCAGCTTTTTGTGTTATGCGCACCTGATCAATAAGTACTCTGTGTCCTACATTGTCAATAAAAGATATATTGAAGAAAAAAAAAAAAAAAACTCCTATATAATATTTTGCTGCTGGTGATTATTCTGCCTTATATTACTAATTTGAATGATTTCTTTGTCCTATCACCAAACCCCATACACGGTAATTCCCAGCACTCGTCCTATGACAGCTTTGATGCTACACTACAGTTATGGATTGCCTCCGTGTACTGTACATCTCCGTGATTTCAGGACATTGATTACTGCAGACTCTGAGGATATAAAGGACCATGCATTAGCACCATACATTACATTATCTCCACAGGAAGCTGCTACTAGTCTATCTTCAGGGTGGAAGTACTTAAACCAACAAGTCTGCAGACAAAGGTGCTAATGAAATTTTAATGATAAATAATGCTGATAGCCGCCAGGCCTTTATAATACCATCTAGTCTTTCCTCGCCCCGGGGTCCTTTTCCACTATCGTTGGGATCACTGCATTTCAATAATGGCCACATATCAAATGTCTGTAAAAATGGCAACATATGGATAGAAAACCATTTTATCTAATGACTTTGATGTCCAGCAATTATCGCATATTTGATCGTCATCAATGATTAATTATGTGAGAGCTGTGTGACATATGGCCAACTTGTACTTCCACCTAATGAAACTATAGCACTGTGATTACTGTATTACACTCTACCATTCACATCCGTCCAGCAAAGCTTTTAAAGACCTTATTGTGAGGAAGGTGAAATGGATCTATAAGCAGTATTGTCTCAGACACATTGTAATTGTAGGTCATGCGTTAGTGGATGTGAGCAACAGCTGCCAAAGGTTGCAGGGACAATGTAGCATCTGCTGGGTGCAACATTACCAGGACTCCCAGGGGCTGCTGGGAACTTTCCATCGCATAAGGAGTCGGCGTTCAGACACTATTATTTTCGAAGGCAGGAGAAATCATTCATTAGGTGACCATCGATATGATTTCTCCTGCTAGTGGATGTGTTAGCAAACTCACCCCTTGCATGTTACCGAGGGGATTCGGTGGCGGCGGGGGCACACATGTTCCGCCGGGTGGCGTTTTCTAACGACCGCTGCTTAGCAAGCCTTGCTGAATAAGGCTCTAAGTACACAGCTCAATGGGAATTTTTGAAAAAGTGGTGCAAAGGAAAAAGGTGTTGCTCACATCAGCCAATCAGCTTCTGACATTTTTTTTAGGGCAGTTTATTAATGAAAGCAAACATCATATTGGTTTCTATGAGCAATACCCCGTCTTTTCTTTGCTGCAATTGTTTCCCATAACACTCATAATGTTGAAAGGATGAAGTAGATGTTCAAACTAAATTATAGGGGTTTATCAGTGGCGTAACTACTGTAAGGCAGCCCCAGCAACCGCTTGGGGGAGCAAGCCACAGTGGGGTCTATGTGGGCACCAGCACCCGCTGGACGCACTGACATGCTGCTGTCTGCCGCTGCACACTGGCTGAGCACCGGAGGCGAGTCAGCCACAGCGCGGGTGCGGCCATGGCAGAGACGACAAATCCCCCCACTGATTCAATTGACTACACAGAGCCGGCTATTGGCTACTGTGTACAGGATGGGTGGGCAGATGGGCGTGCTGGGGGCGGCCTGGGATGCGTCAGAGCCAGAGGAAGCAGCAGTGTCTGCTGGTTTCTCTTCCTCTATCCTGCTTCAGCTTCTCCATCATGCATGAAACATCATCACGTCACACGCTGGAGAGGAGCCGGGGGGGGGGGGGGGGGGGGTGTGTGGCACCACAAACTTTTTGGCACGGGGGAGCAAAATTTATAGTTACGCCACTGGGGTATATTCAATGCTTTTTTGCATTGTGGTCAGTATTCTACTGACCCCCCTGCACACGCCGTTTCCACCTCGCTGGGATTTTTACAGCAACGTGGAACTGGCGTGTGCGGCTGCCAAAACAGTGAGGCCCATGGCTAAACGCAGCAGGCTCCCTTCATTAGCCGCGATCTTCGCTGTTTGGGGGAATCCTCTGACAGCGAGGGTTCCCCCAGAACATTGAATATGGTGAGCAGCCAGCACAGGTGTTAAATGGTGAGGGGCGCTTGTTTTCGCCAATTCTCGCCATTAAACCTCCTCGCCGGCCGCATTGAATACTGCCCATAATGTTCAGACTAAATTAATGAATTAGCTTTATTAGTAGTAGTGTCAAGATTGCAATAACAGACAACAGAGCTGACAGTCCTGAATGAAATTAGTCCTGAGAAGACAAAACTCTCTCTTTTAAAATATAAACGCAGTCTCTTGAGTCGCCTCAGGCCTGGATTAATGGTCATATGAATGTTGGGAGGTATGCCTTTTATTTAATGATAAAAATTTGCACGAAAAAGATACTTTGCACTACCTAGTCACACAGGGGGTTATTCTGGTTGAGTCGGATGGCTCCGAATGCGGACAGCCGTTGGTTGGTGTTTGCGCATGTGCAGAGGCGTATCTGCGCATGTGCGAACGCTGCGCACGTCCGAATACGGCGTGAATTCTGTACAGAAAACAATCGGTCGGAGCAATCCGAACAGGGGGTGGAGAGGGACGTGAAGGGCTGTTTGGGCTCATTACCATATGCGTACGCCCCGCGTTTCATGGGCGTTCCCATGAAACCGCTGGGCGTACGTATGGTAATGCGGCCCTGACGCACGTGTGGGGACGGACATATGACATAGCCGGATGCCAGCAGCCCGCCCATATCCCTGCTTTTGCACGGAGAAATGCCTGAGTGGTCTGGAGCACTCAGTGCTGCCTGACCACTCGGTCCAGCATTAGATGGTCGGCAACCATCGAATGATGGGGGAGGTTCCCACAGATGGAGGAGGTGTTCCCATGAAAAATCCACTCGCGGTCCGTTTGGTCGGCGTCTTACCGCATTCGGACGGTGTGAGCGATCCGTACGGAAGGCGGGGCTAAGAACACTCGGTTCCTGTACGAAAATACACATCCGACCGATTCAACCAGAATAAGGCCCATAGTGCTCACATGATGGGGTCTGAATTAGGCCCCTAATTTGACCCCATGAACGTATTATAAATAGCCAGTCAGTGGTTATATACTCAATCAGAAGTGGCCAACTCACCAGTGGACGTAACCTCCTTTTAATCAGCAAGAACAGTTTTGCCGCAGACATGGTTAATAAGAAGTAATATTTCCCTATAATAGGGATTTCCTGACTGTTATTAATAATAGCCTTTTCTAATTAAAATGTCTGCTGCCAGTTTGCAGTCAGATAATAAATTAAACTTGTCACAGCTGTAAAGTTTAATAAGTATGTTTCCACTTTTCAGTGGGATTTGGCAGCGGGATGGCGGCTAAGCTTTCCTCTCTCGAGCTTAATAGATCACCATTGGAACCGAATGAAAATCAAACACATCCTGAGTAGTGTAATTTGTACGGCTCTGGCAGCCTTACCTACCCGACCGGCGGAGCATCGTCATTTGTTTTCTGCCGTTTGTTTTCAAACTTGTGATTAACAGTGGTCTGCGGTAATTGTATTGTGCCGTTCCCCGCTCAGGATACACAGATTGTTTTCCTTGTGTCATTTGGGATTCAGCACTTACCAAAGCCAGATTGCAGTCTGTTATTGTCTGCCGGTTTATACATAGGCTAGATTTATACACAGGGTCTGCAGTTCTTGTGTATTATGATAAAGCCACAAATCTGTCTGCTATAAGTCATGTATTCTTGGGAGGCCTTCACATACTGTACGAAATATATTTCATTAAAACATCACTAGAGCTAAGAATGCAGATTTATGAATTTTATTTTCTATAGATGTGGGTTTAATACAGCAACCTAGAGCATAGAGCTACAGTATCCGGAGCAAGCTCAGGTCAAGACCCCCTATATATATATATATTGTCCCCGATAGGGTAAACAAAGACACAAAATAGCCCCCACAGAGAAAAAACACGCACAATGCCCCCCACAGGAAAAAAAAACCACACACAATGCGTCCCACAGCCTCCAACACCTTCCTCAACCACGGCTCACAATCCTTTCCTCAGTCACAACCCCCATCACTTTCCTCAGCCACAACCCCATCATCTTCCTCAGCCCCCAGTCATATCACCATCCTCAGACCCTCACTGTATTCAGCCACAGCCGTATCATCTTACTCAGCCCCATCAGCTATCATTGCAGCCTGCCTCAGCATAGATGGCTCATTGTGTGGCAACCTGACTGGTGATGTCACTATGCCGTGCCACTAACTGTAGGCTAGAAGGGAGCTTTGCTGCGTGAATGGGTCCCGGCACTGCACCCTCTGATGTTTTAGGCACCTGGAGTTTGTGCTCCACAGGAACTACCCTAGTGACAACTATGGCCCAGGTGCACATGCTTGTTGATGATAGCGACTGTTAGAAAACCAGGTGAAAATAGGGTATTTCCTTATGGCTATGTTCATGTCTCTATTTAGTATAGTACAGTATGCCCGATTTACTTCGACAGCCCTTCATCAGCCCAATAATATTCAACCTTTTCATTAAAAATAAAACACAACTGTGCTGCCTGATTATAACATATGCAGCATTCCTCAGCACCTGATTACAAGTTAGTAATTTAATCTCTGTTTGCTGAATATAAATCAACTGTTCCCATAGACAATCTAATAATATAAGTCTTTTTTATATCAAAGCAGATTGTGGTACAGGCTTCTTTACATCTACTGTAAATGTTTTGTGTTTCTATTTTATTACTACATCTTATGTAAAATTAGGTTACTCTACTTTAATTGACATACAGTATTGTTACCTTTAGATACAATTACCCTAGCAACTCATAAACATAGGACAGCCTAAAAACCCTGTGCTAGGACCAGTTGTGGACTGTGACATGAAGACCCCACCGGGAGGATAGGGGGGTGTAGCCAATTACCGCAGGGTGAGACAGCAATTATTAACCAGTAATCTGCCCCCCTAATTGAGAGCACAATAGGGGAAGGAGTGGGCCCTCAGGAAATGCCCCACCCCCCATCCAGGATGTCCCATATACCCTAGGCTGGCCCTGCCTAGTACTAATGTACGACATACTAATCTACTTCCACAGTATAAGCAGCAAGAGACAGATATCTATGGCAGAATAGATGGGCCAAGTGGTTCCTAGTGGGGACAAATTATACATTTCTGCAGCGGGTATGTTTGTAGACTTTGAGATCTACTGTATTTAGTGCCCCTTAACCCTAACAGTATTGTAATAGCGTTTCAATACAGTATAGCCTTATATGTACATGGAGACAAGCCAGCCAAAAGTAATCTGGTGATGCTACTTTTAGGACTGTCCCTCGAACATTGATAAATCAATATCATCAAAGTGCATGGTTTATTTATCTATGACAATGATGCACGGGACTGATGTTATCCCCACAATGATCACCTGTCATTAATAAACAGTGTTTATCCTGCATCCATGCAGAGTATCAATCAAGGAGCTTTGATTGTGAATACCCAGCCACATCTTAGACCCCAACCACCAAGCTGCACATGCTGCCTCCATGTTTGTGTGTGTCCTTAAGGACCACTTCGGGCTGGGGCAGAAGTTGATTGATCAGTGCAGTAACTTTTACACAGCCTTTATCGTGGCTCATTCCAGGTCACTTATGCGGCTGATGCCCCATCCTCCACCTCAATAATCTGCTTGTCAAGGCCTAAAAGAAAGGACAAAGTAACCAGTGGCAGCATCCTTCATCCACAGCTCTGCATGCAGTAACAAAGGATTTCTCAGTTGCAGTGGGACTGATAACATTTGGACAGATTTGAAGATTATTAGCCCTAACTCATACACCATGTATTACAATGTATAAAGGAATGCATATTACTCTATCTGAATTATAATCTGTTGTCACATTCATTTTACAGCTGTTGATTGATGTGAAACTGTAAGAATCTGGTCCTGTAGACATAAACATCCTGAAAGCATCATTCGGATATATCAGTGTGCTCTGCGGGACGCGTCTCCTCCTTTTTATTCCCTATCCTAAATTAATATGTACTCTAGAACCTAGTGTCACTCATGAGCCTTTCAGCGAGCACAAACTGAAAATGACATTTTCTATTTCCCCGGTTCCAGGCCTGATGTTGTTATTCTGCAGTGTTACCATTTGACTGCTTCTGTCAAAGAAAAACATTATTTAAAATATGTAACGATAGTTGTTTTTGGAGAGCTGTGCGTTACTTCCTTTTGAAATATCTAACTGCATGAATCATCGCAAAAGAAGACAATATCATACCTTCTAACTGTACCAATTTAGCTGATACAGTACCGTTAATGGTCTGTACCGGCTAAATCTAACTGTACCGATTGTACCGGTTTTTGATAGGCGGCTCCTTCAACTCTGGGAATTGTAGTTTTTTACTGTTACACTGCCGGCTGCTCTTCAGGGAGTGTGAGTTGCCTACCAAGACTACATTTCCCGGGGTGCACCGCAGAGGGACTCAGTGGGCCATACTCCCCCTGCTCAGTGATCCCACCCCAGAACTCCTGTATCTTGTCTCCATTCCTGGGGGAAGGCAAACTGAGTGCACACCACAGAGCACAGGTGCCGCCATTACAGGATTTGAGGTGATGGATGGCTGAGGAGGCCCCTGGGGGCACATGAAGCAGGTGAGTGCCGCTAACAGGATACCTGGGTCACCCTGGGACCCCAGGTATATGATGTGGTCTGACAACCAATACACATTCAGAAAGTGGACTTGGTCACATCCCCTTTTCCCTTGACCACGCCCATTTGATCACGCTCCCTTTCCAAATGGGTTGGGATCATTTGGTCTATTGCATTATGGTAGAAAGTCATTAGGTCGACATGCTAAAAGGTCGACATGATTCTAGGTCGACATGTGAAAAGGTCGACATGATTCAAGGTCGAAAGGTCATTAGTTCGACAGGTCATTAGTTCGACAAGGTCATTAGTTCGACATTGTCTATGTCGACATTCACAAGGTCGACATGGGGTTTTTCACTGTTTTTTTACCTGAATGTCAACACAGTCGACATGGACACAGTTTAAAGTGCACTGCATCCCCTCGCATCGCTCGCTGCGCTCGCGATGCGTCGGGCACGGTGCCTCGCTACGCTCGGCACACTATTTTATTCTCCCACCACGCCCTAGTGGATGGTAGGGCATGAAATACCGCCTGTCGGCACATGTTGGCTCAAAAAACAGTGAAAAACTCCATGTCGACCTTGTGAATGTCGACATAGACAATGTCGAACTAATGACCTTGTCGAACTAATGACCTGTCGAACTAATGACCTTTCGAACTAGAATCATGTCGACCTTTTCCCATGTCGACCTAGAGTCATGTCGACCTTTTAGCATGTCGACCTAATAATTTCGACCGAATGACTTTCTACCATAATGCAGTAGACCAAATGACCGCATCCCTTCCAAATGTGCACCGGTTTCTGCCCTTCAGATGTTGGAGGGTATGCAATGTTAGCTTTGGGAAGCTTGCAAAAGTGAGCTCTCCAATCGATACTGTGAGACAGATGTACCAAACATTGGATATAGATAAAGTACAGTGGTGAGAGATAAAGTACTGACCAATCAGCTCATCTGTGTCATTTTTCAAGCTGCAGCATGACAGTTAGTTGATTGGTACTTTCTCTCTTTCCACTTTATCTCCCTCCAATGTTTGATACATCTACCCTTGTATGTTCTATAAACAACAAAATGTAATAATGCCATTCTGAAAGGTCACTTTAGATATAGGCTGTTTGATGTTTGTATTATTTTCTATAAATGGTTACAATACCCAGCATGCTCGGCTACCCGATATTTCTGTCATTTTGCAGTGGTGACCTGATTCATGGAACCACAACTTTGTGCACCCTGGGACCTCCCACAAAGTCAAGAACAGTGAAAAATATGCTAAGAATTGTATGAAGCAGACATGAATTGTGGACTTAGGCAATACTGAAAAATAGGGGTATTTCCCCAAGAAAAGGACAAAACTTGGGACTATACCTAGATTTTAGGGACAGCTGTCATGCACGCCAATATATAGACAGACCAACGGCCAGTGTGTACCATAGATATATCTGTGAACGGCGATGTGTACCCAGATATACTCTCTGCATTTGTTACATCTACCCCACCTGCAGTGCAACATACAGTAGTTTTGCCTTTTTTTTTTTTTATTTGCTAACAAAGCCTTCTATTCCCTGTCAAACACACACACAAACACTGCAGGGATAAATTTCATGTACCGTACATGCATATTACAGGAAATAAGCTTTTCTGAGTGCAATGTTTTTGTACCAAAAATATCGATGTGATGACTAATTAATAACAGCCAGTTATTGGGACTTTATATTTTATTTTGTGAAACATTATTAATGTTCTGTCATCCAAACATACATATTTTATGTGGTGGGTGTATTTTACGTAATTGTACAATTTGCATTTATTTGTAACACTCTCATTTCTCTGTTTACTATCATTCAGTAGGAAGGAGCAAATGTTGACATATGTAAATGGTTCCGAGCAGCTCATTGCAGACTTTTGGCGGGAATCTAGACAAAGAATGCATGCGGTATAAAATCATCATAAATCATAATAAATCTCCATAATAAAGGAGTGGAATCATTCGTCCAAACGCTCTTATTCTGAAATCAAGAGAATTACATTTGTTTTATTAATAAAAAAAAGATATTTGGAAGGCTTTATTTTTACATAGTGAAAAATGATGTAAATAACAATAATTCTTTCTTTCCGGTTGTTGCTAGGGTACTAAGTATAACTAGTAAAGGGTCCTAGCATTAGGGATGGCCATCATTGCAATTGCCATCAATTGCAATTCTGTGGGCCAATCAAAACACGGGGCGGGGCTTTGTGGGTGTCAGGGGGCGGAGCTATGCTCTGTGTCCCGGCACTTTAAAAAAAAAAAAGCAAAAGATTGTTTTGCTGTTCCAGCGATGGAGGGAAACCATCTGGTTCTCCCCCATCGATGGCAAAAGTATTCAACATCGGCCATGAACCATCGATGATTTTGAATCATCGATGATTGATGGCCATTCCTACCTAGCATATGCAGTGTCAACTCAGTGAGTTCGATGTTCTATCCAAGACCGCCCACCCCCTCTGTCTGCCGATTCACCCTCCTGCCCTCTCCTTTCTCAATTTGCCAATTCTCCATCCGCTGTTCACTACCGCTTTGCCACTTGTCCAACCCAGTGCTGCCCTATCCCCTCCCTTAATCCTCACACTAATTAGCACTTTTTACATATGTGAATATAATTAGTGAGGATTGCTTCATTTTGGATCATTTGCTCCCGTCTATAAACATGGGGCGAAATGTAATAGGGTGTGATTTTTTTAGACAAAGTCAGAATTCGCATGCAACTTCAGGCGATTTTTAATAACGAAAATGTGTGTTTTTTTTTAGACATGTGCGGGTTTTTAGTAATGAAAATGTCCGTGTTTTTTTAGACAAGTGCGGCTTTTAGTAACGGGAGTGTGTGGATTTGAGTAAATTATTATTTTTTTAAATGCGTGAGGTCACTACTCTGAGCATAACCAGTCCTGGTGTCATTGGGCTGGTCCTGGTTCCCCAAATACAGAGAAAAAAAAATCATGGGGTTCCACCCGTATTTAGGAAACTAGCATCGGGTTCTTGGACCAAGGTGATCATGTTACGGCCTGGGGACCTTGCGTAAAAAGTGTCCCCCGGCTGTGGTATGACACCTCTGGCTGTTGGAGCCCAATGCTGTTCCAAAAACCGGGGGACCACCACTTTTATTGTCCCCTGACAATAAAAGTTGACCGGTCCAAGAGCCCGGTGCTGGTTTCTTAAATACGTAGGAACCCCACGATTTTTCCTCCTGTATTTGGGGAACCAGGACCAGCTCAATGAGCTGGGGGCTGGTTATGCTTGGGCGTGTGTCGACCTAGGGCAGGCATATCCAAACTATGGCCCTCCAGCTGTTGTGAAGAAACTACACATCCCAGCATGCCTTGCCATAGTTTTAGCATTCTCTAATAGCAAAACTGGGGCAAGGCATGATGGGACTTCTAGTTTCACAACAGCTGGAGGGCCATAGTTTGGACATGCATGACCTAGGGCCTGTCGACCTTCAGTGGTCCACCTAATGCATTTCGACCTTCCTGTGGTCAACCTAATAATCCACAGCCTTACCTCTTAGGACTATAGAATGTGGTTATAAAAACATATTTTATGACCTTGTTGCATTATAACCAAATAAAGATTCAAATGCAATAAAATCAAATTGCAGGGAAATGTGAATCTGGTGCAAATAATACACAGCAGGAGTGGTTCCTATAACGTCATAGATCAACAATGGGGATAATCACTAAACCTCACAAAAAATCAGTCTTAGAAAATAAAATGAATATATACTTAAATTCCTAAACTGAACCACTCCCAATTTATCTGAACTGTGGGGGTTATTCAGATCTGATAGTCACCACCCCATCAGAGTGTAATCTAGCCCTGTGCAAGTCTGCGAATGGCTTGCGAAAATACCAACGATCCCATATCCATTCGTAACTCTCTCACCATATAAGGATTTTTCCCCTGTGTGCAGTCTGTGCATAACACTGACCCTTTCACAATTCTGTAACAGACTCAGGCTGACATCACGCACCCTCCCTAAAAATGGCTGGGCACGCCTGTATTCTTTCTGACGCTGACCAAAAATGTCCTGTTACCAACCGCAAATGGCGACTTTTCTGTCAATCAAACTGTGTTGTGAATAAAAAAGACGCTGTTTTGTACACCGTTTGTCATTGCGCACGCGTACTGCGGCCCAGGCGCATTTGCAGTCATTTGTTAATTGTGTAAATTTGCGCCGCAATAATCAGGTCTGACATTTTGGAATTATTGCCAGTTCTGTAAGGTCAGAGGTAATAACCAACATTGGACCATGGTTGCAAGATAAAAATAATTACTGTCT
Source organism: Crinia signifera (assembly GCF_055691185.1). Taxonomy (NCBI): domain Eukaryota; kingdom Metazoa; phylum Chordata; class Amphibia; order Anura; family Myobatrachidae; genus Crinia; species Crinia signifera. The sequence continues at coordinate 44,223,417 of NC_139221.1, read as the reverse complement.
GATAGTGGAATACATTTCTTACTATGTGCCAATTAATAACTCAATAATAATTTAAATTCTACTAATATTTTGACTGCTGGCAGGAGGAGAGACAGAAGCCAGTTACTGTTATATAGGGCCTTATTCTAGTTCCCTCTTTCTGACAAATTCCTTCTTAGATGGACAAAACCATGTGCACTGCAGAGGGGCAGATGTAAAATGTGCAGAGAGAATTAGATTTGGGTGAGTTATTTTGTTTCTGTGCAGGGTAAATACTGGCTGCTTTATTCTTACACTGCAATATAGATCTCACTTTGAAGTAAAACCCCACCCAAATGTAATTCTCTCTGCACAAATTACATCTGCCCCACCTGCAGTGCACATGGTTTTATCCATCTAAGAAGGATTTTGTCAGAAAGAGTCAACTAGAATAAGGCCCATAGTGACAAAGGTACAGTGTACAGGGTAGAGATGGCAATTATTGAGTTAACTATCAACGGCCACCATCTATAGTACCACTGGAAGTTAACATCAGTGGTAAGAAACCTTCAAAGGTTTTGCCCACTGTCATTCATGCTCTATTGCTCATCAAGCCAATCAGAGTTGGGGGTGGAGCATAAGAGGACACATTAGAGGGTGGAGTTATGCTCAGTGTATCAGTGCCAGGAACAAAGATTAAAAACCACAACTGAGCTCTGTGCTGTTGATGGTGAAGAATTATTAGATCTCCACCACCGATGACGAAACCATCAATCAACCGCAAGTACCCATCGATCATGGAAGGTTGGCTCTTGTACAGGACTGTAATTTACAAAGAAGAGCAGGGAAAGAGGAACAAGTGTTCTTCTTTTCCCTGTGTCTGCTCTCTAAAGCTATGCGGTCCCTGTGTAGACATTGACAGTAGGTCGACACACGCTTAAGTTCGACATGGACATGGTTTGTCATACTCTACTATATAAGTGGACATAGAGAGAAAATATAATAGTCTGCCGAGCGCAGTGAGGCACCCTGCCTGAAGCAATGCAAGGGGACGCGGTGCATTTATACGGTGTCCATGTCGATGTACAGTAGGCCGACATAGACACAAAAAACGTGCAAAACTCATGTCGACCTTATTCATGTCGGCCATGTCCACGTCGACCTAAAGCTTGTGTCAACCTCCTGCCTATGGTGACCGAGAGTATGTCGACCATTCTTAGGTGTCAACCTAGTCACTGTCAACCACAGTCTACCATCTATACCGTAACCGCTCTCTAACTCTGGAAAGATGATGTAATGATCTCTAGGTGAGCTTCCTTCTCCCCTAAGGAATGACAGAAATGATTGTCGACCATGCAGAGAGTGAGCGGGACAGGGAAAATGTATTCAGTGCTAGTTTCTGTAGTCCTATTTTGTTGCTTATTTCCTTTATCTTATTTATAAACTGTGCAGTTCTGCCAGCTTACCAGGTGCAGCATCGTGAACACTGCTGCAGAACATAAATCAATAATGTTCATTTAGATTGCAGATATGGAGTTGTCACCGCGGCTCTCTTTAATTAGACAAGTTGTTGTACTCTGTGTCACTTTGAAAGGAATGGATCGCTGAGATCACAAAGAGCATCAAATTACCCAACTTCATATACACACATCCTGGTTATTTCAATGTATTCTTACAAAGTCTGGATAAATACTGTAGGCTGCAAGCACAGAGTGCTGAACGCTGCTAAGGACGGAGGATGGTCAAATCTGACATTCAAGACTCATTGACATGGTACGATACACATGAGCCGCTGTGCTGAAATGTCAATTCCTATTAAAAGTCAAGCACATGAGATATTTCTTTTAAATCTCATTATTTATAACAGCAGAATGGACACCGAGGTCACGCACACACAGCAAAATATCACAGAGAGATACCAGAAACAACCAAAACATAGGGAGTACATACTGTATTATAGCAAGAAAGGGATATAAAATAGGTAGTAAGGAATATGACATAACAGTACAAAGACTGGCCCTAGATTGATCCAAAGCTGGCCACACACTAATAGATATATCTGCAGATCAACTGATCTGTCAGAACTGACATCACAAGTAGGGGGGGGGGAGAGGTGACATGTGCCCGCCTGCTGAGCTGTCAATCACCGGCGACTCCTGGCAGGACTGTATTGTCGGACGGATGTGTTGCCGAGCCGTCGTGATATATCGGTGGACAACGCGGTTCACAGATATATCGCTCGTATCGATATATCAGCCATTCAATCAAATGGCCAATATATCGGCCAGTGTGTACACACCTTTTGCGAAATGAGGGTCTGTTTGCTGGGTTTTATGGGCGATATACTGTATATCAATCTTTTCTCTACTATAAAGGTGCCCATACACGGTGCGAGGGTGCTGTGTGATGCAATGCGTGCTCCCGCTTTCTGAACTAGCTTCGGATCGCACGCAAATCTTATGCGATCTAGTTCAAAATATTGTACCATTTATGGGTTAGAATTTGACTGTGTGATATACGGTTACGCCTATATTACATACTAGTCTGTTGATAGTACATGATATTTGTTATGTTTTTTTGCAATTATCTTTCTTGTGGAGAGAATAAGATATAATCCGCTGAATTCATTCTATTAAATGAAGATCCCTGAATGAGTTCAATTAATTAGAAAATCAGCCTATTGAGCCTTGGGAGAAATTATGTTTCCTTTGACTATGCTACTGACCCAAGAAAAGACTACGGAATATGATTACATAATGTCTTGTCATGCAAGGATGAATGTGTCCTTCTGGGCATCTGGGGTAACTCTAATACAGCCTCACTTTCTACGCCCATGTCTCGCTGACCAAGGAGAAAAGGGAGGTAGAAAATGGAAACAAATGTCTGGAATCATAGGGATCTCGTTTTTTAATTAGAAATTAACAACAATTATATTTACAGTAGTAGTGTCACACTGGAGATTTTGCAGCTGTGGTTTCTTACACAAGTCACTGTGAGATCACTGTATTTGGGGCCTATTTCTATATTGATCGGAATGGGGCGAATTCGGCTTTATGGACGTCCCAGAGTATGCGATAGATTTGAGGGCTTGGATGTCTTGGGAAACACTTTAGATGGCATAGACCAATAGAAGTCTATGGGCTTCTTTTGCATTTCCCTGCTGAGAGGTATCCAGCTGAATCCCTCCCAGAACCCCTTGCAGCGCTTGCATCACTAGACGCATGGGCAGATAGAACTCTGGATCATGAACCAGGAAATCCTATAATTGCAAAGGACAACTGGTACTGCAAGATCTGTCTTTGCGAAGCAATAATCTCACTGCATTTAGAATATTATGGATAAAACATGGGGTGCCGGACGGCTCCCCGACAGTAGGGATTCCGACAGTCATTACTCCGACGTCGGAATCCCGACTGCTCCCTCGTGGGGATCCACAACCCCCATAGAGGGAGAATAAAATGGGTGCCACCGTGCCCACAGCGTGGCGAGCACAGCGAGCCCGAAAGGGGCTTCATTGCGCCCCCCCCCCCCGCTGTGCAGTCGGGATTCCGACATCTGAGTAATGACTGTCGGAATCCCGACTGTCGGTGTATTATACCACACCCAAAACATGAATGGATCACACATCCCATAGTTGTCTACAACTGAAACTAGTTTTCAAAAGTAGGCAAATATGACACATCCCCTAATAATGATATGCTGGTACTTATGTTACAGTCTTCTTATTGCTAAGTTTATCTCGTTTAAATGCTAAACAACATCTCTGTTCCTGGCAAAAAGTTTTACAGCACTTGTTTGGGATTTAATCCAGCTGTTTTCCTTTTATAATAAAGAAACAACTAAAACTTACATTTTGGCAGATGATACCCATCTGGAATATTGTCACAAAATGTATTATCGTTTTCCCCTAGACCATAAGTATTTATTCCAGTAATAGTCTGCACATTTCTCATTGACTAGATACCAAGACTCGTATTACACTCCCACGTTGTTGCCTAGTGTGGATTTTCTGTTGTGATTTGGTGTAAACATTGGCTGTGTAGTGTACTGATATGACACATTTGTTTCAAATTGATCTATAGTTTTTGTTTAATTAATTCTAGAGTATTTAGTTCATGAACTCAATGTTTATCATTGTATTGTAACTGACTCGTTATTTTGATTTTCAGACAGAGGCCCGTATTCAATGCGGCCAGCAAGGGGGTTAAACGGCGGGGATTATAGAAAACCAACTATCCTCGCTGTTTAACCCCCTCGCCGGCCGCTCACCCTATTCAATTGTAATACCCCTCCCTATGTATATATATAGTATTGTATAACCCTGCTATGTATGTGCTGTTATGTACTAATGCCACTGGACTGTAGATGCACCATATACTGTGCATATATGGAGGGACATCCCTTAAGACTTTCTGATGGAACATGCCCAGTGGTGTGAACATGGAGGGAATATACTATTTTATTTGCGGTTGGGGGAGAGAAAAAAAACTGTGACTGAGGATGCCCCTGAGAGTGTTCAATAAAGTTGGGGAGTGCGTGTGCTGCAGAAAAAAACAGTTGACCAGTACAGAGGGAGAGAGAGATTTTTATAGAAGGAGGAAGTGTACAGCTGGGGGAGAGCTTTAGACCCTGGGTACCTGTGCGAGTGGTGGTGAGTGGATAGCCACCCCCAAAAAGGCAGGCTTATATATTTTGTGACCAGCCCATCTGTCAGCAAACCCCTTCCCTGCATGCTCCCAACTGCGCATTGTATGACTAAACAGCAGCCCAGGCATATATATAGAGAGAGGGGGAGACAGACTATTAAAACAGAAGTAACCACATCCCAGTCTCCCTACAGTGTATTGAGGGGACATCCCTGCATGTGAGGGTGCAGAGTTAGTGTCACCACTGCCAGCTGATTCCTAGACAGAGTGTATACCACAGAAGGTGGTAAAGGATATTATACTCCTTGCTTTTTAACTATCACATACCCGGATCAGGAGAGTTAAACCCGGTGCAGGAGCCAGGGGACACCTCGCTGACCATCCTTTAGCAAGTGAGCATCTATTTGTGCAGACAGTGTATGGTATATGTTAAAGTTCCCACTACAAGCAGCTAAACCCGGCGACGCAGCCTGGGGAAGCTAGTGCAGGAACAGTACCGCTATAAAGACACTAGTGCCGGAGAATTTGTGCGTAGAGCATATTATTATCATTGGCATCAGGAGTAAGGAGATAGAGGCCGTAGTCACGGTAACAGAGATACAAGACCAGCTGAATAGGAAGAAACTAAGTTAGTCCGGTAACGATTTTGGATTATGACACCGAGCTAAACCCGGTTCTACCAGAGCCAGGGGACGCTGCGTCTAGACTGCATCCAAATAGGAACTATCCTGAATAAACTTGGGTTATTGCTACAACGGCACTATATAGATGTTATTTTGAACCGGTATAACACTGCCAGGGATAATTCTGACATACCATTGGTGCATCCCTACCATTGTTGCATCCCCAGTATATACCTCTCCAAGGAAACTATTCCTGCTTACCAGAAGCGAGAACCTGAATGGATTGTACGGATTGGCAGGCAGACTTTATAACCTTGAATGCCTAAGGGATCATCTATAAGGAACAGGGGGAGCATATTTATTGAAAGTACCAGTGATTAGATTATTGCGCAATAATAGTTAAGTATTATAGAGGTTATTAGCATTCATACATTGTAAAGGTATAGTGTCTTCTACCTTAATGGGGAACCACAAATACGGTATATGACTATAAGTGTTATTGTAGAAGGATGAAACCTTGTCCCAGAGCCAGTAACTTGTAATGTTGTGAAGGGAGGGTGTGAGAAATACCTATATATTAATATATATCTGTTACAAAGACGTACCAGTTGGTGTATTATACCCCAGTATTTGTAATTTAGTAGGTTGTGTTAATAAATTGTTCAAGTGCTCAACAACCGGTGGCATTATTATGGGTGATTCCCCAAGCTCACCCAGATAGCTTGCGACTACTATCAAGATATCGGAAATTGCTATTCCGCAAAACCGACACAGCTTGGGGTGGAGGCACTACATAACCATATCAACTGCGCTATAGAAGAAAACGGCGTTACATATGGAGGCACTGCTGAGATTAAATCAGAACACTATGGAGAGTTTAAATAAACAAGATATACAGGAGTGGATTCAGGAATATGGCGTGGATATAAACTGCAGTTTTGGGATTGAAGGAACATTTGACAACTTGTCCGATGATGAAATTATGACGGAAGTAGACAAATTATACGGCATAAATAGCCCCAGGTTAATTGATAAGAGGACCCGAGCTGGGGGAAAAGAAGTGTGGGCTGTGTTGATCACCAACCGGAGTAAACTGGATTCTAACTTAATTCCCGCTCAGATTATCATCTCCCTGTCACCCACTCGAAGATGGAAACTGATCTGGCCAGAAATTTCCCCCGAGGATCAGATAGACAACCCCATAGAACCTCAACGAACAAATGCTGGTGATGGGATAACGGACCATGGCCCGATCCCCATCAATGATTCTGGAAACAATACTAATCGGGAGTCAGTGCCCGATCCTTCAATGGATAACGTAATGGATCGGGTGGTCAGCCAATTCGAAAGGTGGCATTATGAGGGAGGTTATCGAAGATTGCGCATTTTTTCTGGTATAATTCCTGTACCATCAGGAGAAGAGGGTTATGAGGCCTGGAGAGAAGCGGCCTCACAGCACTCTGAAGAATGGAGATGTCCCGAGCATGTGAAGAAGCAACGCATCGTTGAAAGTCTTCGAGGGCCGGCAATGGGTATCATTCAAGCTACAAGGAGAAGCAATAGTACTGCCACTCTAAAAGACTATTTTGATGCATTAGACTACTCCTTTGGGACTTTAGAAGACGTTGGAGACATATTGTCCCGATTAAACCATACATATCAGGAACCAAGCGAAACGTTAACCACCTATATTTATCGCATTGACAAAATTCTTTACAAGTTGTTGGAAAAAGGAGGAATTCTAGGAACAGAGATAGATGGTAAAAGAATGAAGTATGTGCTGAGGGGAGCATTGACCACTAATCCAGTGGCACAGCGACTACGGTGCAGTATGTCCAAACTGCCAGCTCCTACTCTTAGTGAACTGATCAAAGAAGTGAAGCTAGAAGAAGTCCAAATTGAGAATCGGGACAAAAGTTTAAAAAGAGTAAAAGTTATTCTACCCTCCCCTGAAGTACCACTTACTACTGATAAATTCTACAAGTTAATGGAGGAACAAAGTAAGAAATTGGATCAGCTTATCGCCATACAGTCTCCTAACCCCCAAGGAATGTCAAGAGTACCACCTATGACTCGGGGAAGAGGGTATAGTCGAAGATCGGATGATAGAGGGAACTATACCTGTTATAGTTGTGGCCAACTGGGCCATCGAAGTTTCGAATGCCCTCAACGTGGAGGATACAGCCGGCGAGTGAATCATCCTGACTCGAGGGAATCTTCGCTGACGGGAAACTCCCAAGGGACGCCGATGAACCCCGCATCGACTCCCAACTCATCGATGTAAATTCAATGGGGAGCACTCAGTGGTCTGGTTTGGTGCCCCATGGCATTGTTGGAGACGCCCCAATGGTTCCAGCGCTGATAAATGGCCAGTATTGCAATGTACTGTTGGACAGTGGGTCACAAGTTTCAATAATGTTTGAGAGCTGGTACCAGCAACATCTGGCGAATGTACCTTTGAACCCCATTGACGGACTGGTGATATGGGGATTGAGTCATCAGAAGTACCCCTATTTGGGATATGTGACTACTCACCTTCAGTTCATAGGCGATACTGCTGATTCCCCTACCCCGTTGCCATTCTTAGCCCTAATATGTCCTGACCCTCCTTCGGGACAAGAAGTCGTCTCTGTAATCGTGGGGACTAACTCCAATCTATTTAAAACATTGTCGAAGTGGTGCAAACACCAGGATCATCTAACCTCCTCCCATTACCCTGATAAGGAGGTTAAGTCGCTAAATGCCGTTGCCTCCCTGACAAATATGGACAACGAGAGAAACAATGAGAGGGACCCTTCTTCCTTCAAAACCAGGATACTTGACTGTTTTAAAGGCAGCGATATCTCCAATGATGATCGAGAGCAACTAATTACGGAAATGACTGAAATTGAATCTGTATATTCGTTAAGTGATTGGGATTTAGGGACTGCCATTGGAGTGGAACATCGAATTCGAATGACTGATGACACTCCCTTCAGAGAGAGGTCAAGAAGATTGGCTCCTGCTGATTTCGACGATGTGCGCCTTCACTTAAAATTCCTATTGGAGAACCAAGTTATCGCTGAATCTCAAAGTCCTTATGCGTCTCCCATCGTAGTTGCACGTAAAAAGAACGGAGAAATACGATTGTGTATAGATTATAGAACCCTTAATAATCGAACGCTGGATGACCAGTATACCGTACCTAAAGTGGAAGAAGCACTGGATTGTCTTCAGGGGAGCAAATGGTTCTCCGTACTGGATCTAAGATCAGGATATTATCAGATACCAATGCATCCAGATGATTGTGCAAAGACTGCCTTTATTTGCCCTATTGGGTTCTTTGAGTTTCTAAAAATGCCACAGGGTATAAAAGGAGCCCCGGCCACTTTTCAGAGAACCATGGAAAAAGTAATAGGGGATATGTGCTATCGTGAAGTACTCGTATACCTTGACGATGTCATTGTCTTCGGAAAGACATTAGAAGAACACAACTGTCGGTTAATGAAAGTGCTGAAAAGGTTACACCAAAAGGGATTGAAGTTGTCCATTGATAAATGTCGGCTATGTCAGACCACCGTAAAATACTTGGGCCATGTGGTCAGCAGGGATGGAGTATCTACCGACCCCGACAAGATAACAGCGGTGAAAGAGTGGCCTAAACCCCGGAAATTGAAAGAGTTACGGTCCTTTTTGGGATTCAGTGGCTACTACAGACGCTTTGTACCGCAATATTCCCAAATCGCGAGACCCCTCACTGAACTCACCAAAGGGTATCCCCCGGTGGGGACTCCTCGACCTACTATTGGACAATATTATAAGCCACAAGAAGAATTTGGGCCACGGTGGACGGAGGAGTGTGACAACGCTTTTCAAACACTCAAGCATCTTTTGACTCACACCCCTGTGTTAGCCTATGCCGACCCTGAGTTACCATATGAAGTCCATATTGATGCCTCCATGGATGGTATAGGAGGGGTTCTTTACCAATGGCAAGAGAAGGTTCTACGCCCTATCGCCTATATTAGTCGAAGCCTGTCCAACAGTGAAAAGAACTATGCAGTCCATAAATTGGAATTTCTGGCTCTCAAGTGGGCGGTGGTGGATAAATTCCATGATTATTTATACGGAGTTAGTTTCACCGTTCATACGGATAACAATCCCCTAACTTACATCCATTCTACGGCCAAACTGGACGCTACCGGGCACCGATGGTTGGCGGCTCTTTCCAACTATAACTTTACCTTAAAATATAAGCCAGGAATAAATAATACTGATGCTGATGCTTTGTCTCGAATACCTCGTTCCAGCCATAGGAGTGACAATGATGACTGGATAGAGGTACCAGCCCCTGACCTACAAGGGTTATGTCATCAAGTGGCTGTCCTGCAGTCTCAAATGCCTGAAAGGGTTAGTGCATTGGGAGCTTCTGGAACATCATTACCGTTGATGTATTGTTGGATTACAAATAATGAAATGAGGAATTTGCCCAAGTGGTCCAAGGAACAATTGCGTAAATACCAAAACGATGACCTGGAGATACGCGCTATGCTGCAGAACATTCAACATCCTTCCAAAGCTAAAATATCCGATCCAGTGACATTAAGGTTTAGAGTATTGTGTCGTCAGCGAAAGAATTTGGTGGTAAAACAAGGGCTGTTGTATAGAAGAACTAAACCTCCCAATGGTACCCCCAGAGAACAGTTAGTATTACCTGCTGAGTTAAGGCCTGTGGTGTTGAGTGCTCTCCATGATCAACATGGCCACCTAGGATACGACAAAACTCAACACTTGATAACTGAACGAGTGTATTGGCCCATGATGAATAGAGACATCGAGGAGTATTGTCGTAAGTGCAGAAACTGCATTCTAAGGAAGACGTTACCACAGCATGCGGCCAATTTAGTCAGTCTCCAAAGTTCTGGGCCTATGGAATTAGTCTGTATAGATTTTCTTTCCTTCGAGAGTCCAAATGGAAAAGATACTAACATTCTGGTAGTAACCGACCATTTTACCAGATATGCACAAGCATTCGTAACATCCGATCAGAAGTCAATCACAGTGGCAAAGACCCTTTGGGAGAAATTCTTTGTACATTATGGCTTACCCGCTCGCATTCACTCCGATAGGGGACCAGATTTCGAAAGTCATCTCATCAAAGAACTATGTGAACTGTGTGGAATAAAAAAATCCCGCACCACTCCTTATCATCCTCAAGGAGACCCTCAGCCAGAGCGGTTCAACCGCACTTTACTAAATATGTTAGGAACCTTAGATCCCAAACAGAAAATACAATGGAACAAATACATTTGTCATCTAGTACATGCATACAACTGTACCCGAAACGAAGCGACAGGGTTCTCCCCCTATTTACTTATGTTTGGCCGAGAGGCAAGACTCCCTGTTGATATTAGCTTGGGCACATCGCCTACTACTGTAAAGGCTCCTTCTCATTCCAAGTACGTTGCTAAATTGAGAAAAGAACTTAACCATGCTTACTCGTTAGCTCAAGACTCGGCCAGAAAGCAAAATGACAAGAACCAAGCGCTGTATAACCGAAAAGTAAAAGAACACATATTACTACCAGGAGATCGAGTGCTTCTCAAGAGGCTGGGTTGTCCTCGCAGGCAGAAACTTGCTAATAGATGGAAAGACATTCCCTATCTAGTGGTAAAGAAATTGCCTGATATACCTGTGTACCAGATTGTCCCTGAAAATGATGTAGGACCTATCCTTACCTATCATCGACAACATCTATTACCAATTACTCAGGACATTGTGTTTCCATCCAGGGATAATAAGGGGAGTAACGATGGGGACCCAGATATAGTAGCAACTAAACCGAAAATTACCTCTTCTGTTGGTACTATCCTTGAAGAAAGCAGAGAGGAAGAGAGCGAACCTGCGATGGGGTATTTCTACAGAGAGGAAGGTATAGAACCAACGGTCCAGTGGGAGTGGGACGTTAACCCAGCCACCAATACCGAAACACTCTTGGGAATACCCGGTGATCCAGAAATCATTGGTCAAACTGTGTTCCCGGAAAATTGTTGGGGAAGTGAAAACTCTTATAATGAGTATCCCAGTGAACCTCCGTTACCCCCTAGAGAGCGTAGACAGCCCAGAATATTAACGTATGATCAATTAGGGTGTCCTACTTTGATAGATAGAGTGATACACCCGAGCATTGTGTACTCATGGCCCTATTTTGGGAGCTTTGTTGCAAACTGTTGTTCTATAAATGCGGGAGAAGGATCTCATGTGTTATAATTCATAAGATGAATACCCTGAAATGGAGATCAGGTGGCCATGTGAATTTAACATGGCCCACTTGATCGCCAGGGGGAGATATGTAATACCCCTCCCTATGTATATATATAGTATTGTATAACCCTGCTATGTATGTGCTGTTATGTACTAATGCCACTGGACTGTAGATGCACCATATACTGTGCATATATGGAGGGACATCCCTTAAGACTTTCTGATGGAACATGCCCAGTGGTGTGAACATGGAGGGAATATACTATTTTATTTGCGGTTGGGGGAGAGAAAAAAAACTGTGACTGAGGATGCCCCTGAGAGTGTTCAATAAAGTTGGGGAGTGCGTGTGCTGCAGAAAAAAACAGTTGACCAGTACAGAGGGAGAGAGAGATTTTTATAGAAGGAGGAAGTGTACAGCTGGGGGAGAGCTTTAGACCCTGGGTACCTGTGCGAGTGGTGGTGAGTGGATAGCCACCCCCAAAAAGGCAGGCTTATATATTTTGTGACCAGCCCATCTGTCAGCAAACCCCTTCCCTGCATGCTCCCAACTGCGCATTGTATGACTAAACAGCAGCCCAGGCATATATATAGAGAGAGGGGGAGACAGACTATTAAGACAGAAGTAACCACATCCCAGTCTCCCTACAGTGTATTGAGGGGACATCCCTGCATGTGAGGGTGCAGAGTTAGTGTCACCACTGCCAGCTGATTCCTAGACAGAGTGTATACCACAGAAGGTGGTAAAGGATATTATACTCCTTGCTTTTTAACTATCACATACCCGGATCAGGAGAGTTAAACCCGGTGCAGGAGCCAGGGGACACCTCGCTGACCATCCTTTAGCAAGTGAGCATCTATTTGTGCAGACAGTGTATGGTATATGTTAAAGTTCCCACTACAAGCAGCTAAACCCGGCGACGCAGCCTGGGGAAGCTAGTGCAGGAACAGTACCGCTATAAAGACACTAGTGCCGGAGAATTTGTGCGTAGAGCATATTATTATCATTGGCATCAGGAGTAAGGAGATAGAGGCCGTAGTCACGGTAACAGAGATACAAGACCAGCTGAATAGGAAGAAACTAAGTTAGTCCGGTAACGATTTTGGATTATGACACCGAGCTAAACCCGGTTCTACCAGAGCCAGGGGACGCTGCGTCTAGACTGCATCCAAATAGGAACTATCCTGAATAAACTTGGGTTATTGCTACAACGGCACTATATAGATGTTATTTTGAACCGGTATAACACTGCCAGGGATAATTCTGACATACCATTGGTGCATCCCTACCATTGTTGCATCCCCAGTATATACCTCTCCAAGGAAACTATTCCTGCTTACCAGAAGCGAGAACCTGAATGGATTGTACGGATTGGCAGGCAGACTTTATAACCTTGAATGCCTAAGGGATCATCTATAAGGAACAGGGGGAGCATATTTATTGAAAGTACCAGTGATTAGATTATTGCGCAATAATAGTTAAGTATTATAGAGGTTATTAGCATTCATACATTGTAAAGGTATAGTGTCTTCTACCTTAATGGGGAACCACAAATACGGTATATGACTATAAGTGTTATTGTAGAAGGATGAAACCTTGTCCCAGAGCCAGTAACTTGTAATGTTGTGAAGGGAGGGTGTGAGAAATACCTATATATTAATATATATCTGTTACAAAGACGTACCAGTTGGTGTATTATACCCCAGTATTTGTAATTTAGTAGGTTGTGTTAATAAATTGTTCAAGTGCTCAACAACCGGTGGCATTATTATGGGTGATTCCCCAAGCTCACCCAGATAGCTTGCGACTACTATCAAGATATCGGAAATTGCTATTCCGCAAAACCGACACAGCTTGGGGTGGAGGCACTACATAACCATATCAACTGCGCTATAGAAGAAAACGGCGTTACACAATGTTCTGGGGAAATCCTCGCTGTCACAGGACAGTGAGGATTCCCCCAAACAGTGAGGCTGGTGACTAATGTAGGGAGCCCGCTGCATTTAGCCTCGAGTCTTGCTGCTTCCGTGGCCGCAAGCGCCGGTTCTCCATGGCTCCAAAAGTGGAGTGAGGGGGAATCAGCGTATGTGGGGGGTTAGTTGAATACTGACAGGGCAAGCTGTGACAGCGAGCAGGCAGCCCTGCTCGATGTCACAGCTTGCCCCTGGCATTCAATATACCCCAGTGGCGTTGAGAGGGGTGAGGTGGCGGGGATCAGGTACTTTTTACTCGGGCCTTGGTCTGCTTGAGGGTCCCAGGTACCGCTACCCCTCCCCCGTTGCAGGGAGCCGGGCACTGGAGAGCTGCTGCAGCACAGCCTCTCTCTGCAACGGCAACCTGTCCTCTCCCTCCCTCTCTTTTATGCATTTCACTGGGGTCCAGTCAATCTGTCGTCGCCCCAATCTCAGAACTTTATTTATAAAAGCCATTGCGTCTAGAAGGAGTATTAGACTGTTTTTACCTTCACAGTGACGTCCTCGTGCTTATTCAGCTGCAGTTTTCCATAATAAAATATAGTTGTGTTTAATTTGTAGGATGACTTAACAGCAAATTGAAGGTTTACCATGCAAAGAAGGAAAAGCGTAACAAATCGCTGTTTAAAACCAGTAAATAGGCGCTACATGCTCATACTTGCCTACTTTTGAAAACTAGTTTCAGGGAGATTATAGTTGGTAGCAAAATTTTGCACAGCGGCCCATTTAGGAGGTGTGTCATACTCCACCCAAAGGGAGTGGCTAGGAGGGTACCGGCGTGAAATCCGGCGAGTTGACAGGCAGAACCAGACGCATGGATCGGTTAGGGCTGGAGAGGCTATGGGACTAGCTGAGGATCCCAGGACCGGCAAAGACCACCAAACTAAAGGAAGCAGGAATGAGCCAAAATGAGCCAGGAGTCTCCAGCTGCGTTCAACAAAAGAAGACTTTTGCACTGACGCTGGACAGCCCCAGACAGCCTTCCTAAGTACCTAGGAAGCAGCTGCCATTGGCTAACCAGCTCAGGGGGGCAGAAACTACACTGGCTAGCTCAATGAGGATTTTGCCCTCATGGCGGTGACGGCCTCGCGCCAGAATTAGATCTGCCACGAGACCCGCCACGCTCACTGTACCTCCCAGGCCCTGCTCTACCGCCGCCAGTCTGCCGCCAGGGACCCGCTGCACACAAGAGACACTGGCGGGCACCGAGGGGTGACTAGTGAGCCCGCCATGCACCGCGGCGGCTGCTCCAGACAGGTAGCTACCCGCACTGCCCTTAGACACCAGTATTCATCTTTCCAGTGCTGACACGGGTGGAGAAAGCAGCAGCATTAATCCTATGGGTGTTATCGGGAACCCCAGAGACAGTACAAAGCCAGCAGCCAGACATAGAGGGACCCAATTCCTGATCGCACAGTACTCCTCTGCTACTATAAGGACACACACCGGTCTGCATAGTACCCTCAGTGGTACTTGTACCCCAGGTCGAGAACCACTGCCATCAGGGCTGGATTTAAGTAGCAGGCCACCCATAGGCACAACATTGTGTGCCCCCCCCCCTGCTGATGTCCCCCCATACCTGCTGATGAGATCCCCCCCCCCCGCGTACGTACCTGCTGATGCAGCCATCACAGTCCCAGGTCTGGAGGAGGCGTCTGGTCCTCTCCTCCGTATTGCTGGAGATCCCATAGTGCTGTTGGGATATGGAGCAGCAGCCCTCCGCGTTTTGCTGACCCCCCGCGCCCCCCCCTCCCGCGATTCACTCCCCCCGCAACCCCCTCCATTGATTTGTAACCCCCCCCCACGATTTGCAGACCCCCGCGAGAAGAAGGGATGCCGTGCCGCCCCCAGCAGCTGCCGCCCATAGGCATGTGTCTCACGTGCCTAGTGGGAAATCTGGCCCTGACTGCCCTAGAAGAACAGAAATTCACAAACCTCTAACATCCAAAGGGTTAAAAAAGAAGTGGTTGCCCATATTTCTCCACATCATCATGCAGCTCTCCGAATGCCTTTGTAACAGATGGATTCATTAAATAGATATATCTAAAGTTCTGCGCTATTGTTCTCAGCTTCTGAAAACCTTTCCTTTTGCCTATGTATCAGTTCAGATTTTTTTTTTCACATCTACAAAATGTTCACCTTTTGCTATGTCTGTCTTGTTCTCCGGCTCCATCTTTCATCTTCTCTAATCCCTGCAAGGTGTGCTCTCATTTGCCCTTTCTCATTAAAATCTTCCAAATTCTACTTTTTCCCTTACAGCAGCCAGATCCATGACTAACTCCCACCTTAACGTGCCTAATAATTCCCAAATACCTGTCACCTTCCTTAGTTGTAAAATGCTGCTTTTCACCACTAACACATCTAATCTCAGTATGTCGCTCCAATTCTTTCCTGTCAATCTAGATAACACACTTCACAATAACTGCTGAAACATTGCTAATTTTACATACTCATACTGGATGCTAACATTTTATGTTTACTAAGCAAAAAACAACCTAACTAATGCCTAAAGAGAAACGTACGTATCTACTAGGTGGAAAAATCTGCGAAACGTTAGTTGTTGAAAATAGGGTTACTGCCAGGGCTATTTTTGTGCAGGCTCCAGCAGGAACTGAGGCCCTTATTCTAGTTCACTCTTTATGACAAAATATTTCTTAGATGGACAAAACCATTTGCACTGCAGGTGAGGCAGGTGTAAAACCCCACCCAAATCTAATTATCTCTGGACAAGTTACACCTGCCTCACCTGCAGTGCACATGGTTTTGTCCATCTAAGAAATATTTTGTCAGAAAGAGTGAACTAGAATAAGGGCCACAGTTCCTGCTGGAGCCTGCACAAAAATAGCCCTGGTTACTGCATCTGGGAATGACACATGCCGTGTCAGACGACTGGGGCATGAAGGGCCTATTGATGGAAGTTGTTTAACCCTATTTTTCAACAACTAACATTTTAAATCTTTTCAACACAGACACTAATACCCCTTTTACGCTGGGTAGCTGGGTCACACCCGGGATTTTGTACCCGGTTCCAACCTGGGGGCGTCCCATCTTCAGACCTCTTTTACACTGGCATCCCTACCTGGGTGATGTCATCGGAGGCGGATCCCGAGACGATGCTTGGAGATGAGATCATCACCCAGGCCCTAAGTTTCGACTGAATGTAGTAAGCGTGTCAGTTGGTTAGCACCTACATTTTGTTCCCTGGAAATCCTGTCTGACTGAAATGAAGTGCTTATTAAACTGGAATAGAACATATCTCCTACTGTAACTGTCCCGGTTTTGCAGAACATCATGATTTTTTGTGACTGTCCCACGGCCAGCAGTGTCCCGCAACGTTGGTGGTGGTGGCAGTTGGGAGATTCCCTTGTCACTGGCTGCTCGCAGCAGTGATTGGACTATTCACATAGACAAAGGGACAGGGGGCATAGTCAGCTACTCAGAGCACTTTCCATGCCCCCACAGAGAGGAAAATGGGGCATGGGTCACGTGGCATCCATGTGAAGCCTCTCCCCATTTTCAGGAGACCACGCTCCTTTTTTGGGAGGTATAGATATACTGCTTCTAACAGTGTCTATGGCTTTCTGCCTTACTCTGCTGAATGCTGAGCACAGAAGCTTATATATGTCTAGTGTCCGTGGGCATCTGAAACACTGCCATCTGTTGGCAGCAAGCAAAACTACTTCTACTAGCTTTCGAAGCATTAGCTTTAAACGGGTTTACTAGTATTCAATATTTGCCTATATACTGTGTAAAAGTCTACCTGGGGAAGCCTATACAACTGGAACTGCAGCCCACATGTACCACAGTCCTCCTGGAGAGGAGGAACAACTTGCAAGTACAACAAATCTAATGATGCGACTCACTACTTATTATTACATAGGGCAATAAACAGGTTGGTAACCCTAGCTGAGAGTGAAGGTCTGGCTTCATACACAATCCAAACTATTTACCTAAAACTTTATATATTCATAAAGGTTTTACGCAGTGGCGTAACAATAGCCCCGCAGACCCCTGAGGCGCTATTTAAGTGCAGGCATCGGGGGTCTGCAGGGCTATTGTAATGCCGCCATGCTGCGGCCGAGACCCGGCTCCTCTCCTGCCCTGGCTTATGCTGGAATGAAAATGGACCATAATAAAATGTCCGCCCCCATACAGCAGACAGGTCTGTAAAACTGTCTGCTGTATGGGGGTGGACATTTTGTGATGGTCCGTTTTCATACTAGCAGAAGCCAGGGCAGGAGGGGAGCCGGGACCGCAGACAAAATCTGTGTGTCCCAGCCGCAGCACAGCGGAGGGTAAGGCACGGGGGCATAGGCGGTGGCAGGGGGGAGGGGGTTTGTTACCTTTACTGGGGGGGCGCAAAGGACCAGACTTTCGCATTTTCAATGTTGCTGTAAGTAACAATAAAATAATTTGGAGTAGAGCTGCAGTACTAAGGTCTGAAGCTGCCCATACACGTTCCGATCCTGCTGCTGCGATGTGTGCTATGAGATGATCTCATTGCACAGTACAGAAAGTATGTTCCGCACATACTTTTTGTACTGTCTTTTTATCTCATCCCATTGCATGCGCAACGCATGCACAAGGCATGCAATGATATGCAATGCGATGCTATTTAAGCTCAAAACGCACGGCAGGATCGGAACGTGTATGGGCACCTTTAGATAGATCCTGGGCTTCCTCCACCTGGAGAGCAATCACAAAGCCAAGATTCACAATATAGAAGCAGGATGACATCAGCATAGGAAAACCCGGGAGGAAGGGGTTCTTGTTGCCTAGAAACCCCTTCCTCTTGGCAAGTGTTTACATTGCGACAACAATAGCTGGTATCATAATCAATAGAGCTGCCACCACATCATGCAGTTTACTGTATGTGTGAATATGAGCCCTCAAACCTCGCAATGGACCAGAGAGTAGCTGCCAGGAGGAAGAGACAGGAACCTTACCATGAAGTGGGAGAATGTGAGCTTAGAAAGTGCAGTACTGGTTGTATTATATTTGTGTATTTATTTATTATTATATGTTTAACCTTTTCCTGACCAGTTATCTTATTTAAATGTTTGAAACAGCCTACACTATAGACCATCTGTAGTGTTACATATTAATATTGGGTACTTGTTTCCTAGCACGGTGCCAGCGATTAAAATTGTATCCATCGGGTCCTAAAAAATCGCGTCCATCGCATGCGATGCGATCGACACGATCAACACGATTTTTACATTGGAACCAATGTAAAATGGTCCCTGAGACCTGATTTTACATTGGGCCCAATGTTAAATGCCCCCCCAGACCCCAATTTTCATTGTATCCCCTCCCTGATGGGTCAAATGTCCCCCCATTGTTAACACCACCCCACGATGAATGCCAACCTGAAGTGTGGCGAGCGCAGTGAGCCCGCGCGGGGCGGCGGTACGCGTCCTCCAACCTTTTCATACCCCCACTATAATGGCATACAATGGACCCGATTTTACATAGGAATTTAACATTGAATACAATGCATTCAATGTTAAATCGCGTCGGTCGCGATGGACGCGATTTTTTAATTGTCGGGAAAAGGCTAAAAGTAGCCCAAAAATCGCGTCGGTCGCGTCCATCGCATACCTTAACTTAAGGTGTGCGATGACCCACGACGGACGCCATGCTACGAAACAAGTACCTAATATTGTATTCCATACAGTATCCAGTGTGTAAAAAGACTGTACTTACTCCCATGTGCTGCAGAGTGGGAGATTTTTGGATTATATTTGGAAACCTCACTCTGCGTTTGCCACTGATCAGTGCTGCGTATATCACATCACATAACAGCACCACTTACATGTACACTCAGAGTGCAGCGGCAAGGCAGGGATGGAGAATGAGCCATTTGTTGTCTTCAGGATAATACTAACTAATTAAAAAGATAGAATTATATCAGGGTGACTGCCTGTAATTGCTAGCAGCCATATGATGCAATAGTCATTACGCAGCTTAGAGACGCAGAATTCATGGTTCTGTGCTCTCCTCTCTGTGGCCAGTTCCTCATCAGAGAGTGCAGAGAGAAGACAGGTGTAGGGTTGTGGATGATTAGATAGACTGTCAATAGGTCTACCTCAAAAGTTGGACATGGTCAAATGGTCAACATGGGAAAGGTCAATGGAGTCAAAAGGTCGACATAAAAAAGATAGACACGTGAAAAGGTCAACATGAGTTTGTCACATTTTTTGGTGTTGATGTTGACAACTGTCAACATAGACCCCCAATTAGTGTAACGCCTGCTTTCGCATTTTGCTCGCCATGTTTCGGGCTCACACTATTATATTTTCCCTCTATGCTGACATGACTGGAGAAGAACAAGCCTTTTTTAAAAAAAAAAAAATCCCGAAAAATCCATGTCGACATTTCCCGCGTCAACATTTTTTCATATTGGCCATTTTACCCTGCCAACCTATTGTATGTCAAGTTTTTGGGGTAGATCTATTAGCTGTCTGTCTAGACTTGTAGATCTATCAATCAGGACCAAAGTATAGCAGCGCAAGGGCAAATTCTAAATTTCTAAAGGGGGGTTTCCAAATTTGATTTTAGAGTAACTGTCACCAGCCCATGAAGGATTAACTAGCATGTAACATGCTGTAGTCTGCCCAAAGTGCAATTAATGTAGTACAGTACATCAGACGGGATGCGGTCATTCGTCAGACTGCATTTAGGTCTACAGTCATTAGGTCGACCCCACTAGGTCGACTGGCAGGAAGGTCGACCTGACTTAAGGTCGACATGGGCCAAGGTCAACATGACTTAAGGTCGAATTTGCATAAAGGTCTACATGAGGAAGGTCGACTGGTCATAAGGTCGACATGGGTTTTTCACTGTTTTTTGAGCCGACAAGTGCCGACAGGCGGTATTTCATGCCCTACCATCCACTAGGGCGTGGTGGGAGAATAAAATAGTGTGCCGAGCGCAGCGAGGCACCGTGCCCGAAGCATTGCGAGCGAAGCGAGCGATGCGAGGGTCCGATTCTCATTGCCAACTGTGTCCATGTCGACTGTGTCGACATTCGGATCAAAAAACAGTGAAAAACCCATGTCGACCTTATGACCAGTCGACCTTCCTCATGTCGACCTTTATGCAAATTCGACCTTAAGTCATGTCGACCTTGGCCCATGTCGACCTTAAGTCAGGTCGACCTTCCTGCCAGTCGACCTAGTGGGGTCGACCTAATGACTGTAGACCTAAATGCAGTCTGACGAATGATCCCATTCCCATCAGACATAAATGCAGCAGCTGCATTGCAGCCCAATGATCACAGGAAGCTATAGTACTTTCCAGAGTCTCTCTCTGGTATTATTAATGAGTGCTCAGATCCACAGACACACACAACAGTCTTGGAAGGAGAATCTGCTTCCAATGAGTATGTGCATCTAGAGCAGGGGTGGGAAACCTTTAGGGGGCCAAGGGCCATTTCTATTGGTTGAAAATGGCTCGGGAGGCATTTAAAAGAACAACTTACAAATTGCCCTGCGGCAGCCGTCCCACGCTCCGGCGGTTGCCACAGCCTGAGAGTCGCCGGGCTGTGTGGTCCGGCGGCTGATACAGGGGAAATCTCGTGAGAGGTTGGTAACTTGCGAGATTTCCCCTGTACTTGACTTCGCTTCACAGCCACCGGGAGGGTGGATGGGCGGGCCACAAAGACCGGCTCTGGGGGCCGTAAACGGCCCGCGGGCCGGAGGTTCCCCACCGCTGATCTAGAGGCTGCTGTCCAGGCTGTGGGGAAAAGGAGTTTCCAGGCAAACACCCATAGGCGTCTATGAGGCAGCACTACAGAGTTCCCTATTTTAAGGCTGTCCTCTCTGGGAGAGGGCAGTCAGCTAGAGGAAGCAGCATGCGTGAAGGGCGGGTGTGCCGTGAAAGGGGCAGGGCCAGAAGCGGAGCTCAACAAGTGAGCCTTGTGTGGGGGCATGGCCATTGCGATCGCATCATGGTGGTAGTGGATTGTGGGAGGCTGGGGGGATTGCAGGGTAATTGCCCACCTTCCCGGGATCCCGGGAGGTGGATCCAATTTTTGGGAGCCTGCCAGCCATTCCGGGAGGGTAGGCAAATATGCAGCACCTATGCATCTATAGATGGCATTGCCTATCAGAAACAAGCTCCTGAAAGTTTGCGTTTCAAAGCCTGATGCACATGGAGAATATGGCCACACCTCCGAAAACATTATTTGCTGAGGTTTGACAGCATTTCTGAGGATAGTGCATTCTGCCCTGGTAGAGAAGCACACTACTGATAGAAAGTCAATGCTTAAAGCACTAAAATGTGCCACAAGTATACATACCTCCCAACTTTCTGAAGTTTGGAATAGGGACACTCGCGCGGCTTCGACCGAAAAGGCGGCGTGGCGTATGCAAATAAGGGCGCAGCTTATGCAAATGAGGGCGCAGCTTATGCAAATTAGGCCGCGCCCTCGTTTTCGGCCGCGAATAGCCGCTGTGGGACAGTTGGGAGGTATGTGTATATACAGTCCAGATGTCCCCGCCGCTCATGTTAAACTAAAAACACAAATGCAACCAAACTGAGTAGGAAAAGAACAAGGGGGTGGTTGGGCACTGTGTGTCCACCAAGGGGCGCTGAAATGAGCAAGGCAGCTGCACTAGCGGGTTAGTTAGGCCCGATCAAAGACAAGAAAAAACAGGGTATCAGAACTAAGTTCTGTGGCAGCGCTGGGTGAAATGTGTTATGGTACAGCTAATTAAGAGATTGGATGATCTGTACAGATAATTTTATTAAATTGGACAATCTGTCCATATATAAAATGAATATGCAAGAATTGGCATGTACATACACTATAAAATTACAACAATGAAAATAGAAAATAAAAAATATATATAAAAAACACTTCTGCCTGCTGGTTTTCATGTATACATGATTGCAATCGGTATTAAGTATCTGGTATAGTTACCAATCCTGGTGACAGGAAAATATTCCAGATTTCAATATTAAAAGATTTGATCGATAGGGCCCCAGTGGGCTGATGAGATGGCGCGAGTGATGCTGGACCGCACAGCCAGTGATGTTGGATCCTCTCTAGTTGGTGGCCTGGAGTGATGTGAAATGTTCCGTGGCCACTGGAGGTCTTTCCAAGCGGAGTTGTCACTGATGGATATTTTCGGTCATGGATGTACTTGCTAGGCTCCTGTACAATATTGGTGCAGCCTGGTGGTGAGCCCGTGGGGCCAGAGGTGCCTCCCAAGGGTGGGGAGAAGAAGATTGTTGGGGGATCCTCTCTAAGGATAGCCGTATCGGACAGTTGGAAATGAGTCCACGGTTCCTATGGAGGAATGGATTCCTGGTGGTTCCCAATAAGGACAGGACTGGGAATCAAGTCCTATAGTGGGTTTTGCCAGAAAAGCGGGGTCCAATGAGTGGTGGAGTCTCAAATGAGACTTAGGGATAAGTCCAATGGTGGACAATACCAGCACGGCAGAGTGCAGAAGTCCAATGATAGACAATACCAGCACGGCAGAGTGCAGTGTGTGGTGGGGTCTCCAACGCGTTTCGCTGCTTCCCACAATGCAGCTTTGTCAAGGATAATTTCATAGTAAGGCAAACTGCCTTATATACCCTTATAATTAGTACAATAGATTGCACCTGGGTGCATAGATCATCCAATCTTATCAAAAACATTTCAAAAGGTATTAAGTTTGAAAAGGAGACAGTGAATTGTATATACATAAATTAATCATGCTAAGTTAAATGAATTATAAGCACAATCAAAGAGATAACTTACATTTTTATCGGTTGGTATGTTTATCCCGATCACATGATCGGAAAAGGGTCCAATCGCGTATCACCGTATGAAAGGTGCACATGTTAATATGCCCCCGTTTCCTCCTGGTGTGTACGGTGTTGTGTCCCCACTTCCGGGGTACACAGGCAGTGGGGATGCGAGATGCCGCCACACGCATCGCGCGTCACCCATGTGCGGTGTCTAGTTTGGTGTGCGTCGCGTACTAATGACGCACTCACGCTGCCGTCTTAGGTCTACGGCTCCTATTCTGACTATAGTTGCGGTCACGTGTTACATACACGTGAGCGTGATGAGGACGAATCGGGTGTGTATTTTACCCTGTGTCTTAGGCCCTTATTCTGATCGGTGCGGATATTCCCGCATTCTTACGGTGCGGTCCGCACGCCACGGTGTTTTGCCGCGTGCGGCCATCGTCCGTAGAAACGCCCACGTGTCCTCCGCATTCAGACGGACTCACTCTTTAAGAACAGGGCGTGTTTACGGACGACATACAAAGCATGCGTGTGCGGGAGAAACACTCCGATTCGGCACGGTATTACAGAGTATTACAGAGTATGCTCGGGAATACCGCATCCGAACGGGAGCCAAGCGGTGCTACCGCACGTAAGCGGAGTATTTACGCCAAACAACCCACTATGAAGTATCTTCTGCAATACATCACATGACCCACTTATTCAATTACCTATCCTCATAAAAAACTTCTTATTTTGAATTGGAATCAATTAGATGCCAATATATCCTTACAAGCATGCCTAACACATGCATTGCACACATTACCCCTTACAGCAATTGAAGTGCAATGGTTTCAATTAAAGCACTGACAAGCGTCCTATTAGTGAGTAATGAGTAAAGGAGTAGATTCTATTGGGTTCAGGTGTTAATGGTTGTAGTCATTAGGCGTACGTTCGCCTACCGCATGAACGAGTGGTGTCCGCAAAGCAATAGTACACTTGTGGACACCGCACATTTCTGCCCTTTTTGATCGCGTGCATTCGGAGTGGTTTCCGAATGTACGCCCCCCAACATAAGTGTACTCCCCCGTGTCCGCCCATGTTTCCGCCCCGTTTTGCCCACTTTGAAACTACGCCCATGTGTCATTCCGCATGACGCCCATAATACGCCCCTATTTCCCGAATGAGAGCGGTGAACAGTTCTGGACGGGATCTGGCCGAACTGGTACCGAGTCAAGGCGTGGCACATGCGCGTTGCGTTCTCCACGCATGCGCAGACGCCGTAAACACACGATCCGAAAGTATGCGGTAAAGTCCGCGTCAATCAGAATAAGGGCCCTAGTCACATGACCTGTTGCTAGGTTACGTAGTAAGCCTTATGGATTGTATTTACCAAGCATTGGCAGATAACCATATATATATGCGAATATATGTGTTACAGTCATGTTACAAAGATACATATCAAATAGACACACGGTATGTGGGATATTAGTAATTTATATATAAGAATAATCGCTATAACATATAGGTGGATGATAAATTCATATATTTATACACACAATTAAGGGTTAAATCAAGAACAGAGGTATGGGAGTTTAACTATTAGAGAATATATGCGTATTCATGAAACTGGACAAGCTTTAATTAAATGGCCACATATATACAAACATAGACATATATAACATAATAGGTATTTGCATTTAGTATTAGGCTATTAAGCATTCGTATGGAGAATATATGCATGTTAGGCCTAAAATCTTTAGAGGAATTGTTTTCTAAAAGGTAAAGGGAAAAGGGGGGGGGGGGGGGAAAGAGGAAGAAGTGAGGAGGGCTAAACCTAGATTACCATATTGAGTTCTACTGCCTCATTGAGGCCAGAGGGATAGATGGATCCTAGCTGGTGCATCCAGAATATTTCCTGCCTGCAAAGCTTTCTAAATCTATCTCCACCTCTCCTGGTGGTCTCTATGTGTTCTATCCCTATAATTTTGAGGTCCTCTGGGTTTCCTTTGTGAAATTCTGAAAAGTGACGTGATACACTATGAGTGGCCAGCTGTTTTACTACATTTCTTCGGTGTTCTAGAAACCGGATTCGTAATTTGCGGGTGGTGCGGCCAACATAATGTAGACCGCAACTACAAAATAAAATATAAATAATAAAAGAAGAATTACAATTAATAAATCCATTAATTTTATATTCTTTATCTTTAATTTTTATTGTTTCTGTTTGTGTATGGGAGGTGTGAGAGCAGGTGATACACTTATTTCCACCGCATTTAAAAAAACCTTTTGGTTTCGGGGGGAGCCAGGAAAGTTCACAACTACTTGGGATGGATTCAGAAATAGGTTTTAGAAAACTGGGTGCCAGTAAATTTTTCAAGGAAGTGTTCTTTTTGAAAACAAATATTGGTTCTTCTGGTAAGGAGTTAAGAAGAAGAGGATCCTGTTTAAGGATGTTGTAATTTTTCTTTATAATAGTTTTTATATCTGAACAGTGATTATGGTACGTGGCTATATAAGCTAATTCTCTTTTAGTAGAGCTGTTTGTTTTATTTTTGGATTTTAGTAATTCATTCCTATCTAGTGAATTTACAGTTTCAAGGGCTTGGTCTAGGATGTATTTGGGGTATCCTCGATCTTCAAAGGATCCCTTCATCCTGCCAGCCTGTTCCTGGAAGGAAGCTGTGTCCGAACAATTACGTTTAAGACGTAGAAATTGTCCCTTGGGGATATTTTTAACCCAAGGGCGATAGTGTGCACTTCGAAAATGCAAGTAGGCATTTGTACCAACTTCTTTTACATGATTAGTGGTGAATATTTGGTTTCCGCGAATTTCGAGGGCTATATCGAGAAACGTGGTCTTGTGAGGGTGAAAAGAATGGGTAAATTTTAAATTAAATTGATTATCATTTAAGTGATTAACAAAGTGTTGTGCTGAAAGTGAGTCCCCATCCCAAATAATAAAAAGGTCATCAATATATCTGCCATAGAGGACCAGGTTCGCCTCCCAGTCGCCCCCCCAGATGTGGCGGTCCTCGACCGCACCCATATAGAGGTTGGCATAACTGGGGGCAAACCTGGTCCCCATGGCAGTACCCATAATCTGTAAATAAAAAGTGTCCAGAAATAAAAAATAATTGTGTTGTAATATAAAAGCAATAGCATCAGTGACAAAGTGTTGGTGGTCCAGACTCAGATCCCCATCCGAGAATAGTCTGTCAGAAATGACCTTTAAACCTGTTTCATGAGGAATGTTAGAGTACAAACTCTGAACATCCAGGGTCAGAAAGTTATAAGATTCTTTCCATATTTGGTTCTGTATAATTTGCAGAAAATGTGTGGTATCTCGGATGTGGGATCTGAGGGTGGGTACTCGGGGTTGCAAATAAGAATCAACATAAAACGAAAGGTTGGACGTGAGTGAATTAATACCAGAAATAATGGGTCTCCCAGGAGGTGCCGTGAGGGATTTGTGTATCTTGGGTAGGTGATAAAAAATAGGGGTAACCGGGTGTTCAAAGAATAAAAATCTGAGCTCGTCTCTCGATATAACCCCCTGTGCTTCCGCTCTGAGCAATAGATCTGACAACTCTGAGATAAAAATATTAGTAGGGTCAGAGGGGAGTTTTCTGTAGCATACAGGATCGTTTAGTTGTCTATATGCCTCGCTAATATATTCTGTTCGATCCTGAAGCACTATCCCTCCCCCTTTGTCTGCCTCTCTTATGACCAGACTTGTGTCCTTTGTTAGTTTTTTCAAAGCTTTTAGTTCTTGTTTATTCAAATTATTTTTCTTAAGTTTATTTCCTTGTTTGTGTTCTGTTTGTATTTTTGAACAAAGATTCCTAAAATCATCTAGGGTTGTCTTATAAAAGCTTTCGATATTTTGGCCTTTTGATTTAATCGGAAAAAATTCAGATTTTATACGAAAGTTTTCCCTAGTGATATCAAAGATTTTTTGTTGTGAGGGTGCAAAATTAGATTGGTTTTCAATTAGCAGTTCATTTAATGTATTGATCGCTATCTGGTCACCTGTGTCTAAAACAATTGGCATGGCATTTTCTTGCTTCTTATATAATGTCTGTCGTGCGAAGAATCTTTTTCGACATAATGTTCTAATGAATCTGTTTAATTCTACAAATAGTTCAAAAATATTTGGTTCTGCCGAAGGGGAAAATTTTAGACCACGGCTCAATAATGATTTCTCTGCTTCAGTGAGCTTTTTGGTGGAAAGATTAAAGATACATTTCTGATTGTTATCCTTTCTTGTTTTAGCTAGTTTCTTATAAATCTCTCTTCTTCCTCCTCTTCTTCCTCTATACTGCGTCTTCTTCTTTTGGGTGTGCACTGTCCCTTCTCTTTGTTGGTGAATAGTGAGGTTCTGGGTAGGCGTGACTCTAAAAAATATTCACCAACAACGAGAAGGGACAGTGCACACCCAAAAGAAGAAGACGCAGTATAGAGGAAGAAGAGGAGGAAGAAGAGAGATTTATAAGAAACTAGCTAAAACAAGAAAGGATAACAATCAGAAATGTATCTTTAATCTTTCCACCAAAAAGCTCACTGAAGCAGAGAAATCATTATTGAGCCGTGGTCTAAAATTTTCCCCTTCGGCAGAACCAAATATTTTTGAACTATTTGTAGAATTAAACAGATTCATTAGAACATTATGTCGAAAAAGATTCTTCGCACGACAGACATTATATAAGAAGCAAGAAAATGCCATGCCAATTGTTTTAGACACAGGTGACCAGATAGCGATCAATACATTAAATGAACTGCTAATTGAAAACCAATCTAATTTTGCACCCTCACAACAAAAAATCTTTGATATCACTAGGGAAAACTTTCGTATAAAATCTGATTTTTTTCCGATTAAATCAAAAGGCCAAAATATCGAAAGCTTTTATAAGACAACCCTAGATGATTTTAGGAATCTTTGTTCAAAAATACAAACAGAACACAAACAAGGAAATAAACTTAAGAAAAATAATTTGAATAAACAAGAACTAAAAGCTTTGAAAAAACTAACAAAGGACACAAGTCTGGTCATAAGAGAGGCAGACAAAGGGGGAGGGATAGTGCTTCAGGATCGAACAGAATATATTAGCGAGGCATATAGACAACTAAACGATCCTGTATGCTACAGAAAACTCCCCTCTGACCCTACTAATATTTTTATCTCAGAGTTGTCAGATCTATTGCTCAGAGCGGAAGCACAGGGGGTTATATCGAGAGACGAGCTCAGATTTTTATTCTTTGAACACCCGGTTACCCCTATTTTTTATCACCTACCCAAGATACACAAATCCCTCACGGCACCTCCTGGGAGACCCATTATTTCTGGTATTAATTCACTCACGTCCAACCTTTCGTTTTATGTTGATTCTTATTTGCAACCCCGAGTACCCACCCTCAGATCCCACATCCGAGATACCACACATTTTCTGCAAATTATACAGAACCAAATATGGAAAGAATCTTATAACTTTCTGACCCTGGATGTTCAGAGTTTGTACTCTAACATTCCTCATGAAACAGGTTTAAAGGTCATTTCTGACAGACTATTCTCGGATGGGGATCTGAGTCTGGACCACCAACACTTTGTCACTGATGCTATTGCTTTTATATTACAACACAATTATTTTTTATTTCTGGACACTTTTTATTTACAGATTATGGGTACTGCCATGGGGACCAGGTTTGCCCCCAGTTATGCCAACCTCTATATGGGTGCGGTCGAGGACCGCCACATCTGGGGGGGCGACTGGGAGGCGAACCTGGTCCTCTATGGCAGATATATTGATGACCTTTTTATTATTTGGGATGGGGACTCACTTTCAGCACAACACTTTGTTAATCACTTAAATGATAATCAATTTAATTTAAAATTTACCCATTCTTTTCACCCTCACAAGACCACGTTTCTCGATATAGCCCTCGAAATTCGCGGAAACCAAATATTCACCACTAATCATGTAAAAGAAGTTGGTACAAATGCCTACTTGCATTTTCGAAGTGCACACTATCGCCCTTGGGTTAAAAATATCCCCAAGGGACAATTTCTACGTCTTAAACGTAATTGTTCGGACACAGCTTCCTTCCAGGAACAGGCTGGCAGGATGAAGGGATCCTTTGAAGATCGAGGATACCCCAAATACATCCTAGACCAAGCCCTTGAAACTGTAAATTCACTAGATAGGAATGAATTACTAAAATCCAAAAATAAAACAAACAGCTCTACTAAAAGAGAATTAGCTTATATAGCCACGTACCATAATCACTGTTCAGATATAAAAACTATTATAAAGAAAAATTACAACATCCTTAAACAGGATCCTCTTCTTCTTAACTCCTTACCAGAAGAACCAATATTTGTTTTCAAAAAGAACACTTCCTTGAAAAATTTACTGGCACCCAGTTTTCTAAAACCTATTTCTGAATCCATCCCAAGTAGTTGTGAACTTTCCTGGCTCCCCCCGAAACCAAAAGGTTTTTTTAAATGCGGTGGAAATAAGTGTATCACCTGCTCTCACACCTCCCATACACAAACAGAAACAATAAAAATTAAAGATAAAGAATATAAAATTAATGGATTTATTAATTGTAATTCTTCTTTTATTATTTATATTTTATTTTGTAGTTGCGGTCTACATTATGTTGGCCGCACCACCCGCAAATTACGAATCCGGTTTCTAGAACACCGAAGAAATGTAGTAAAACAGCTGGCCACTCATAGTGTATCACGTCACTTTTCAGAATTTCACAAAGGAAACCCAGAGGACCTCAAAATTATAGGGATAGAACACATAGAGACCACCAGGAGAGGTGGAGATAGATTTAGAAAGCTTTGCAGGCAGGAAATATTCTGGATGCACCAGCTAGGATCCATCTATCCCTCTGGCCTCAATGAGGCAGTAGAACTCAATATGGTAATCTAGGTTTAGCCCTCCTCACTTCTTCCTCTTTCCCCCCCCCCCCCCCTTTTCCCTTTACCTTTTAGAAAACAATTCCTCTAAAGATTTTAGGCCTAACATGCATATATTCTCCATACGAATGCTTAATAGCCTAATACTAAATGCAAATACCTATTATGTTATATATGTCTATGTTTGTATATATGTGGCCATTTAATTAAAGCTTGTCCAGTTTCATGAATACGCATATATTCTCTAATAGTTAAACTCCCATACCTCTGTTCTTGATTTAACCCTTAATTGTGTGTATAAATATATGAATTTACCATCCACCTATATGTTATAGCGATTATTCTTATATATAAATTACTAATATCCCACATACCGTGTGTCTATTTGATATGTATCTTTGTAACATGACTGTAACACATATATTCGCATATATATATGGTTATCTGCCAATGCTTGGTAAATACAATCCATAAGGCTTACTACGTAACCTAGCAACAGGTCATGTGACTAAGACACAGGGTAAAATACACACCCGATTCGTCCTCATCACGCTCACGTGTATGTAACACGTGACCGCAACTATAGTCAGAATAGGAGCCGTAGACCTAAGACGGCAGCGTGAGTGCGTCATTAGTACGCGACGCACACCAAACTAGACACCGCACATGGGTGACGCACGATGCGTGTGGCGGCATCTCGCATCCCCACTGCCTGTGTACCCCGGAAGTGGGGACACAACACCGTACACACCAGGAGGAAACGGGGGCATATTAACATGTGCACCTTTCATACGGTGATACGCGATTGGACCCTTTTCCGATCATGTGATCGGGATAAACATACCAACCGATAAAAATGTAAGTTATCTCTTTGATTGTGCTTATAATTCATTTAACTTAGCATGATTAATTTATGTATATACAATTCACTGTCTCCTTTTCAAACTTAATACCTTTTGAAATGTTTTTGATAAGATTGGATGATCTATGCACCCAGGTGCAATCTATTGTACTAATTATAAGGGTATATAAGGCAGTTTGCCTTACTATGAAATTATCCTTGACAAAGCTGCATTGTGGGAAGCAGCGAAACGCGTTGGAGACCCCACCACACACTGCACTCTGCCGTGCTGGTATTGTCTATCATTGGACTTCTGCACTCTGCCGTGCTGGTATTGTCCACCATTGGACTTATCCCTAAGTCTCATTTGAGACTCCACCACTCATTGGACCCCGCTTTTCTGGCAAAACCCACTATAGGACTTGATTCCCAGTCCTGTCCTTATTGGGAACCACCAGGAATCCATTCCTCCATAGGAACCGTGGACTCATTTCCAACTGTCCGATACGGCTATCCTTAGAGAGGATCCCCCAACAATCTTCTTCTCCCCACCCTTGGGAGGCACCTCTGGCCCCACGGGCTCACCACCAGGCTGCACCAATATTGTACAGGAGCCTAGCAAGTACATCCATGACCGAAAATATCCATCAGTGACAACTCCGCTTGGAAAGACCTCCAGTGGCCACGGAACATTTCACATCACTCCAGGCCACCAACTAGAGAGGATCCAACATCACTGGCTGTGCGGTCCAGCATCACTCGCGCCATCTCATCAGCCCACTGGGGCCCTATCGATCAAATCTTTTAATATTGAAATCTGGAACATTTTCCTGTCACCAGGATTGGTAACTATACCAGATACTTAATACCGATTGCAATCATGTATACATGAAAACCAGCAGGCAGAAGTGTTTTTTATATATATTTTTTATTTTCTATTTTCATTGTTGTAATTTTATAGTGTATGTACATGCCAATTCTTGCATATTCATTTTATATATGGACAGATTGTCCAATTTAATAAAATTATCTGTACAGATCATCCAATCTCTTAATTAGCTGTACCATAACACATTTCACCCAGCGCTGCCACAGAACTTAGTTCTGATACCCTGTTTTTTCCAAACTGAGTAGGAGCAGCTTAGTTGGAAGGAGATTTGGTATCTAATGTGTGGAATAGCTCCCATCCATATATACAGTACATAGGGAGGGGCACAACTTTTTGGTTTTGGGACACACACACACACATATTTTCATTTTGTGGCCCCTTAACCACTGAATGTTGCCCCCTTATGGGCACCTGGACTTCTCCAAAACATCACCTATTATACTTAATGGAAAAGATATGTCTAGACTAATTATCTATCTACAGATGTGGCCGCTGCCAGCTCACCTGCAAATGGGTTGTATGTATGGTGACAACGTGTGACCTATTCACCAGATCATACCCAACATGCAAATCTATGGTCCAGACTTTACAGGATACATGTTCAATGGAACCCAGCGGACAAAGAAGAGCTGACAAAGGGAAAGAGGTTTGGAGCATATGAAGTGAGTGGTAAGAAGGGAGCGGGGCTAGACCCAGGAGAGGGGCCATCCCACAATAACTATCCAGACATTGCAGGGGATGGAGTTGGGTGCCCACTTGCCCCCCCCCCCCACGTTCCAGCAAATAATTGGGTTAAGCAAATCCGTTTACCCTCAGTTACATTTCCCCCAAAGACTTTATGTTGTACTGCATCTACTATGACAGGAGTATTCATCACGCAGCCCTCAGGATGCTCTGGAGCTACACATCCCACGGTATACGGATCTCTGGGCTGACAGTCTATAGGTCATCACCAAAAGGTTGACATTGATAAAATGTCAACATGGAAAATGTTGACACATGAAAAAGTGGTCCTTTATTTAACCCATTTATACACTAATATGGGATCCACGTGCTCAGGTGGCAACTGCCTGATTCAGACCCAAATGCTGAATAATGATTTCCGCACTTCTGCGCAGGCATGAGACCAGATAATGCATGTGCAATCCGGGAAACTGCGATCACAGCCAATTGAACTTTCAGAGCCGTGAAGGGTGTGGGGGGCCAACAACTGACAGTTTGGAGGGGTGGCAACCAATCATTTTTTGGGAATTGTCTGTATAACGCAGATGTGCCAGACTGTTCGAGGGGTGGGCTGCAGCAGCTGCGACGTGAAACATGGCCGGCCGGCCCATGCCAGGCTTAGCAACCGGGGGGGGCAAGCGCCAGGCTCTGTAGCGAAACGCCTGCACTTTATCGATGTGGCTGCAAAATATTGCAGGCACATGACAGGGAGAGACCCGGCGAGCGAGGCGGCATTACCCTGTGCTGGGTGGCCCCTCCACTGCAGCCTAGTGCCAGCTATTGCAGCTTTGCAAAGTCTGAATTAGGCCCAAAATGTGAAAAATCATGTTGACATTTTCACATGTCAACATTTTCAATGTAAAAGTTTTACTTGTGTTGACCTTTTGACAATGTTGACCTTATGCTCTCAACCTAATGACTGTCAACCTACACATTGGCTGTGAGCTATACCACACCCACAATACCCTGCCACATATTATAGTATGCTAAAACTGTGGCAGGACATGCTGGAATGTGTACCCCCAGATTGAATACCCCATTAGACAGTGTCCGTGTCGACAGTATTGACATTCGGGGGGGGACTTGTGTCAACCTCTTGACTGTCGACATTCCCATTGTCGACCTAATGCTTGTATCGACCTTCTGTCAATGTCGACTTTGGGTCTGACGACCATTGTAAGACTCACTGTCGACCAATGGTGGCTGACCTAGTGATTGTCGACTTAGACATTGTAGATCTTCTATTACCATAACTGCCAGACCACAGAGTTGCAGGAGAGTCCCGGGCGCGACTATTTGAGCCAGACGTGCCTACGCGGCCGTTTCACAGCCAGGATGATTACATCTCTAGGTAGAATCCCTAAAGCCGGCGGAAATACTTGTATTTTTATCATTTTGGTTTTGTTATAAAAATAATCAATGTACTGAAATACTTCGCAGACAATGCCATACTGTACAATTCCCCATTCAGCACTCCGACACACTCTGCCCTTGACCGGCTATCGCCGCGCAGGAAACATCAGACGTTCAGCACTTGCAGCTTGGGCAATGGAAACTTCGGCAGCAAAGCAGACCTCAAAGCGTTACAAAACCGTCTGGATTTGAATTTGAAAATAAATGAGTCTATGCCTTGAAGAGTGGCAATCACACCCTTTGTTCTTTCATTAGATGGTGTTCAGAGAAAGCAAAGAATTGGCAGCGGATGGAGAAAATTCTGGCAGCAATTCATCTCGAGTCTATCCAATTATGGGATGAGAAATGAAAATGGGAAGAATAAAGTAGTAATTTTTTGATAACATCTGTGTCTCGTAGGATCTTTTTCTTGAAGACCTTGTATGTCAGAGCGGGGGAGGTGATGTAAAGTTGTTCGCATGTTTCATTTCCTGTGAATTGATGTTCTCAAGCTGATGTTTCTGTGAATATGAATGCTCAGAACGCCCACTATGAAACAGGCTAGCTTGTGCTGGTGATAGGGAAAAGGCAGATTGTGACCTCTCCCGAGTGCTCATTCTAGGACACCGCAGAGTTGCTTACATACCGTTCTTGTGTTTCTGATCCATCATTGTAGGAATCAGAAAGATACAACAGCATCTTATACAGTAGTATACAGTATGTAGTGTTCCCCAAGCAGTAACTTCTCACATGGGGGAGATGTATCCATCCTTGTGAAGAGGACCTATGAAGAAGTGGCTCATAGCAGCCAACCAGGTGCTAACATTTATCAATTTAATATAAAATAATAGATATAACTAGGGTGGCCAGGATCCCGGGATTTGGACCCAAAACTGCCGGGATTGGAGTTACAATCCCGGGATTTCGGGATTAGACTGTGCATGTGCAGTCTAATGCCGGGGCAGCGTCTGAGCACCGGCTCAGACGCTGCCTGGCTGTTCCCGATACCAGAGGTCATGCTGCACAGGCCGCATGACTGCCGTACGCCCACTTATGCCGTCCCCATGCACATTAGGCCGCCCGCACCTCACACTAACTCTACCACGCACCCCTGCCTTCCGCTCCGCTCGGTCTGCTGCTGCACAGGTGAGTGAATGTCCGGCACGGCTGCTTGCGGGGGGTGGGAGCGTTTTTTTTTTTTCAATTAGGGATGTCAATCCCGGGATTGAAAAAATGCCCCAGGATTGGCACCCCCATATAGAACCAGCTTGTCCACCGAATCTCTTAAGGTTGATTTGATACATTTCCCCCACATTGTTCCACTAAAGCCATCTTCTTATATGGTTTGCTGTCCTTTGCCAAAGTCTTCATGCATACGGTGTTAACAAAAATGCTGTACGCATGCGGACATTGGCAGCATCCATCACACGCAAACTGCCCTGCTTGCTGCATCCTGCCCATAATGCCCCTATCTCGGGGAAGAGGCAATACCTCTACCCAGCAATTTGGACAAAGCAGTCCTGATCAAGACAGCAGGACGGAGCCCTTGGTGAGGTTTACTGGTAATGTCCAGAAGAAAATTTAAGGAAATTCTACTGAAATACAGAGGTGTAAGCTACATTCCCAGGAGTTCCAAAAAGTATTTCATTGCAGAATTGTGCTATTTCACCCAGATATTTGTTATCCCACTAAAAGTAGATGAATTGAAGGCTTGCTATAATAAAATAAGTAGTTTAAACATCTACGATGGGGGCTGGCATGAAGGAACTTTACATTACAGTATGTCTATGGTGTGGTATGGACATCATGTGACTTAGCATGCCTATGGTGTGGTATGGACATCACGTGACTTACCATGCCTATGGTGTGGTATGGACATCATGGCTATGGTGTGGTATGGACATCACATGACTTAGCATGTCTATGGTGTGGTATGGACATCACGTGACTTAGCATGCCTATGGTGTGGTATGGATATCACGTGACTTAACATGCCTATGGTGTGGTATGGACATTACATGACTTAGCATGCTTATGGTGTGGTATGGACATCACATGACAGCATGCCTATGGTGTGGTGTGGACATCACATGACAGCATGCCTATGGTGTGGAATGGACATCACGTGACTTATCCTGTCTATGGTGTGGTATGGACATCACATGACTTAGCATGCCTATGGTGTGGTATGGGCATCACGTGACTTATCCTGTCTATGGTTGGCAGCGGGTGTTTGTTACACTTTATTTAAGGACTTGGTGCTGTGAGCCAACCCCTCTTTGTTTCCAGTCTCCC
This sequence comes from Crinia signifera, assembly GCF_055691185.1. Classification (NCBI taxonomy): domain Eukaryota; kingdom Metazoa; phylum Chordata; class Amphibia; order Anura; family Myobatrachidae; genus Crinia; species Crinia signifera. Next base: position 44,187,182 of record NC_139221.1, on the reverse strand, counting down.
CAACTTCCTTCCCTTGTGGTTTTTATTGATTGATCATTGGCTATTTAGCAGCAGGAAAGAACAACAGTCCACCAATTTAGTTTGGGTGCTCTTCCTTGGTTGACTGGTTCTTGGCTGTTCCACCCATGACGGTAGGCATTGTCAAAACCCCAATGGGTGGGTAGTCAAGTTAAAAGGCACATGCATACCCTTGGTGGTGGTATAGTTGAGTTGTGCACCTTGGGTGCTCACCGCCTGCAATGTATGTTGTTGGTAATGTGCATTGTGAATTCTGCTGATTCTGCCCATCCTTTCTCTGCCACCATACTTTCCCTTAAATCTAAATCTAAATAAATAATAGATAACAATTTGTTCTGCTAAATTTATGTCTCCATGGGCCAGTTGCACAAAACTTCAAAAAGTGATAAACAACTAGCCATCCAGCCCCTAACTGCCATGTTAGAGAGTAGGTTTAAAAATGACAGTTATGAGCTGTTTGGCTCGTTGTTTATCACTCTCCACTTTATCACTTTTGAATCTTGATACATCTGGCCCTTAATTGTTTAATTAGATATGAAAAGCTCCACACAGTTGGTCTGATTCAATAACTGTATAGGCAATTTTGTGTTTCATAGTTTGCATATGCAACTTAGAGCAATTACAAGTGACTCTCCGTCAGCGGCATGATAGACACGTTTCACAGAAGACTCAATGAGAATTAATGGGTGGCAAGATGGCATTCATACACAGAAACGTCCAATGGTTGTATCATTAGGGCGTAGACAGAGTTGTAGGATATTCAGAGGGGAGTGCATGCACAGATCCATCAGATTTCAGTTGGATCTCCAGCACCGAGGATGTAGCTAGTGCAAATGCAGATAACAGTGGAGACAACTGCTGTTGCTAGTGGACGTAGATGTAGCCCATAAACAGATCTGAAATGTTTGTGGAGTCTGGATTTATACAATATAATATTGGACAGGTTGCAACTAATACCCCTTTTACACCAAAAATGCTGTGTCGCACCCGGGTTTTTGATCCCCGCTTCAAGCTGTGAGCGCCCCGGCGTTTGCTCCCTTTTACACTGCCGCATCCCCCAGACGTCGCTTGGAGATGACCAGGACCGCTGCGCTGGCGGCAAGCCCAGCACTAAGGTTATCTGCCGGGCTGCCCCCAGCCCCCGTGCACCCTCCAGCCCTCGTCCGGGAGGTGAATAGATGCCGTACACAGGCATCCATTCACCTCCTCTGCTGCCGTAGTTGCTGTCTGCAGAGCGTAGCAGACAGAAGCAGAGGCTGTGTGTGCCCCTCCGCCCAACCTGCGGTTGGAAGTCCCCCATTCATGTAAACGGGAGGCGGGTCGGATGACCCGGCGTACCCGTTTACAACGCCCTCTACCCAGGTCCTAGCCGTGTTCTACCCAGGTCAGGACCTGGGTAGAAATCCCATGTAAAGGGACACGGCATGACCCATTTACACCGCCGCTGACCCGGGTCTGACCCGCCGATGACCCGGGTGTTTTGCGGCGGTGTAAAAGGGGTATAAAAGTACTGCAAATATGCTGTGTACACACGGTGCGATTCAGTGTCATTTTCGATTGGATTCGGACTATATAGCCCAAATCGAATTGAAAATTACACCAAATTGCACAGTGTTAGCTGCATTTGATGCAGACTTGATCAACATATACACAGCCCAGCGGCATTGGGATCAAAAGTAGAAATAGGCGGCAAGCATGTCTATTTCTGCTTCAATCTTATTGATCGAAAGCATGCAGCATCCCCACTCTCTTCCCGCCGCGCCGACCCTCCCTCCACCCTGGCCGATACCACCAACTCACCGCCCCTCGATATCGAATAAGTATTGACAGCCGGCGGGTCGGCCCATGTGTACACCCTTAAAACTAGTTTTTGCTAAAAAATAAACCTACTTTTAGAACATCGCATTCTGATTCTCTCTGTGTTATGGTTCAAAAACATAAAATTAATTAATTTCACATAATCTAAAACTTTAAGCTTCAGGGCTTCTAGGTGAACCTCAAACTCCCAAGTATCCTATTGTTTCCATACCCCCACTTTAAAATGTCGACACTGTGTGCTTGCGTGTGTGTGCTAGTGTGTGCTTGTGTGTGTGTGCTAGTGTGTGCTTGTGCGCGTGTTGTACTATAAGATGTCTGAAGCCTGAATATTTCATGAACGTTATAAACAATTTGTAATTTTTCATTTGTTTTAGAGCGCACTAAGGTGCTCTTAGCTAGTTCTAGGGAAATATAATTACATTAATGTCTCCTAACAGCAATGGGGATACTCTTATGGCTAATCATTCATGTGGCAGGCTGGATGCAGGGAATGACGGTAAGAATACATAAGCATAGCTGAGAATGGACAAAGGGACAGATGCACTAAGCTTCAAAAGTGATAAAATGGAGAGTGATAAACAGCCAACCAATCAGCTACTACCTGCCATGTCTCAGAGTGTGTTTGAAAAATGACAGAGAGGAGCTGATTGGCTGGTTGTTTATTACTCTCCATTTTATCACTTTTGAAGCTTAGTGCATCTGGCCCAATACGTTGTTACCTTTTATATCAGGGATTGATTTAGTCACTGGAGTCCATTATTTTGTCCAATAGGACTATATAGTTGGCTGGTCCGTTATGTCTGTATTATATGCGGATCATTTCAAAACCTATAAATAGTGGACAGGTGTTCTGTATAGTAAGCTGTTTTGTGCTGTGGGAGGTGGAAATGAGGAAGGTGGTTCAGATTATCCATTTGGATGAAGGACTCTGATCAATGGGTCTAATTTAGCCTCTGTTGTAATTTTGTAAGACATTGTAAAACTACAAAGGCCGTCCAGCACATGGCAAGGCAGCACCGCATGCCCAGTCCCTGCGCTCCCCAACATGTCACACTTGCATCACAGAAATTAAAATGCTTCGCTGAACAGCGATGGTGGGCATAACTAGGGTATCCGCCTACCTATGTAGCGTAGCAGCGAACATGTTTGGGCCGTGGCAGCTGCGCGTGACATCATGCAGCCTCCGCGACTCGCCCAACAAATGGAGGAGTGTCTGGACCGCGCACACCCCAGCGCCACATCGCCAACCCTTGCCAGCACTTTCATTGCTGTCGCATTTATTTATTTATTAACTGTTTCCGTTGCGCTTTACAATAGGAGACAATGATACAACAAACTGGGTATTTACAGACAGTCAAAGGTATGAGGGCCCTGCTCGCAAGCTTACAATCTATAGCATTTCAAGGGCTTGTGCACATGCGCTGCTGCATTCACAGAATTGCTTAAATCGCCCAATCGCAATTTTAGCAATACACTGTTAGGAGCTGAATTAATCCCAATGTTAGGGTTCATTCACCACATTCAATGGCCTTAAGACTAACTTTATTGAGGCTGGGAGTGGAACATGCGGAGCGGAGGGCAGGATCGCGCCGAAAAGGGGGTTGGACCTTGGGCAAGTTGGTTGTGGTCGAGCTAAGTGACCCTATATTTACATAATTGTGGAGGTGTGCACAGTGCTCCCAAGCAGCTGGGGCCCCCCAACTCCATCCCTGCACTTATCTATTCACTGATCACCAGCTGCTCTACCGAGCAGAGCGGCAGTGATCACCGGCTGTATGGGTAATTGGGTATATGTATTAACTATACATAGTACTAGTGATAGCATGCAGAATAACATAGCCATTGCATGACATCGATCTCTTATTGCAAGAACTTCCAAGCTCACAATAATAACCATGCTGGGGAAATATCAGTCATTTCACCATTCACTGTGTATGAGATAAAAACATGTATTTGAAGTGTGGTGTATAGTTGCCTATGTATTATCTTATGTCCCTAGTGGGGAAGATAATAGGGGGAGAACTTTTGCTTGAATGTTTAAAAACAACACCCGTATGACTATGCTCTGTGTTCCTAATATGGACATTATTACTGCAGGGCGTCAGTGCTGAGCTAGATGGACATTAATATCACTGCATGATATGTGAAAGCTGCAGGGTTTCTCCTTACAACATATACACTGTACAATAGGGATATCATGTTTTACTTTCTAGTCTATAGCAACACTGTACTTACAGGAAGTATCTTATTAGCTATCTCACTTGTTATAAGGGATCCGGTTACCATAGCAACAGTCGGGAGGGAGAGAGGGGGGAGGAATAGGGTTAGAGGGGTACGGTGAGCATACTTGCCTAAAAGGTATCAGAATCCTTACCATTGGGATGCCGCTGTCACTCCTCTGATGGCCGGTATCCCAAGCTCCAGGATCCCAATACCATGTGATCGGTTGCTATCGGCAACATCCCACATTCAATTAAACTCACATCTTAGTAAATTTACCCCAATAACGGGTGATTGCAGACACTATCGAGCTGCCGGTAGGTTGAGAAGGCACCGCAGATGCTGATAGCTGCTTCCTTTGTTGCTTGTGGACAGATTACGTTTTTGCGTTTGTGTCGTAGCAGTTGGTATCTGCTGAGAGTTGTTTCTGCTGTTGCAGAACTTTTTTATTAAATCTTAAAACCAAATGTAGATTTTGTAAGCAAGTAAACAAAACGTTTAAATACATGAGGTCAAGGACCTTATTCTTGTGCATTTACACAGGTCCAGTGTTTTTACTTTGCGCATTTCTGCGCAAGTTCATGCGCCTGATGTGTGCGTCCACGGCGAACAAACTGTTTGCAGGGTGCACGCACCCATCATTGCGGGCGAAGGGCAGGGGGAGGTGCATGGAACGGCGGGCTGGCTCATTAGCATATGGGAACGCCCAGAGTTCCATGGGCGTTCCCATAAGAACGCTGGGCGTTCTCATGCTAATGCGGCCGTGACGAATATGCAGGGGGCCGGCAGCTGACATCACCGCCCGCCCACTTCCTCCTGAATGTGCAGGCATATGCAAGGTTGCTCAGAGCGACCATCGAAAGATGTGGGAGGCTCCCACTGACATGCAAATGGGTGTTTATGTAAAACATCTATTCGCATGCCATGCGAACGTATGCGCCCTGCGAATGGTGGGCCGGAGTACCATCATTCGCAAGGTGGGGTGTTGCAAGGCTGCAAATTTGCAGCCTTGCAAATCAATCAGTGTAAATCAGTTGCATGTATTACTGGTGCAGACATGCATGTTTCCTGCAACAGCTGCAGCTGGCTGCAACCCTCTGCAATAAACCCCACCAGAGGGGCTTTAGTGCATTAGGAAATGTGGAAAAACATCTCTTCTTTAGTACAGGGGGCGGACATATGACATTGCCGGATGTCAGCTGCCCGCCCAGATCCCTGCTTTTGCACGGAGAAATGCCCGTGTGGTCTGAGGTAGCGGGAGCTGCCTGACCACTCGGTCCTGCATTCGATGGTCTGCGACCATCGAATGATGGGGGAGGTTCCCTGAGATGGAGGAGGTGTATTCATGAGAAATACACTCGTGCTCCGTGCGGTCAGCGCCTTACCGCATTCGGACGGAGTGAGCGATCCGTACGAAAGGCGGGGTTTAGGGCGCACGGTCCTGGCCGCATATTCGGCTCCGTCCGCACCGACCAGAATAAGGCCCTCTATGGCATAATGGGGTAATAATGGAACATCAAATGGATCTGGGCTGACAGTTTACCAGCTACCCCACAGCTAATTGAATTTACCACACCAAACACTGCCAAACCGGGACTTATTGGCAGTAGGTGTGGCTTCCCTATTTGAATTTTAGACCATGCTGTAGCTCCACCTCTGCAACTGCCACTGGCAAAGAAATCCAGGAACAGACTATTTTGTCCCTCCTGGAATGGGTCATGTTGGGAGGTTTATGTAAGGACTTGGAGGAGCACAAAATGGACACAGCTTGGGGTCCAGATTTCTCCTCTGTCCAGTTGTAACAGTAACTGCTTTGGACACTGTTGCTTGTCCTCTGACTCTGAAGTCTATAAACTACTGTAGGTGAAAAAGTTATTTAACGCAGCGTTATGCATAACCATGCTGACAGTCAGCATTTAAGTTTGGAGCATGAATATTTACATTGCTCAATATGTAAAAGCCGGAGATCTTTATAAAGTAAAATAAGCTTAATGAACACTAACAACTTTCCTGCTGACTCGTTTGCAGATGTTTATGCCATTGAGAACCACCAGCCAGTACAGTTTTTATTTTAATTCCTGTTTTCCATTCTTTTAAAATAATTCTTGCTTGATTACCGAAGGCAATTCTCACTTATTGCCAGCTCCTTTCTCCATAGATTCCTTTCACTGCATTTTTTTGGTACAAAAACCAACGACCACTTTTTGACAGATAGCTTAATGGGGGCTGCATCTGTTTGCTAGTTCCAATGCTATTTAAGTCGCGTACATTTTTCAGACTTCATTTTCTCCGAAGCAGTGTAAGATTTTTCACGTTTCAAGTGGGAGTTCTAGATAATGACACGTTATTTTGATCTGACCAACTGTTCATGTTTTTTTTTTATAGTCTAAAAATGAAAAAATGGATAAGAAAAATAAATGTCTGAATATTCAATCGCCAATTGTAATACTCTGCAGATGTATGTAAAAAGTTTGTTTAAAGAACATATTAGGGAAACTTGCAGTATTTTGTAGAACACGTCTCTTGAATATTCTTATGGGGCATACACACTGGGGATTAAAGCCCCATCATATCGTTTAGAAATGAAGCATTATTTATTTATTTACAGTTACATTTACATAGTGCAGCATATTCCGTTGCGCTTTACAATTGGAGATTAAACAAACTGGATAGAAACAAACTGACAGAGGAAGGAGGGCTTACAATCTATATATATATAGATCGCTCCATGTGTATGACCATCTGCGATGGCGATGCGCCGTCCTGTGTGTCACTATCTCCTGACTAGATACAGTATAGATATAATGATCACCAGTGTTCTCTCAAAGACCGCAGATGAGCCCACTATGAACATCAGTAGGGGCTGTAATACCGCCACGTGCATCTTTAGACAACGCCATCAGTTGCACCATCAGAACGTACGCCAGTCCTATGGCAGATGGAGAGTACGGACTCCAATGTCAAAGATTACTTCCGTATGCAAACATATAGTACTCTCACAAAACACCCCATAAGACGGACCATCTCCCTGCGTCTGTTTAGCCACCTCCCAGGAACGACAACACGTTTACAAGATATTTCTGTCACTGTGGGGTAAATAAGGTTGGAGTTCTATTAAAGATGGGGTGTTGTCTATAGCAACCAATCAGACCCTACTTATTATTTATCTAGCACCTCCTAGAAGATAATAGATTCTGCGGCTCTGAGTCAGGCCCACAGTCACGACTAATTTATTTAAATTTAAAAGCTGTACGAAAACATGAATAGATTATTACTAACATTGGACCTCATCCAGGTGTGGCCGCTGTAGAGGTGTGTCATTCAACCAGCCAAGCAACCAGGTGATAAGAGTAACCAAAGTATTCCATTTCTTGGTATCAATCACTGCAACTGTTTCTTGGTTCTCACAATAGGGTACAAAATCATGTTACCATTATAGTGTTTGTGCACACGTAGCATTAATGGCAATATCTGGAGATGACAAACACTCAACCGGCATGTAGGTGCCTATTTATTATAGCAATTTTGCAGAAAATCCTCGGAAAGCTGCAGTTCTCTGAGTTTCCATACTTTTATAGGAGGTATTCAATCTCGGATTCAGACTGTCTGAACATCCCGACAGTCGGAATCCTGGGCTGTTTCGTCTGATCCGGACAGTAACTCGACAGTCAGAATTAATTCAACGTTCGAGTGTCAGAAAGTCCATAGATCAGCGAAAATGTACGCAGATTGTCGAGAAAAGTCCAAGATTTCGTCAATCTGCTGCCGTTTCCGACAAAACAGATCCGACTGCAAAAAATGTTGGATCTGAGTCTGACGCCCTTCATTGCTGTTATTAATGGCAGCATTGGATAGGGGAGTGCCCATATTTTCCCTGTTGGGAAATAGCACAGATTGAATACCCCCCTAAATACCTGCCGTACAGGTGCAACAGGGTCTTCTAGTTTATGTCACCGGAGCATTGTTTATAAGCTGGGTCATGGTAGCTAACCCCATCTTATGGTATCATATGGACTCTTTGGTAATGTGGTTCCCAAACTTTCTTGAATCATGATGCCCTAGAGAGTATCAGGTTTTTTGTGGAGGAAGGTAGGGTGTCACCCCCAAACAGGTTAATGTGATTATGAGAATCAGACATAATCACATTAACCTGTTTGGGGGTGAATCCAGGGGTAAATGACAACCCCTGGATCTGTCAGTCACTGGGGAAGGGAGGGTGAGAGAAGCAGCATTGGCGGGCACATCTTCTGCACATCTCCCCCGCCACCCGCCCGGCTATATTACTGATGAATAAGCCGCCAGCCCGCCTATATTACTGATGTATCAGCCGCCCACCCGCCTATATTACTGATGTATCAGCCGCCCGCCCGCCTATATTTCATACCAGGCACCGGAGATGGCTGCTTCCGCCGGGGAGATGTGCAGAAGACGCGCCCGCCAATAACAGTGGCTGTGGAGGTGATGCGCCGGCAGTGATTGGCGGGCGCGTCTTATGCACATCTCCCCGGCGGCAACAGCAGCAGCCATCCCCGGCGCCTGGTATGTAATATAGGTGGGCGGGGCTGCTGATACATCAGTAATATAGACGGGCGGGCGGCTGATTAATCGGTAATATAGCCGGGCGGGTGGCTGTTTAAAAAGTAATATAGGCGGGCGGGCCGGACATACTGGGTGCGGGGGCCGTATCCGGCCCGCGGGCCAGAGGTTCCCCACCCCTGACTTATATGGTGGTGGTCAGGGTTCCGCTTCTGTTTGCCACATATTGAATGATTGGCAGCCACCAGCACTGATTTCCCCTTTGACATTGACAATAAATACTTTAAAGTTGGTCCTAGACCTCCAATCCGTGGCACACAGTGCAAGTTTGAGAATAACTAACTTTACATTTTACACATCACAGGGATGGGCTCTTCTCAAAGCCGGTGTCCCTGAAAGTATTTTTAAAATATCGCCCCAATACGTAATTCTATATTGCCGCAATATATCACACCCACAGTACAAGACATCAGTAGAGTAGAAAGTTATCAAGAAAAGTGAAAAATATTGTCTACAAGTTTTCGGTATGAGATAATATAATACCATCATATTAGCATAATGTATTGTAGATGATGGGTGAGCCACAATGTAATGGATCCCGCCTATAACCACAGGTATACAAATCAAACCATGCACTACTAATCATAACTATAGATGTATAGTGCATGTTCAAATGAATATCAAAGTGATTGTATGTAGAATAGATGTACAATTGTACAGTATTGTATTCAATGAATAGTTTAAAGTCCTATAGCATCCAACTGGCAGAAATAAAGCTCCCCATGTTGATCATCAATATATATATATATATATATATATATATATATATATGTCTAGTGTCCATGTGTGTGTCTCCGAAACTGCCATTTGTTGGCAGCGAGAGAAACTACATCTCTTTCTCTCTCACACATGCACAAACACAGAGGCAGTCACAAGAGACTAGCTTTCGAAGCTTTTGCTTTGAGCGGGCATGTTAGTAGCAAAATATATGTGTACTGTAGGTGACAAAAGTAGTTTCAACAGTATGCCTGCATGAACACTTGTAAATGTGCCAACATATCATGTTATAAGTTTCCAATTTTTGGTTTGTTGAGATATGAATGACCCAAATTTTGTCCAAACCACCAAGCAGTGGTTATAGTTGGTATTCCCAGGACTCTGTATTGCAGTTGTAGTGACAGAGGGCGGGATGTACTAAGCAAAAAAACACATTTTCAAATGTACTAACACCCGGCTTCCCCGTTTTCGCCGGCCAGGGTATTGCCACCTTTGGGATACCCTATAGAAGCCTATGAGCTTCTATCACCGCCCGCCGCAGATACCGACCCCCCTAGGATTACATAGAAATATACAGGTATATTCAATGTGGCGGTGTGGGGAGAAGAACGGCTGTTTTTTCCCCCCCATGTAACCAAGCATCTGACTGGCCTTTCTCATTGCTTTATTGAATTGCTTCCCCGCTTTTAAGTCACTGGAAATAATGACTCCTAAATCTCTTTCCTTCTCAGTAGTTTCCATTATAGTACCCCTTTTTGAGACCCAAGGGCATTTTCTAGCATTAAACTAGACCAAACCTCTAGAAGGTCAATTCCTCTAGATTCTCAATAATTAGTTTTACCCCTCCTGATGTGTCTACCGTGTTGCATATCTTTTTGAAAGGCATATTTTCCCTTCAATACCATTTGTATGGTCACTAACAAAGATATTAAAGAGCACTGGTTCAAGTGTAGAACCCTGGGGTATTCCACTGGTAACATGTCCCTCCATAGAATAAACTACATTTACTACAACTGTCTGTTTCCTATTTGGCAACTAAGTTCATATCCATTTAAATGTTTTATCCATACTTGCCTACCCTCCCGCATTTAGCGGGAGTCTCCCGTTTTTTCAATCCTCCTCCCGCTCTCCCGCAAAGCCCTCCGTTCCTCCCGTTTTTTTGTCCCATTCCCCCCCCAAAAGTGGACTGCGCATGCGCGAGCGTCATGTTTCGGGGGCGGGGCCCTAGTGCGCGACATCATTGATTGTGCCGGGTACCGCGCGGGGCTGTGTGGGTAGCCGTGATGCGGCAGCTGCCTTCAACGAGCGGCAGCAGAGTGAGCGGGAGCCAGGAAGCGCACTGAGTAGGGGTGCAGCGCGGAGAGGAGCAGCTGTGACTGTGCGTGGCAGCGGGAGCCGGGACCAGCAGTGAGTTTAACAGGGGGGCTGTCGGGCTGTCATGTCCCGGGGGAGGAGGAGGCAGGAAGATCGTTACTAAGACACAGCTCCCTGATGCTGCTGTGTGCAGTGTGAGATGAACTTCCTTCTCACACTGCAGTGCACAGCATCATCAGGGAGCTGTGTGTTACTAGCGATTATTCCCTGTGTGAGACACCGCCGGGGAGAGACAGCAGCAGATTGTAGTGGCAGGAGAGAGCTCAGCTGCCTCTCCATAAGGCAGTGCTGCTGTCTGTGTGTGAGACCCTCCTCCTGCAAAGCACTACTGGGAGTAGGGAGGAGCTCTCTCCGTGTGCCTGCAGGCTCCTTGATGATCTCTGCTGCAGGAGGAACCCCCATGGCAACATAAGAAATAAGTAAGTTGGCTGAACTAGCACTTCATCGCCATACCTTCTTACAGCCTTACTTTACTACTCCAGCGTTCCCTGTACTGTGCCCCCTAGCCTTGCCTTCTATACCCTGTGCCCCCTAGCCCGGCCTGCCTTCTCTTCTCTGTGCCCCCCTAACCCTGCCTTCCCTGCCCTGTGGCCCATAGCCCTGCCTTCCCTTCTCCGTGCCCCCATAGCCCTGCCTTCCCTTCTCTGTACCCCCCTAGCCCTGCCTTCCATACCTTGTGCCCCCCTAGCCTGGCCTGCCTTCTCTTCTCTGTGCACCCCTAACCCTGCCTTCCCTGCCCTGTGGCCCATAGCCCTGCCTTCCCTTCTCTGTGCCCCCCTAGCCCTGCCGTCCCTGCCCTGTGGCCCATAGCCCTGCCTTCCCTGCCCTGTGCCCCCTAGCCCTGCCTTCTCTTCTCTGTATGACCTTACCCTGCCTTCCCTGTGCCCCTAGCTCTTTCCTCCCTTTCCTGTGCTCCCCTAGCCCTGCCTTCCCTTCTCTGTGCGTGTGTCCCCCTAGCCCTGCCTTCCCTGCCCAGGGCACCCTAGCCCTGCCTTCTCTTCTCTGTGCCCCCCTAGCCCTGCCTTCCCTGCCCAGGGCACCCTAGCCCTGCCTTCTCTTCTCTGTGCCCCCCTAGCCCTGCCTTCCCTGCCCAGGGCACCCTAGCCCTGCCTTCTCTTCTCTGTGCCCCCCTAGCCCTGCCTTCCCTGCCCAGGGCACCCTAGCCCTGCCTTCTCTTCTCTGTGCCCCCCTAACCCTGCCTTACCTTTCCTGTGCCCCCCTAGTCCTTTCCGCCCTTCCCTGTGCTCTCCTAGCCCTGCTTTCCCTGCTCTATGCCCCCCCTTGCCCTATCCTCCCTTCCCTGTGCCCCCTAGCCCTGGTTTCCTGCCCTGTGCCCCTATAGTCCAGCGTTCACTGCCCTGTGACTAACCCTTAGTCTAGGCTTCCCTGGGCTGTGCCAAACACCCCCTGCCCTGTGCCCCCTAGCGCTGCCTTCTCTTCTCTGTGCGCCCCTAACCCTGCCTTCCCTGTGCTCCATAGCCCTGCCTTCCCTTCTCTGTGCACCCCTAGCCCTGCCTTCTTTGCCCTGTGCCCCCTAGCCCTGCCTTCCCTTTTCTGTGCGTATGCCCCCCTAGCCCTGGTTTCCCTGCCCTGTGCCCCCCTAGCCCTGCCCTCCCTTTGCCCCTATAGTCCAGCTTTCACTGCCCTGTGACTAACCCTTAGTCTAGGCTTCCCTGCGCTGTGCCAACACCCCCTTGTATTAGATAATATAGATAAGAATGAGAAATATGCTTTTCAGTGTAAACAGAATTTTTTTTCCCATCATTGTTTCATAAATGAACACACCACATAAATGTGGTGTGTGACATATTGTGAAATGGCCATTGCGGTGTGTGGCATAATGTGTAATGGGCATTACAGTGTGTCATGATGTGTAATGGACATTGCGATGTGTAGCATACTGTTTAAGGGACATTACGATGGGTGACATATTGTTAATGGGAATTGCAGTGTGCGGTATTTTTGGAAAGGGCAGTACCCCTTGAAGCGAGGCCGCATGTACGTTTTGAAATGTGTGCATTCTTTATTTTTAAAATATCTGTATGTGGGGCACATTTTTACTGTTAAAACTGGGAGCCATATAGTCTAGAAACACCCCTGTTTTGTTTCACCAGAATGCTATGTGGGGGGGCACAGGAAATGTTTTGGCTTGGGGGAGCAAATTTTGTAGTTACGCCACTGGAATGAAATCTTCCCAGGGGAGATTCAATCCTAGAGATCTGCAAACTGGAGACTCTGAAGGGTCAATACAATTCTGGGCTCGTTGCTGCTATGTATCAACGCACTGCATCTCGCACCCCTCGTGGACCAATTGCATGTTTTCTGGATATACCTGTTTATTGCCCTACTGCATAGGAATATGCAGGGTACTTAGAATTGGTTTAGCATTTCAGTGCTTATATGAAGAAACACCAGCCTACGCAGTTTATGCCACAAGTCTTTGACCTAGGCTTTACCATACTTTCCCTTTAAACCACGACACTCATGGATTACAAAGGTTCTGCGGATGATTGAAACCAGGGGAAATGCAGGCTTAAAGTCAGGCAGCCACAGAACCTTTATAATTTAAAATTGTCATAATTTAAAGGGATAAACCTATTGTGACCCCAGATGACTTGACAATTCCACAATCAGATGTGGATGTCATAATCATAATTGCAGATGATCAGAATTGTGGCCTCTCATATGGGATTCCCAAGAGCTAGATGTGATCTAAAAGCCTGCAGGTTCACGGGGCGGGGGGGGGGGGGAGGTGGGTGTCCATATACATACTTGCTCTGGTGGTATGCGGCTCTTCATATTTTTTTTCACCAGCCACTGCAGGACACACCCCTGGGTGGAAATAGATACGCCCATATGTGTCACTAGACACGCCCCTTGGTTGAAACATGACACACCCCTTCAATGTTGCGCGACGTTGCGCTCGGTGCATTTTGCTAGCATCTAAAATCTCCCTCATTTTGCTTTTCAAAAGTAGGCAAGTATGGTTTTATCCCATGCTTTGGAGTTGATTTAGCAGTCTGCAAAAGGTACCATGTCATATACCTACTGGGGCCTACACACGTAACGATGCTGAATCGTTAAGAACGCTCCAGCTTGATCGCTCAGCACACAGCGCTGTGTGCTCTGTTAGGGCCAGTGTTCTCCAGTAAGAACATTAGCCCTGTCCGATTATAATCGCCAGGAGATAGCGAGTGTAGGCCCCATTACTCTACAACATTTATGGCCCCGCCCCATATATATTATTTTAATCATGTAAGTCAATAAGATTTGATTGCGTAATCTCCCCCAGTAAAGCCAAACCTGTGAGTGATTTGATTTAAGACATTGCACAATATCTTTTTTTTTAATGGTGTTGGTATTATTTTTGCTACTACCAGGGCCAGCGCCACCACTAGGCAGTTTTCGGCATTTGCCTGTGGGCGCCGGCCACTGGAGGGCGGCAATTTGGAGCAAGACCCCCCCCCCGTGGAGCCAGGTGAGCGGCGCTGCGTCTGTACATATCCCCCACCTCGCCCTTTGGACCGGGTTGGAGGCGGGCGCAATCCCTACCCATCCCCACTGTGGAGGCAAAATGAGTGGTGCCCCCGGCCGCATCCACCCCGGCACCAGCAGTCGCACCCCCCCCCCCCCAGAAGTGGGTGAGTGGCGGGGCGCCCCACTTTCCCCCCTCCTGGGGCGCTGATAACACTTGCACCGGCCCTGACTACTACTGATGTGAGGCTCACTGGTCTATAGTTACTTACTTCATCCATGCTTCCAGTTGTGCAGTAAAACTTAATTTGCTCTTTTCCAGTCCTCTGGAATTGTACCTGTAGCTAGTGACACCATTATCAGTATAAGTTCTGTTAGGACTAAATGTGCTTTCATCGATCTACCTTACTTTTTATGAATGTCCTTCCAACTTAATTGTGTCTCGCTCCCCTCCGTCGGTAGTGAATACTGAGCAAAAATAATTATTTACATGACTTTCTGCTGCCTTGTCTCCCTCCGCCAAACTCTCACCCTCTGTCTTTTTTTATTTTCACTTACATACTTTAAAAAAGTACATACTTTTTTTTTGCTTTCATTTTGTGAACCCCACTGGCATCCTTTTCCTGGTGCTCTTCCTAACCCTTTTGATACAAAGGTCTCTTGCTTTTAGTATTGCACTTTTAGTTTTTTTCCCTATCTCTCCTACGCTCTTTTTATGTCTGAAATGTTTCCACAATGGAAAAGTTGTTGTATAAGTAAAAATATCTCAGAGAAATAAAATGAAGTTGGTACTTTAGCCAGCAACATTATAGACTTTATTTTTAATGCTCCTTCTTGTATACTGCATCGAAGCTGCCTCCCCTCCTGCATTCTGCAGGAGACTACCTGAAATAACAGCAATCTCCCTCTCTCCCTCATTAGTCTAGCAATCTCCCTCATTTCACTTAGCCCACATTACACTTTTACATTTTAATTAAATTTTTTGGGCAAAAAAAAGGAATGAGAGACAGATTCATTTACATTGAATCATCAGCACCATTTCCCAGCACTACACCAAGTATAGTACTTCTTACTAACTGCTTTGGGGCTCATCTACATTTGTACATAAGTCATTTTAAAAGATTCCTCTCAGATGTAGCAGTACACACCCACGCTTCTAGGCGCCACGTTCACAATCTCTTTTCACAATCTCTCCATATATGGAACTGGACACGCCCTTTGGGTGGAGCATGACACGTCCCCTCAATGGGGCGCTGTGCAAAATTCTACTACCAAATATAATCTCCCTGAAACTAGTTTTCAAAAGTAGGCAAGTATCTACAGCATTGAGAAAGGTCACCAAATAAATGTAATATTAAATAATAGAACAGTGTTTCCTCAACCTTGGTAATCAAGACCCATTTACAGTGCAGGTTTTAAGGATATCCATACTTGAGCACAGATGGTAAATTAAAATAAATGATGCACTAATTAAGTCATCTCAAGTATGGCTATCCTTAAACCCTGGTTTTTATTTACAAACTTAGCGCTTCTGGTAATACCCAAAATTTTAAAGAGAAGTTTACTAGCCATGTCTTGCTACTAAATGCATTGTCCTTTTAACTTTGGGGCATAAACATGATCAGAAGCACCAAAACATTTGTATTCACCATAATGAGCTGTAATGTTTACCTTATATAGGAAATATCCTTTTTTACACAACATTTTTTATTTGAATTTATATAACAAATGTGAGCGACACTTCCATTTTCTGCGGATATTTTACCGATCTCTCACAAAAAGGTTGCCACTCAAAGGGTTAAGGAAAGAAGTTGGGAAACACTAGTCTAGATCAATCAGCTCATGATTGCTAACAAAAAATTAAATTTTAAGTTACATTTAAATGATTTCCAATGATGCGTATTATGTTGCAACGGGCCATTTAAAGACATGCGATGATGCAGTGTTATAATGTACTGCTATAGTTACAATCTGAAGTTTTATCTCTGAACTGAACTTAATTTAGCAGCAGGTCAAATTAAGATATATTGTATATTTAAAACTGTTAAACTTAAATGTAAGTAACTGATTAAAGGCATTCACTTACTTAAATAGCAAGTCCTTAACCCCTCGCTGCAGGGAGCATGCAGTCTTTTTGATGTAAGGCAGCAATGCACAGAGCCAGGCGGAAGCTTTCCACTTCTGATCTCAGTATGGAAGCTACTCCAAGCTATAATTATCAGATGTCTCACCTGACTTCTAAAGACACATTTCTTTTTTTTACATAATTCACTCCAATTTCTAATAACAGCAACATTCATATTCTAAAAAAAAAAATATTGTTGAGTTCTTAAGGTCTTTCCCAAACTAAAGCCGGCCATACACTAGTACGATTCGGCCACTTCACGGATCAGGCTGAGAAATTGGTCGAAAAGTGGCCAAATCGCATGTTTGACATCTGATCCGAGGTGCGTTCCTTTGCGCATCGAATCAGAGCTGCTGCATTAAGGATCTATGGTATTGGACTGCCTCCGGCAGTGGTGAATGGGCATCACATGTGATAAATCACATTCAAATGGACGCATGCTATCCTTCCGCCCGGGAGGCTCCTGGGCGGTTCGAGGGAAACCTTATGCAACTTCTCCGAGAAGTCACATAAGTGTATGGAGGCCTTAAGATTTGTAAATTTAGAATCATATCACTTTCACACCAACCCAACGCAAGTCACTAAACACAGGGTTGGAGCTGGCTTTTAGGTTACTTACCACTTCTACTCTGCCAAGTGGACCCAGGGGGGATTTACTAACATCTGCCACCCCACTTCGTCGACTATAATCACAAATGCACTAAGATATGCAATTATTATCACAAAGGGCAGCTCTTGCGTTAAGTAGTAGCTGGTGACGTGACAGCGGGTCCCCAGTGGCTCTCCCCCCACCTGCTGTGCCCGGCTGCTTGCTGCCAACTCCTCCTCCTCCCTGCACCCAGAAGGGAAAGTACAGGGCTACGGAGGAGGATGTCACTGATCCAGGCAGCACAGCAGGAGCCTGCCCGAACAACAGGTGAGGGGGGAGTGGCGTGGCCAATGCTCGGTTGCAGAGGTCGGTGAGCACAAAGAAGTCTGTGGGGCTTCTATGGGGTATCGGGAGCTTTTGCTGTCGATACCCCTGCAGCGGTAACCCGGCGTCCGGGTTTTAGTGTATACAAAAATCTATTCCCAGGTTATCTTCATTCCCATTGGACCTATCCCATCCAACAGTGCACACTTGGAGATAATGTCATTTCTCCAAGGCTGCCAATCAGCTCCTTCCTTCTAGTCATGCCTTTCGCATCAGAGGCTACCTGGGCAGACCCAGGAATAACACTGTTAGCGGCCATTGTTGAAGTACGGCAAATTTTGACAAGGGTAGACTCTTTTACAATGAGGCATGGCATGGGTTGCCCTAAGTTTCGCCGGGTGTAATGTGAGGTATTGCATTGTTAAGGCAGTTTGGGCGGGATGTATCAACGCTTACCGTGGCGTTGACATCCCGTTTTCGCGTTCGTCACTTGTTCGCCTGATGTATCAATAAAGTTTTCGTTTTCTGTTGTTGAAAAAACTCCGCCGGGTTGAAGTATCGCGGAGTTTCCGGCGCGAAAGATCCTCCCATTGGACAGTATTGTAGCTGAAGCGCTGTGTGATGTATTAACACTCGCAGCGCTCAGCTTCTCTTACATATAATTCGCCTTGTATTGCTGGCGAACTGCTTGTGTCCTGTCAGGGTAAAAAGTCTAAGGTAATTCTTCTGGAGGTGAATGTTTTGTAACGGTTGTCCTGGTTTTTTTATGTGGACAAGAGGCACCAGGAGCCATTGAGGTGTGAGGCACTGTGTAGTGAGCTTTGTGCCAGATGGGTTTAGGGTAAAGGTGGGTGAGGAGGGTGTTTGTGGAATGTTTTGTAATGGTTGTCCTGTTTTTTTTTTTATGTGGACAAGAGGCACCAGGATCCATTGAGGTGTGAGGCACTGTGCAGTAAAATAAAACAATAAAAAAACGTCATCGCGCATGGGCAGTGAAAAAAAACAAACAAAAAAACAAGCGAAAAGATTTCGGGGGAGGTCCGCATTACCGCGGACCAAAGAAGTGCAGAAAATCATCTAAAAAAAACGCGGAAAGCATCGCAAACCATACGCGAAAAAAGCGCGAAAAAACAGAGTCCACTTCACTACAGAAAAGTGAATATTGATACATCCCTCCCTTTATGATGAAGTGGTAGCAGTGAACTTATAATAGTAATGTGTACACTGTGTGGAGTTTATATATTCTACCCATGCTTGCGTGGGGATGCCCTAGTTTCCTCCCACATTCCAATAATATAAAGAAAGGTTAAATTAAGCCCTATAAAAAAAAAATGAAAGGAATCCCTAGTAAAAATTGACCGTGTGTATTTAGGGCAGACTAGATGGGCTTTTAGTGGTTCTTATCTGCTGTCAAATTCTATGTTACCCAATCTGACCGCTTTATGCGGTATGTACAAATTGTGTGATGATCAGGATCAGAACCCTCAGAGACGGGACCCCTCCATCAGGCATTGGTGCGCCTGACTTGGGAGATGCGAGTGGTATTCTTTGCAGGGGTGTGACATCACATATATCCCATATAAACAATTTTAAGTTCTCTCAAAATACATACGGTATTATAAAGAAATGTCACTGTTTCCAGAGTGCTCGCTCCCGTGTGTGCCTCATCCCGTCTGTGCCTCATTACGTGTGCGCCTCATCCCGTGTGCGCCTCATCCCGTGTGTGCCTCATCCCGTGTGCGCCTCGTCACTGTATTTGGGGACATGAGAAGTTTCTTTCTAGTTTTGCTGCCTTTGGCTTCTCCCATGAATTCCAATTAAATGTGAATCCCAGGCTTTCCCACTGTTTTGCTTCGCAAGTCTTGGGATAGCATACATAATTTAGCACTTGGGTTAACGTATCTAATTATGTTTTCTTGTGGTTTTGTGTAAGAGGTAAAACGGAAGCCTATTATGAATTATGCATGCAGTCCTTTATCAATCTAGTCTGTATCAATTCATCATGTAATATAGAGAACACAGAAGGAATTATTAATATGCAAGGAACAGAGGAAAGTGCAGAACTAGAGGAGACGCAACGGGTGTGACCTCTGCGGGGTCCAGAGGGCAGGTGTGCCAGAAATGCTCGGTCATCTGCCTCTTCCAACAACCCTGGTCCCAGATACTCAATTTTAGGAAGATGGAAGTTATATTGCTGCATTATATATCATTTGTAAAGTCAGTGGATAAACCTCACTTAGGGGGTTATTCTGATGGATTCGGTCCCCCGTTCGCACAGGGGACCAATGTTTTGAGTCTGGACATTCCCATGTTAATCACACGGTAACACGAATGCGGGTAGCGGACAGCCGACATCACCGGATGTCAGCTGCCCATCTGCTTTCCGCACAGGGCGCTCAGAGTCCAGAGACACCATAGAGGTGTCTCTGATCTGCGAGCGCTGGAGACCATCAAATGATTTTTCCCCGGCTGCGAATGGATGATTATGCAAATCATCCATTTGCAGACGTGCGGGATTCATACGGGATCGTGGGGGGGGGGGGGGGGGGGTCGGCGGCCGTCACTGCGGGTGGCATCTGGTGGACTCGCAAGCCTCTGAATTTTGCAGCCTTGTAAGTCAACCACAATAAGGTCTTTAGTTCTGGAGGCAAAAGGATTTAGTATAATACAAATAGGAAATATATTCCTTTTTCACCAGCAGAAATAACCCGGTCATTTCCGCGGGGACGAGCATCTACCCGAGGTTTCTGCTAGTAGAAATGCTCTCTTGTCAAATAAACCGATTTGGATTCCCCTGCAATCCAACCCAGGTAATTACCAGGGTTAAACCCAGGACGCTACCAGGTCAAGGGGTAGTGGAAACGCTCCCAACCCGGTATATTTGAGAAACAGAGCTAATTGGAGGTTCTGGGGTATTGTTATGTGCATTTTGTACATGTTTATGTGCACTTTCTACATGTCTAGGTACCACAATGGCTCAGGTACTGTATACTGCAAACTGTTTTCACAAACGTTTTACATGAAGACGTTTTACGTGAAGACGTTTTACGTGAAGACACTTTTATAAAGGTTTTGTGTTGAATATTTGGGACTAAAATAAAGGCAAAACTTTTTCAAATAAATAGTTGTGGTCTCTTCTTCAATCCAGAGATGTTCTTTAATGGTGGCCCTTTTGGTAATGGTTGCCCTGTTTTGTGACCTCTCCCTAGGTAAAGCTCTTTAAAAAGGACTTTTCTTATGTAATCTATTGGAAAAACAGGCCTTACCCGGGTTAAGTGTAAACAGGGCAGATTCAGCAAATTACTGGGTAGCACTGTGGTTGAAATGTGTCTTAAAACCAGGTCCAACCCGGCACTGACCCGGAGACAAATTGCCAGGTCTGAAAGAAACAATTTAACCAAAGTTAAAACTGAGCGCTGATGTCAGAGTTGCCCTCTTATAGTTGCTGCTTTTTATTGGAGTGGTCAGCCCCTTGAGAATACGGAAAGAAAAAAAAAGGGTAAAGCAGCACTTTCAATGAATAACAACAACCATGTGAATCATTTCAAATTACATTTAATACACAATAAAAATACACAATAAAATGGCTGGGGGAATGGAAATCAATGGACCAAATATGGGTAATCACCAACGCGTCTCACAGGTCAGATTTTTTATCAGCTGGCAATCTGACCAGTGAAACACATTGGTGCCTCTTGGAGCTGTTTGCCTATTTGGACGGTTCACACGCTTATTCATCTGACCACTGCACCCACCTATTGGAGGCATTGGCCAAAACTGTCAGGAGAACTGCTGAGCAATTGTTGAGGTTTAAGATTGGTCCTACCACCACCTTCCAGGACCGATCCCTCCAACGATATCCGGAAATTTGCTTGCTACTGGACTTTATTGGGACTTCTACAACTGGATCAGTGCAGGTTATCATCATTTTGGTCCACACAGCACATTTGGTCCATTGATTACAAATATTTGGTCCACTGATTTCCATTACCCCAGTCATTTTATTGTGTATTAAATGTAATTTTAAATGATCCACATTGAAAGTGTCGCTTTACCCCCTTTTTTCTTTCCAAATTACCAGATCTGACCTAGGTGTTAGTGGAAAAGGGGTGTACATGTCTACTAAATTAGTGCATGGGCTGTACAACAAGACCAGGAAAGACTGGTATTATCCAAAGAGAGATGGGAAGAATGGACAGAGATGATAAAGTAGATGATACAGTAGGCGTCCGGGTAAGCTGTATAAATAAAACTAATAGCGTTTCAAGAAAAAGGTGGAAACATCTTGAACTTGGAGGAAGGAAGACTAACATAACAAAGATCGATATACTGTATGTGGATAATGCAGGGTGTACCTGCGCCCAGAGGTGGATTTACACCTCATTGGGCCCTAGGAAAGATAGCGGCTTGGGGCCCTCCTCCCTCCAACAATCCATAGCACCATTTTTTTTTTTACGCTTAATGTAGATAGCATCAATAGAGTACATTAGTGCATGCACAATCCATAGATAAATGCTCAGTTGCATAAACATCGCCACTTCATACAAACCTGAATCAGACTCTAAGGGCCTTATTCTGGTTCGGTCGGTGAGACGTACGTACGGTCCGTTTCACCGTACGTTTCCCGTACGCGGACAGTGAGCGTGAGTCCGCCCACAGAACAGCCGCACACGGACGGTCACAAACACCGACAAAGGGGAGTGGCGTACACTTGAGCGTACGCCACCGTATACGTTTTCACACCGACATCTTCCGTATACCTGAGCGTACGCCACATTGCAAGTAGAAATTCCATCATCATTTTTGCTCTTAGACGTGGTTTATGTGTCTTTTTCTATATAATAAACTGGTATGTTTGTGCTGCAGTGAAAAAGTTGACACATGTCGACTTCTGTGAATTGAGTGTCCTGCTTTTTAAAGTATACAAAAACACTTTCTGAGTGGGTGTAGATGGTTATAAAATAACTACCTTGACATATATAAGCAGGTCTTTGAATGAGTGTTACCTAAAATGAAACCAACCTTTACATGTTGAGAAGTGTAGAAAGATAAGGTTCCAATGTGTTTGAGGGCTGTGTGTGGCTTGCAGGTAGTGAAATCATGGTTTTCATTTAATAGGCTGCAGCATTGCTTATTACATTCAGGTGTAGTAATCAGCGTTAATTAGCAGACCCAGGCGTCCGCTCTCATACGGTATCTCTAGGGGTGGTCTGGAGCTATCTTTGGCGTCCGCCTGTTTTTGGCCCAAAATGCACGGTGCGTTCGCCGATCGAGCGGTTGTAGCACCGTACATTTTTCACGCACACCCCCATGTCTACGCCCAGTTTCCCTCATTATTCCGTCCGCTCCCCTAAATCCGCCCACATGACGCCCACAATGACCGTGCTCTTGCGGACAGGTTTTTTCGCATGGAGAGACCAGTCCGTGAGCAGTGTGAGGTCGCCGCACATGCGTATAGCGAAAGCTACGCATGCGCAGATTGAAAAAAAAAACCCCGATCCGACCGCGTACGGTCCCACCGCACCAAGCAGAATAACCCCCTAAGTCTTTAGGGAGTATGCTTGGGAGTACGTTGGTTGAGGAGATCTTGAATCTTAGAGGTTGAAAGCATTGAACACGCTTGTACTGTATATACATATACTGCATTCACCCAGATCCTAGACAGACTGGTATTGCAGTGTACAGTAAGAATAAAGCTGCCAATATTTGCCCTGCACAGAAAAAAAATAACTCCCTGCACACGTTACATCTGAGCCACCTGAGTGTAGCATGGTTTCGCGGCCTTAAAGTTTTATAAATATTTTTATTTAAATAAATATCATAAGTAACATAAAAGGATATTTTAAGTTTTATTTTGCAATTGGAAGTTTGTCATTTGTCTTGGATGATCACAAAAAAAAATACCCATTGGAAAAGTTCATGGCAGTACACTCATGCCCAACGAAGGTTATCATCTTGAATATTTGTGAGCCGGCTTCAGCACAGGAGCACCTGTTTGACTTTCTAAAATAAAAAAGGTTAATCAAATCATTTTTCTAGCAGCTACCCCTTGTTCAACACGTGTTTGAGCCAATATACAGAATTTTGGTGACTTTTGTAGTTTTTTTTTCTTTTGCATGAACTAGAGGAAATATCTTGACAGCAATTCTTAAGGTCCATACACACCAGAGTGTATGGACAGCGATAACCGCTAAAATCGCTGGGGGGAAGCGGCTCAGTGCATACACACCAGCAGATGAGCGGCTTTCCTGGTGATGATGCGCGAGCGCGCACCACCGCCGGGCCGTACACACTGGGCGGCTTTAATCTGAAAGCCGCTCAAACTTGGTGTTTTGAGCGGCTTTCAGCTCAAAATCACCCAGTGTGTATGGGCCTTTACACTTTTCCAAATCTATATTCTTACACTTTTCCAAAGTGCAAATTTTTATGCAATTGTGACATGCTCATTCATTATGAGAACGCATTATACAAAAAAAAAAACAGGCAAGATGAAATAGTCCTGAGGTGATTATAAGGTGTCAATTCAGAGCAGCACTTTTGTCACAGAAGGAATTAGTAACTCTAGCGGTTTGTGACTCTACAAACGATCCAATGGGAAAAGGTTGTGCTGTAATGTAGGTCAACAAGGTGTTTAAACAAGGAATGTCGTGGGACAATAAGACAGGGATGAATGATAGATGTGCCATTATACTTCAATGACTCCAAGGTCAAAACGGTTTTCACCAAGCAACCATGATAACCTCCGCAAGTTGGAGAAGTGTGTGGAATATTTAATTCTTCAAGCTAGCGAATAGCATGAAGACAATCCCGGCGGTTGCTGACTTTCTCTGCCTTTAACCTCTTGGCAACCGCAGTGGCTTCTACAAATCTGTATTGTGATGTACTAAAGGCCGTCCTCAGATCATAGGGATTATACACTGATCTTTTTGCTTTATAATCTTAGGGATTTCCTTCTCTAGGTCTGTGTTACATCAGACAACTTTGTCACTGACTAAGCTGTGCTAATCACATTTGCAATCACATGGTCTACACCGGGCTGTAAATAACAGTGTCTAGTCTATAGAATACCTTTAATACCCCATACCACTATGCGTTTCATTTTGTATGATCATAATTTATGGTTGTAAACATATATTCATTACATGATGATGATACTATGATGATGTAAGTTACCATATAAAGGGCCAGATGCACTAAGCTTCAAAAGTGATAAAATGGAGAGATAAACAGCCAGCCAATCAGCTCCTACCTGTCATGTCACAGACTGTGTTTGAAAAATCTCAGACAGGAGCTGATTGGTTGGTTGTTTATCACTTTTGAAGCTTAAGGTGCCCAAACACGGTACAATTGTTGGGTGCGATGAGATGCGCGCTCCCGTCACACATCTCATCGCACAGCTCAAGCGATGCGATCTAGTCCAAATTGCATACAATAATTGTACAGTGTATGGGCACCTTAAGTGCATCTTGCCAAAAGCTGCATGCTCTCTTTTCATTTATTTTTAATGGCAATTGCTTGAAAAAGGCTATGTGCAGCTCCCAATGTACAGAACTTAAGCTTAACAAAGAAAAAAGTGCTTTTCTGTGCTACAGTAGGATGTACATACAGTAGGAGCCTGTCTCATCTGTCTTCCTTTGGCCATGGCTCAGGATGGCTAGCCATGGCTATCCTATTGTTCTCAGCTGCAATACAATACATAGAACAATAGAGTAGGGGATTAGCATAGTAATCCAATTACTGATTTAGGGCGGGATGTATTAATATACATCGCCGCCCTTCGCATGGCAGCCGCGATACCCTGCCAAGCGAAAACGGGGCGGACGGGTGATGGTAAATAGGAAAATGCGTTTTACCGCATTTTCCCTTTAGTACATCCCGCCCTAAATCCTATTATAGAGATAGATGGCAGTGGCTCCCACTGTATCTAATGGGGCCCATACATTTTTAGCCATTTTCTAAGTGATCTGACTAGAAAATGACACTACATCGCTGTGTCGCTATCGCCAGTGTTCTCTCACCAGAAAATACTGGCGCTGACAGCTTGCTCAGCACCCAGCACTGTGTGTGTGTCATACTTGCCTACTTTTGAAAACTAGTTTCAGGGAGATTATAGTTGGTAGTAGAATTTTGCACAGCGCCCCATTGTAGGGGCGTGTCATGCTCCACCCAAAGGGCGTGTCTAGTTCCATATATGGAGAGATTGTGAAAAGAGATTGTGAATGCGGCACCTAGAAGCGTGGGTGTGTACTGCTACATCTGAGAGGAATCTTTTATAATGACTAATATACAAATGTAGATGAGCCCCAAAGCAGTTAGTAAGAGATAATGTGCTGGGAAATGGTGCTGATGATTCACTGTAAATGCATCTATCTCTCATTGCTTTCCCCCCCCAAAAAAAACATGTAGCAGTGTAAGGTGGGCTAGGTGACATGAGGGAGATTGATAGACTCATGAGGGAGAGAGGGAGATTGCTGCTATTTCAGGGAGTCTCCTGCGGAATGCAGGAGGGCAGGTAACTATGGTGTAACAGTGTAATGTGGGCTAGGTGAAATGAGGGAGATTGCTAGACTAATGAGGGAGAGAGGGAGATTGCTGTTATTTCAGGGAGTCATAGAAACATAGAAACATAGAATTTGACGGCAGATAAGAACCACTTGGCCCATCTAGTCTGCCCCTTTTTTTATACATGTTACCTCAAACCATATTTGATCCTTATTTTTTTGTAAGGATATCAATATGCTTATCCCAAGCATGTTTAAATTGTACTACTGTATTTGCGTCTACCACCTCTGTTGGGAGGCTATTCCACTTATCTACTACTCCTGCAGAATGCAGGAGGGTAGGCAACTATGGTGTGTGTGTGTGTGCCGGCTTTTCCATTGCAGTGAACGGTTCAACCCTGCTCGCGACCTGGGACATTTAAAATGGGAGCGTCTCCACTGCCTGCAAAGCCGGCTTTTCGTACACTCCCATGCAAAAACCCAGGTTTTTTAAGCTGGTGTAAAAGGGTTATTACTAATATAGGAGTTCTATTGAAAATGGAATTTTGCCCAAAGCAACCAATCAAATTCTATTATCGGTACTTGTGAGTTATCTGGACGCCCGATTTTTTGATTGTATGCCTTAAGTTAAGGCATACAATCAGATGCGATGCGATGCGATATCGCATCGCATCGCATCGCATGCGACCATCGGATGCGATGACCCGATTTTTCCATAGGAATCAATGTTAAAATGATTCCTATGGAAAAAGGGGTCCTTTTCATACCCCTACTATCCAAGTGGGCATGGAGTTGGATATAAACCTGTGGCGAGCGTAGCGAGCCACCGAGCCCGAAGCGTGGCGAGCGAAGCGAGCCCCGCGAGGGGACGGTATTCCGTGTCCCCTCGCGGGGCTCGCTACGCTCGCCACGCTTCGGGCTCGGTGGCTCGCTACGCTCGCCACAGGTTTATATCCAACTCCATGCCCACTTGGATAGTAGGGGTATGAAAAGGACCCCTTTTTCCCATTGAATTCCATGTTAAAATGGACTCAGTCCATTTTAACATTGATTCCTATGGAAAAATCGGGTCATCGCATCGCATCGCATCCGATGGTCGCATGCGATGCGATGCGATGTGCCCGATCCGACCCGATTTAGAAATCGGGCGTCCGGATAACTCACAAGTACCCTATTATCTTTTCAAAGGTGCAAAATAGATCAGAATCAGATTCTGATTGGCTGCTATGGGTAACATGACATCTTCAAGAGAACTCCCATCTTAGTAAATTTACCGCAATGTTTGTGCTGCTATAACCAGATTTCCTGAACACAGATGTGACACCCTACGCACTGTACCTCCAGATTTGGGGCCAGATGTATCAAACTGCAAAAAGTGGAGCATCATAAACAACCAGCCAATCAGCTTCTACCTGTTATTTTTCAAACCCAGACTCTAACATTGCAGGTAGGAGCTGATTGGCTGGCTGTTTATCACTCTCCATTTTATCAATTGTTGAAGCTTGATACATCTGGTCCTTGGACAGTAAAGTAATGCATTAAAGAACAACCATTGTGCAATTAAAGCAATTGTCCAATATTATATAGTAATTTACATACAAATATTGCTCTTAGTTCACTTCAATAATTCTCTATGAACAGCGATCTTCCAGGCGGACAGGAAGAGGGGAGGCAGCGGAACGGGGAGGCAGCGGAGACCGGCGGGGAGCTCTGTCGGAAGGGGACGCGCGAGCATCTCGTGAGCACGCCTCCCCTTCCTGTTGGCGATCTGACCACCAGACCCCCGCTAAACGATAGCGGTTCCATCTGTGCATCTGGCCCTAGCAGAGAAGCAAAACAGAGAAAGATTTTTTTTTTTTTAAAAGGGGACAATAACATCTGAGACCTCAAAATAGAAGACATTAAACTAATAAATAATTTGTTTTCTCAGCTAGAATCCTCATAAATGTGATAAAACCCCCATGATATACTAGAATTATATATTGGAACATAAGAGGATCGTTTTGCATAATTTTGTTAGGAAATCATAGTCTGTTAATTTCGTGTTTTTTTTTGCCTTAGTAGAAACTTGCAAATCATTTCCGTGTACTTCTGGTGCGCTGCCAACTGAAGAGCATGATTAGCCCTGAGTCACACGTGGCCGGGATTCATTCTAGAGGCATTGCGAGTGGAGAGCACGAAAAGCTTTTGGTGTTTTTGAATGTCAAGATGCTAACCAGCTAAGTGCTCACCTGCGATGACAAAGGACATGTTGCTAAATAAGATTATTGCCGTTAATTAATGCCTTTCAATAAAAAAAAAATGTAAATTGCCTACAGCATCCTAGTTATCACATTGCGGGAAACAGCAGCGCATCTTATTTATTCCTGCATATATCAAGAATGGTAGATTGGTCCAAACATTAGCTGGGTCATGAGCACACAATAGGCAGCCTTAGTACAGCCATGAGGGGTCTCTGGGTGCTGGCAGTCAGGGCTCTGGAGAGAATTATACCTGGGCCACACATAGAAGCCAATTGGGCCCCAATCAGCAGGACCAGCTTGGCCGCAAGGAGGCTGTGTGGGGTCAAACACAGCATTGTGGCAGAACAGGATCCAGACAAGGACGACTGGGTTGCAAGGGAAAA
The DNA here is from genome assembly GCF_055691185.1 of Crinia signifera. Classification (NCBI taxonomy): domain Eukaryota; kingdom Metazoa; phylum Chordata; class Amphibia; order Anura; family Myobatrachidae; genus Crinia; species Crinia signifera. The sequence continues at coordinate 44,158,800 of NC_139221.1, read as the reverse complement.
ACTATGGGTGATGCTGGTTTGATTGCAACGTTGCGAATTTGCAAAGGCATCAATGTTTTATGCCTGTGCATGCACATGATCGCTTCCATCGGTCCATGCAGGGGGCGGGTAGGGCGTAACCAAGAAAATGCTGGTTACGCCCAGGAAAACGATGGGCGTCCCCATGCGAATGAGGGCAGCTACCGGCCTTCCGTGGGTGGGCAGCTGACGTCACCGGATGCCCACAATGCATCTCAGTCTCACAGTTCTTCCCAGTCTCAGATCATTAACAGAAAACATTAGGTCGACAGGGCAAAAACTTATTTGGATCCACTGTGCCGCTTGTTTTGTGCCAGTGTGCCCAGTGTAGCTATTTGATTCAATGAGACCCCGTTCTCACTGCTAGGCAAATTCTTGGGTCAAGCATGTTGACCCGGTAATTTGTCATTATTCAATGTGAACGGTTCAACCCGTGTCGAAATTCCAGGGTCTCTAACCGTAGGTCGACAAGCATTTGGTCTACACCACTAGGTCGACATAGGTTTAGGTCAACATGGGTCAAGGTCGACACAAGCATTAGGTCAACATGGGCAAGGTCGACAGTCAAAAGGTCGACATGGGGTTTTTCACAGTTTTTTGAGCCGACATGTGCCGACAGGCGGGATTTCATGCCATACCATCACAGTGCATGCATTCTGATTGTAAGCATCCAGAGAGGCAGGATAGAATCATATGTAGGGTCTGTGAAATTCAGAGAAGGGAGGGGTGGGGGATGGGGGGAATAAAGGTTGGTTTGCAGGTGTGTCACTGTATGCAGATGCATCCAAAGACTCACAACAGCTCACATTGGATGCAATATTTAGATTGAGAAATTGCATCTGCCATATTATGTCTATGGTGACCCAATGTGCATAAACATTCTCTGTAAAGCGCTGCGGAATATGTGTGCACTATATCATACCTCCCAACTGTTCTGCTTTCCGCGGGAATGTCCCTTTTTTTTATAGACATTCCCGCGTCCTGCATGGAGCCAGCAGTGTCCCGCAGTGGGGGTGCAGGGGGCATTTGGGAGTCCACGCTGCCACCCGCTGGGTAGCGGTGAATAGATGCCTCTAATCCCTGCAGGCTGAGCGTAGAAGCCGCAAAACTGGGTGTGAGAGGCGCAATTTGAAGGCCACGCCCCTTAACCGCGAGGCCATGACCCCAAGTTTTCAGGCGTGCGACTGCGCCGCGCATGAAGGTCCCTCTTCGGCATCATAGAAAGTTGTGAAGTATGACTATATAAATAACTGTTAATAAATAGTTATGCAAGAGTCTGCTCTTCTGATAACAATTGTCCCTTGCTTTTGGCAGAGCATGGCAGGCTGCAGGGCACAGTAATAGGTATCTTTCAGATCACTATAGACTGGCATTTGTTCATAAAGAAGCCATCGGTTTTGTTTAGTGCATTTTTGGGTTAGTACACCTCCCCACAGGGGTTAAAGGCCCTTATTCTGATTGACGCGGACTTTACCGCATACTTTCGGATCGCGTCTTTTCGGCGTCTGCGCATGCGTGGAGAACGCAACGCGCATGTGCCACGCCTTGACTCCGTACCAGTTCGGCCAAATCCCGTCCCAAACTGTTCCCCGCAATCAGTCGGGAAATATGGGCGTATTATGGGCGTCATGCGGAATGACACATGGGCGTAGTTTCAAAGTGGGCAAAACGGGGCGGAAACATGGGCGGACACGGGGGAGTACACTTATGTTGGGGGGCGTACATTCGGATACCACTCCGAATGCACGCGATCAAAAAGGGCAGAAATGTGCGGTGTCTACAAGTGTACTATTGCTTTGCGGACACCACTCGTTCATGCGGTAGGCGAACGTACGCCTAATGACTACAAGCATTAACACCTGAACCCAATAGAATCGACTCCTTTACTCATTACTCACTAATAGGACGCTTGTCAGTGCTTTAATAGAAACCATTGCACTTCAATTGCTGTAAGGGTTAATGTGTGCAATGCATGTGTTAGGCATGCTTGTAAGGATATATTGGCATCTAATTGATTCCAATTCCAAATAAGAAGTTTTTTATGAGGATAGGTAATTGAATAAGTGGGTCATGTGATGTATTGCAGAAGATACTTAATAGTGGGTTGTTTGGCGTAAATACTCCGCTTACGGGCGGTAGCACCGCTTGGCTCCCGGTCGGATGCGGTATTTCCGAGCATACTCTGTAATACTCTGTAATACCGTGCAGAATCGGAGTGTTTCTCCCGCACACGCATGGTTTGTATGTCGTCCGTAAACACGCCCTGTTCTTAAAGAGTGAGTCCGTCCGAATGCGGAGGACACGTGGGCGTTTCTACGGACGATGGCCGCATGCGGCAAAACACCGTGGCGTGCGGACCGCTCCGTAAGAATGCGGGAATATCCGCACCGATCAGAATAAGGGCCAAAGTGAGGGGGAATGAGGTGGAGCTACGCTCAACCTCCAGCTTGGCCCTGCCCAGTATTTATAGCACAATAGCATTATAGTTTGGTGGAGGGAGGCCATGAGGTGGCAGAGGGAAGTGAGTTCCACCACCTCTCCAGAACCACTTTAAACCCTGCCCCCCCCCCACCAATCCACCTAATAACATATGTATGACATAGTGGCATATACTCTATAACACAATCTCAGATGTGGGTGGGATGTGCTCATTTGGACCAAGCTCACATTGCAATATTTGAATACATCACAAGACATTAATATCAACCATATCAAATATTGGATGAAGGGACAGAGCTTGATAAATATTCCCAAAAGTGAGAACTCTGGAGTGCGAAAATTACAATATTTTCTGTTGGTTTGTGCTTGGTCATGTAAATAAAAAATATTTTATTCTTAGGATGGCCATACACTACTGCAATGCCTTACAACAGTGCATGGCCATGCGATCCCCACTTCCCAGGCAGCAGGATCGCATGCGGTCCTTTCACATGCGATGTGTTGCATGCGACCCTGTTCCTTCCTGCCGGGAGGGGGGCCGAGTCTCAGGTTGGACGGGCAGCATGTCCGACCGTTGGCCCAGGTCTGATGCTCATCAAACAAATCCGTTTTGGGCCAATTTCTCAGCCAGATTAATCGAGATCAGGTGAAGTTGGCCCAAATCTGACTAGTTTATGGGCACCTTTAGAAAGGACTAAACAAGTGACCATCATCCAAAACAAGTGACCCTGCCATTTAACCACCATGCCGGCTGCTCACCCTATTCTACGTTCTGGGGGAACCCTCTCTGTCAGAGGACGGTGAGGATTCCCCCAAACAGCGATGCTCGCGGCTAATGCAGGGAGCCCCCGCTGCATTTAGCCGCGAGCCGCACGCGCCGTTCCCCCCATCACTTCAAAAACCTAGCAATGTGGAAACGGCGTGTGCAGGGGGGTCAGTTGAATATTGACCGTGTGAGCTGTGACAGGGAGCAGTCAGCACTGTACACTGTCGCGGCTCTCCAAAATCATTGAATATACCCCTTTGTATACTATGGTTGTAAATACTGCTTGCTTTTACGTTATTACTTTTATTTTGCTTTACTTTCGTTTGTTTATAATATATTAAGCCATTTATCAGTTTTTATTTAAAAGCCAGAAACCATTTATTTTCTTTAGTTGAAATAGCTACGGCTGGCAATTTAGTAACAGAATAATGAAGTAGCAGCGATTCTGGATTCATGGAAAAATGGTCTTTTAATGAGCGATTGTGCACAAATTACAGCAGTAACCATTGATCACGCTCTCCCGCAAGCTAAGAAGCGGTATTGACCACTGAGCGCTTTCAGTGTTTCAGTGTGCGGCTTTGAGGGAAGGAATGTTGCTATACCGGTATTTACAGGCTCACGTACAGTATAGCCTCTTCCTTACTGAAAAGAAATTAGCTTTCTATTCTTCCTATACAATGTATTCATACAAATGATATGAGCATCATTATCTGCTGTTATCAGCATCACACACAATGTCGTTATAGAATTTACATCTGCTGTTGAACTATAATGCTCAGCATGATCTGCCAGCTGCATGACGATTGCAAATGGATCATATAGCATGACAGAAGCAATAATCAGTGGGGTACATTTGTTAAAACAGAAGCATTCAAAAATGGTGAATCCCATACACAAGTTGTCATGAATAACAACTGACGCAAACGACCAGTAGTGGATGATAACTGCAGAATTATAAGAAATCAATTGCTGGAAAAATAAGTCAAGATCATTAACAGAAAACATTAGGTCGACAGGGCAAAAACTCATTTGGATCCACTGTGCCGGTTGTTTTGTGCAAGTGTGCCAAGTGTAGCTATTTGATTCAATGATACCCTGATCTCACTGCCAGGCAAATTCTTGGGTCAAGCATGTTGACGCGGTCATTTGCCTTTTAACGCAGGTTTTTCTTCAATGTGAATGGTTCAACCCGTGTCGAAATTCCTGGGTCTCTAACCCTGCTTTTTATCCAGGTTGGAGACCCGAGTATGTAGGGATACGGTCATTAGGTCTACAGCAACTAGGTCGACAAGCATTGTGTCGATACCACTATGTGGACAGGCAACAAGGTCGAAATGGATTTAGGTTGACGTGTGTCTAGGTCAACAGGTCATTAGGCGGATCAGCCCGGTGGCCACCACTGATCCGTGCAGGCTGCCTATACAAATTCGTATTAGCGGCCGTATATACGTATTTGACTGCTTTGTAAATTCCCCTCCGGAATACGAATTTGTATGCAATTTGTAACAGCCGTATGCAGTCGTATTCATTCATATTAAGAATACGAATACGAAAAATTGTATTCTTAGTAAATTTCCCCATGTATGTCATGATATCAATAGGGGTATTGAGTTGCATAATGTTTACAGGTGGACCTACAATGTGACATAATGTGAACGAGGGCACTACTATGGTTCATAAAATAATCTAGGTCACTCTTATGCTTCTGAGGCAATTTCTGTAGGAGGGGCTTGGAGGCTTGACTTTTTGACAGGTGAGAGATGATAAAAAATGTCAGACTTTCTCTGGACATTCTGGGCTAGATGTACTAAGCCTTCAAAAGTGATAACATGGAGAATTATAAACCTCCAACCAATCAGCTCCTACCTGTCATTTTTCAAACACAGCCTGTGACATGGCAGGTAGGTGCTGATTGGCTGGTTGTTTATCACCTTCCATTGTATCACTTTTCAAGCTTAGTACATCTGACCCTTTTACATAAACTCAGCTAACAGTTTAAAACGATCATTTTAGTTTTGCAAAAGGTTATGGCTGGCCACTAATGTCCCAGGCTTACTAATGTCTTCCAGGTGTCCTAAGGGCGTCCATACAGCTCACACATCTAGTAACTTAATAAACGGTGCATTTACATTGAGAATGCTGGTAAGGTTTCCGTGTGACAGAGAAAAACTGTTTGCTCCTTGCAGTTCTTTAAGAACATGACATTGTCATAGCAACAAGGTTCACATTTTTCCTTTTGTTGTTCATATGGTCATATACCATGGGAAAAGAACACAGGGAAGCGGGGCCATTACACACACCGCAGACAAAGATTTGCCACGGGCGTGGATGTCTTTTTCATTTATCTACTTTTTTATTTTTCACTCCAGCTACAGAGTACGTACAGCGTATTATACGGAAACTAAAATCAAGTGGCCTTTCCAAACGTTACAGCCTGTATTTTCAATATCATACAGAAGTGGCAAGACTATATATGAAATAATAATTAAAGTAGTCTGTAAAACAAGGAAGTGAAGAGTTCCAACAATTCAAATGAAACATTGGGCTCGATTCAGGCCAACACTATATAATTACTAGGCACTATATACAACATGCATGATGGGCTGTAATGTAAATACTGAGGAGGATTCTTGACAGGGTTATAGCCAATATACACAGGCTGTTCTATGGGCACCTGTGCTTGACCTCTTCTGATTTACCATTCAGGGAACGGACCTTATAATACTGAGTGATAGCTCTCAATAAGGAATGTTTAAGATTTGAGCTCATGCATTAAAGGGCCGATTCGGCCCAGTGTTCGATGGTTGGCACATGTGTGTTAGCGAACCCCATCAGGCTGATGACGTTTTTTAATCTCAGTCAGTGATTCAAGGAGTCTGAAAAATCTGTTGAATTGTCTGTTACTTCAGACTCCTCACATCATATTGTGCCTCCACAATGCTGCCATGTATGTGCTGTCTGCTGATTACACATGTGATGTGATGATCTTCTGCAGTAACTTGCTGGGCAGTTGGGACTATAATTATTTTTATTGTCTGATGGGGTCCCTGAGCAAAATAGTTTGAGGACCCCTGGCCTAGTGAATATGGCCCTCATCATTGAACACCAGCGATTTTGACTAGACAGACAGCGATCTAGTCAAAATATCCTTGCCAGGCAACTCTTTTTTACTAAGCGATATTCACTTAAGTGGGGCCACGCAACGCTATTGCCCGTAGGGCGATTTGTCTGACCTTGTCAGCGATTCTTACTAACCTTCTAAGCAATTTTGACTATGTAGTCAAAATGGCTTAGAAGGATCTCTCCGTGTGAACACCCCTTTACCGTGAATTGAGTATGCCCACTTGTAATCTTACTGTTCACTATACTAATTATGAGCTACTGGAATATCAGCTAACCCTGACCTTTTTAACATTTTCTGTATATAACTATGAATACAGGGAAAAAGAGTATAGAGTGCGCTCTATGGTGTCCACCACCGTTTATATATATATTAAGGTAGACACAACAAATTAAAACTTGTTAAAATACATAATTTATTCTCCAGACACAAGCTTCATATTTCGTATCTTCCAAGAAACATATACCCGACGCGTTTCGTCATACAAATGACTTCATCAGGGGACAGTTTTTCCAAACCCTTTGAATATAGGTTTAAGTGATGGATCCTGTTTTAGCTTTAACTTTTATATCAGGAATAAATCCTTTTTCCAGCAGGACAAAAACAAATTTTCTATACGAATGAAATATTCAACAGGTGACGGGCAGTGACCTGGATCACTTTAGATAGGATCCTGTGTCACCAGTGTCTGAATAACTATGAATACATCAGGGGAGTCAGAATGATGGAAAAACAGGCATTAGAATGTTGAAGAATCATATGAATTTGTGATTTATCCACTCTCTCCTGCACCTCACAGTTTAGAATTCCTATATTTCTGTGTTGTGTGGAAGTAAACAAAATACATGTATGTTGCATAAGTATGCACACCCTTTCATAATGGGGCTCCAGCTACGGCCAGAGTCAACCAATATTGTATAATATCAAGTTCATCTGTAATTAGCAAACACCTGCCAGCAGTGAAAGGCATTGTGATTAACCCAAATATAGATCATCATTTCCTGCAGGATTTCTTTGCAGATGTCCTGGTTACCTTCTACTAGGACAACCATGGTCCACTGGGAGCTTTCAGAACATCTACGGCCTCATATTGTCGAAATGTACCAATTAGTAGAGGGATATAAAAGAAAATAAAAAGGCAATAAGCGCACCTTGTAACACCGTGAAAGACTATCATCAATAAGTCAAGAAAATGCAACACAACAGGGACATTGTCAAGATCAGAATGTCGCTCTAAAACTGATGAAAGGCCTTGTAATCTGGGAGGCTACTAAGAGCATCTGAAAACATTACAAGAGATGATGGTAGGAACTTATCAGTCATTGCATGTGACAGCGATCTCTCGTGTATTGGCTATGGAATAAGGACATCACCAGTGGCGTTTCCAGAGGGCGGCTGCAGTACAATTCAAAGTAGGGAAGCCACACCCACTACCAGTGAGCCAGTTTCAAATGGCAGATGGTGGCAGTTGGTGTGGCTCCTCTATTTGAATTTTGAACTGTGCTGCAGCCACTCACCCCTCCCCCATTGGAACCACCACTAGACATGACAAAAGCCATTCTCATCCAAATGAACATTAAAGCCCAACTAAATGTTGCAAAATAATACATTCACTCACCCCAACCCTAGCGGGGTAAAAAGATGCGTTTGGCATAAAGACAAGAACAAAGCATGTAAACCTAAGCTCCCCGATTATGAAGATTGGTGGTGGAAGGATCATTCTTAGGGGCTACTTCTCTTCAGTAGGAATAAGCTACTAGTCAGGATGGATGGAACAATAAAATAGCTTCAAATATCAAGATTTGCACAAAACCTGCTTGCCTTCAAGTTCATCTTCAAACATAATAACAACAAAGTCCACCTCTAAATCAGCCAAGGAACTGGTTCAGAAAAGAAAGATGAAAGAGTGTGGTACACTGGGGACCCCTTTCCAATTTAATTGTTTGTTGGTTTGTTTGTTTGTTTGTTTCCGGAACAGTGGGCTAGAAATGTAACGCACAGAAGGTGGTTCCATAGAGGACATTTATGCAAACAGATCTTCTCAGTATATTTGTATTTAAAATATTTAGGGTTTGGATGTAATCTTTGGTGGTACTTGTTAAATACAGGGTTCTTTTGATTCAAGGTCGGGGAGCGCAGATTAAAATCTACTTGTATTGCTTTTTTCATATTGAAAGTTATTTTGGCCCATTCCTAATTTCCAAGGATGGTTACAGGTTTTTAGATTACTCCTGGATTAATGACCACAGTACACTATGGCTATGCAGTAAATAAAGTGTGTCAGACTATATATTATAACGAGGCGGAGCAGGAAGGGACACCAACAAGAAGTAATAGCATCTTGTCCGCCGAAGCGGGGGCATGCAACTCCCCCCCTCTGGCGATGTCCCCTCCTGGAGACAGCACATCAATTCAGACTGATACACTGTCTCTGCCTGCCCGGCCGGCTCACTGGGCATGCACGAGATCTCGCTATTCACACGAGATCTCCTGCGCAGCCCGGAGCCAGCACCAGGGACAGCATTTGACATGTTCAATGACTCATGTTAGGATTTAGAAAGCCCAAAAATCAGAAATGTTTTCTTTTTTTTCTTTACTTTGTGTATACTACCACAAAAGTTAACTTAATGACATCCGGATCGCTGACATCCGGCAATGTCATATGTCCGCCCCCTACACGTGCGTCACGGCCACATTACCATACGTACGCCCAGCGTTTGCATGGGAACGCCCATGAAACGCGGGGCGTACGCATATGGTAATGAGCCCAAATAGCCCTTCACGCCCCTCTCCACCCCCTGTTCGGAGTGTTCACATTTCATGCGGGATTTGGCCGTACGCCCCGCTCGCACATGCGCAGAGACGCCTCTGCACATGCGCAGACACAAAACATCGGCGGGACGAACGCACGCGGACATTACCGCACCAACCAGAATAAGGGCCAATATCACTAAGCTCCTCCCCCCCACTGCAAAACACTGTGATTCGTGCATCTATAAAGAGAGGGTGATGCAATTCTAATGGAATCACATCTTATTAATACTATCTTGTGTTATCGCTATCCTAAGCATAGGACATACAGGAAGCAGGCATGTGCTTCCACAAAGCAAATAGTGAAAATATTGAATGTCTCAAAAAGTTCTATTTAAAAAAACAACAGGCACCTGAGCACAATGGAAAATTCCCACTAGGAAACCAAACCCAAGAATAAATCAATCTCTCACAGAAATCAGTAATCTTAGAGATACTGTAACTAATTTCCATAGAACAGACCCAGCCAGCTGTGGATTTATCTTACAATGGGCGAGATTCACCAAACTGAAAATGCCGTAAAAAAAACATTTTCGGTGTTTTTACCGCATTTTCATATGCAGCAAAGCCCCACCGCCGGGGCTTCACTGCGGGGGGGGGGGTGTTACGCCAGTCCTAGATGGCGTAACCCCATGGAAGCCTATGGGCTTCCCTTCGCATCCCCCGCCGCCCCACGCCGATCCGCGCCACACCCCCCTCCCCTGTGTCCGGGCAGCCTCCTGCTGTGCTGCCCGGACCAGTGACCTTCTCCTCCCTGAACCTCTTCCGAGTGCAGGGAGGAGGAAACGGAGCCCTTAAAGCCGGTTAAGGGTGCAGGCATGAGGGGGGAACCCGCTGCACATCGCCGGCCATCACCTTTGAGTTAATAATCGCATATGTTAGTGCATATGCGATTATTAACAATGCGAATGCCGGCGATGTGCAGCGGGGGTTATTAGTGAATCCCACCCAATATGAAATATCAAGTATCTTTGCTAACTGTCTCTCATCATGAGTAACTTATGCTGCAGCTCATGTGCGCTGTCCTTGTGGCAGAAATCAGATGTGCATTTTCCTGCAAAAGGCTCTGCAATAGATGCGCAAGAAATGACATTTTACTTGTTTTTAAATGAATCAACATGCAACATTCATGAGATGGGTCCTATCAGGCACATGAAGATTATCATACACTATCTAGAGCAGCTAAGGACGTATTCTGGAGCAGACAGGTCTGTCTGCTTTTCATGTTGTATTTCTGTCCCTTATGATTAAGAGTCTGCGTTAACTTAAAGTGAGCTATTTTTATATGTCTCTTAAGAAAAGATGGGAGTAATTCCCTTGTGTGCATGAGATCATGGCGACATTGTCTTGTGCCCTTTAAGAACCAAGTCAGTTGTTTCCTTTAAATCAACAATACATGAAAACAAACATAACTTTGGTGCTATAATGCATTAATCTCATAATATTAATCAAAAACACTCGGTGCGGGATGCACTAAAGCAAAAATGCCGGAAAAAATCTGTTATCTGGTTTTTACCGCATTTTGGCATGCAGGAAAACCTGAATGCCGGGTTTCCGCTGCGGGGGGCAGCTACCTCAAAGAAGACTATGAGCTTAACGTTATGTATAGGCAGCGCTACTACTGTCGGCAACTGCTGTGGGCATTATGTATAGGCAGCGCTACTAATGTCAGCAACTCGTGTGGGCACATGCATTGGCAGCGCTACTAATGTCGGCAACTAGTTTGGGCACATGTATAGGCAGCGCTACTATTGTTGGCAACTTGTGTGGGCATATGTATAGGCAGCGCTACTAATGTTGGCAACTAGTGTGGGCACATGTATAGGCAGCGCTACTAATGTCGGCAACTGGTGTGGGCACATGTATAGGCAGTGCTACTGCTGTCGGCAACTGGTGTGGGCACGTGTATAGGCAGTGCTACTGCTGTTGGCAACTGGTGTGGGCATATGGTTACACAGTGCTACTAATGTCGGCAACTCGTGCGGGCACTAAGTATAAGGAGAGCAACTACTTTTGGCAACTGGTGTGGGCGTTATGAATAAGCAGCCCTTCAAATGTGGGCATATCCAGGAGTACTCGGGGCATTATGTGTAGCATAATGTGTGTCAATGTCATATGGGCATTATGGTGCATGGCATATTTTGTAAGGGGAATTATGGTGTGTGGCATAATTTGTAATGGGCATTATGGTGTGCTGCATATTGTGTAAGGGGCATCATGATGTGTGGCATAATGTATGATTTGCATTACTGTGTGTGGTATAATATGTAATGGGCATTGAGGTGTGAAGCATAATGTGTTATGGGGATTACGGTGTTATTGGTATTTTTATGTGACCACGCCCCTTCCCCATGAAGCCACGCTCCTACATTTTTGCGCGCTCCTACGATGCGAACTCTCCCTGTTTTCTAACTCATGGCACCAAAATGGCTACTTACAGCCGTGTAAGGTGAATAATATTGTGCTACTATGTGGTGTAATTTGGACTGGGAGTACTATTGTGTGGCCATTCCCCTTCCTTGTGAGATCACATGTTTTTCTTTTGGTGTGCGCTGTCCCTTTGTAAAGCTTGGGTGGGCGCAAATTTATAGTTTGCAGGAGGGCACCGAAACCCCTAGCACCGGCCCTGTGTACAGGTTTCTTTTAAAATTGATACCACAGCGAACATACTGTAACCACAGTATTTCAAAACTAGGCTCGAGGTCCTCCAAGTTTTTTTTTTATCCCCTACGAAATAATTTTAAAAAGGCTGATAAATGCAAAGCTGTCAGTTCTCCGGCAATGTAAGACTGGTGTTATATTTTCTTACAATTTCTCGCTCAAGGCAATCATCTCCCTTGGTTAGTGCAGGGCACTCCTGTAAGTGTTGTAATGTATTTTGTGTCATGTAATGGTGAAACAGAAGGGTATGGCTAGACTGTGGGCTTGTGTCTGCTGGAGTAGGGAAAGTCACGCCTGGGGATGCACAGTAGTACGATGGAGCTTGCAGCTGACAGGAGCACCAATCTGTCACACAGAACAGCTGATGCTCAGCAGGTTTTTATCCACTTAATATCACATATCAGATGGTGCTATCGCTGCTAATTTCTTTTTTGGGATCCAATCATCTATAACAATGTTCTGTGACTGTTCTGATTTTCATTTGAGTAATTATAAAAACTTAATGCACAATATTTTCTAGCATATTACATATATCATAGACTGGAGTTTATACAATCAAGATCTGTACAATTTAAAAAAAAATGTAGAACTTGCGATTAGATTATGAAACCAAATGGTATAAAATCAGTGGTGTAGCTACGTTTTGGGCCCCCCCCCGTCGCCGCCCCACCGAGCACCCCTACCCCGACGCCCCGCCGAGCACCCCTACCCCGCCGCCCATGCAAACCCCCCCTCAATCCCCCACAGCCTTACCTATCGCGCTGGTCCCGGCGGCTCCGTTCTTCTGCTGAGGACCACCAGAAAATGGCCGCCCCCATACAGCAGACAGTTTCAGAGAACTGTGTGCTATATGGGGGGCGGCCATTTTGTGGTGGTCCTCAGCAGAAGAACGGAGCCGCCGGGACCAGCGCGATAGGTAAGTCTGCGGGGGATTGAGGGGGGGTTTAACTATAGCACCGCAGCCCCCGGTGTTAGGATCTCCTGTGCCACGCTGTCTGGCGAGACACCACGTGACACTGGCTGGAAGGAGATAGTGACAGGACCAGGGCAGCCTCGCCAACCTGACTCCGTTGTACTCAGATGGAGTTGACGTGTGTGTGCGGGGTGCTAGGCTTCACCAATAATAGCCGCGTTCGTGGGAGCCCGTTAGTCAGGCTCCCACCTCGATGCCACCTGGTCTTATGTTAAGGACAACACACACGCCAAGGCCAGTTATGAACAAGGGGAAACCTATCTACAAACAAAGAGGCGAGGACAACCCTGCCCTGCGGAGAGGGGTGCCAGTGGATAGCACTCTAAACAGGAACCCGCTGTGCTAATGCTTAACAGGTGTAACCATACACAGTATGCTGACACACTAAGAACTGCTGACGGGTGTAACAATACACGATATGCTGACACACTAAGAACTGCTGACGGGTGTAACAATACACTATATGCTGACACAATGAGTACTGCTGACAGGTGTAACAATACACTATACGCTGACACAATAAGCAAATGATTAGTAAGGAGACAAAGAGGGGGAAGCTCCCAACTTATCTGAACACGAGGGATATCAACTTAGCTGGAGCTGAGATGCTGCGGACAAGGCAGGGAACCAGCCGAAGGAAGCACCACGCTGGAGAAGGAATCCCACAAAGACCAACAGGAGCTGCAGGGACCGGGAGACGGATAAAGGACGACACACGGACACCGGGAGGACAGGAGACTGAACGGAGGACACAGCTGGGAATCAACGACAGGATGCAGGATGACAGGGAACAGGAACCAGGAACACTTGAGACCCTGAGGTACAAAAGCTATAACCGGCATGGGACTGAACAACCAGAGGGTTTATATAGAGAGCACAATGTGGTGCTGATTACACATTGCCTAAAGGTGTGCACTGCAGGCTAGGAGCCTAATCAAGACACCTGAGTCCAGAACACACAGTACTGAAAGTAACCTGCAATGGCCCAGGCTGACCACTGGATGCCACTAGCGAGTAAACACACACACAGGCTGAGATAAACCCAGGGAGCAGAATCCAGGGAGAACATGAAACTACACACAGAATATGGAAATCTGCGCATAACACAGATCCGCTGGAGGCGGATCCTAACAGTACCCCCCCCTTGAAGAGGGGTCAAGGGACCCCAATACCAGGTTCTCCCCTACATGGAGAATACCAAACCCTGGAATGGGTATCAACCAACAAACAGAAACAAGCTGTGACTGCAGCTTGTAACAGTGCCCCCCTCTCAAAGGTGGCCTACGGACACAACAAAACCAGACAAACAGATATGACAAACAGGACAAAGCAAAAGGTCAGTGCTTATTCTTCTTTCTCCTTCTCTTTGAATGGCTCTGAAAGGAAGATAGAAAAGCACATCCTGCAGTCAAGGCAATAGCTATGGGCTGGGCCCTTTGTATTGACTCTCCTAAACATGGAGTCTCTGCAGACAAGATGGTCGGCCCAGAGGCATCTGAACCACTTTTATTGGGACCAAATTTTTTCACTACAGCATCACTAAATGCCCGGAAATCCTTAAGAAGGGGATCTTCAGAATTAATCAATTCGAACGCCCATTTGGAAGGCTTCCCTCTGAAGGAGTAGATCATATAGGACACAATATTATCAGAAGTGATACCTAAAAATGGTCTGGACTCCATAATGGAGACATAGTGGTTCGCGAGTGCAACAAATTGGGCTAAGTCCCCATCAAAGACTAGAGATGTAGAGATATCGTTCAAAGAATCAACAGTAACTTCATTATCAGCTAACTGACTGGTCTGTATAGCTGGAATTATGGCCCTTGAGGCTGAGATTTTAGGGACCCCCTTAGAGGTTATGACCTCTTCCACGTCTGATGGTCTTTCTGGTTGGGCAGCACTATGATGAGTCTCTGGCTGATCACCATTGTGACGCACTTCTAAGTGGGCAGCACTATAGTGAAACTCTGGCTGGGCAACAACAAAAAGACCAACAGATGGTTCCTCCATGTTACCGACATGGCTGGAACTCTGCTCAGAGACAAGACAATCAGAATCCCTCTTAGGGACTAGATGGACAGAGTCCCCCTCTGGGGCGACACAGGCTTGAACCCCCTCTGGGGCGACACAGGCTTGAACCCCCTCTGGGGCGACACCGGCTTGAACCCCCTCTGGGGCGACACCGGCTTGAACCCCCTCTGGGGCGACACCGGCTTGAACCCCCTCTGGGGCGACACCGGCTTGAACCCCCTCTGGGGCGACACCGGCTTGAACCCCTTCTGGGGCGACACCGGCTTGAACCCCTTCGGGGGCAACACCCACTTGAACCCCTTCTGGGGCAACACCCACTTGAACCCCACTCGGGGCTGCGCACTTCGGAACCCCACTCGGGGCTGCGCACTTCGGAACCCCACTCGGGGCTGCGCACTTCGGAACCCCACTCGGGGCTGCGCACTTCGGAACCCCACTCGGGGCTGCGCACTTCGGAACCCCACTCGGGGCTGCGCACTTCGGAACCCCACTCGGGGCTGCGCACTTCGGAACCCCACTCGGGGCTGCGCCCTCCGGGCCCCCGGCATCTGACCGGCTCGGCGGGCCCCCGGCGTCTGACCGGCTCGGCGGGCCCCCGGCATCAGACCGGCTCGGCGGGCCCCCGGCATCAGACCGGCTCGGCGGGCCCCCGGCATCAGACCGGCTCGGCGGGCCCCCGGCATCAGACCGGCTCGGCGGGCCCCCGGCATCGGACCGACTCGGCGGGCCCCCGGCATCGGACTGGCTCGGCGGGCCCCCGGCATCGGACTGGCTCGGCGGGCCCCCGGCATCTGAGTCAATCACCTGGGTTTTCCCCTTAAGGGTTTGCAACTCTGACTTAATATGAACAGAAATCCCATCATGCGGGGAGCACCTCCTCTGCAGATTATTAAACCCCAAATGGGGACTCCCAGCACTTGGACCAACCGTATTAATCAGAGCGCTTTTACTGGGAGACTCAGAGCACTCCTCTGCCACAGTGTAGACAGGCATAGATCTGACAACCTGCCCCGACTTGGCCAGAGGAAACACCCTGTTGCCACCACTGGAGTTGCGCAAAACACAAGTTTGCACAAAGTGGCCTGAATCTCCACAGTATAAGCATAGATTAAAGTCTCTACGCCGCTGACGCTCCTCCGATGGGAGCTTCGGCCGTAGAACACTTCTATGCATTACCTGAACCTCTGGGTCTGAGGACTTGCTGCCTAATACCTCCTTAGGCAGGGTCCCATTAGGGGCTGAATGAACCCCTGTGACCTCTGGGAGGATCAGAAAAATTTCTGTGAGGAGTTTTTGCAACTGCAGTAAGGACTGCTGCAAAACCTCTAACTGCCCAGGTTTAAAGGCAGAAAATGCCAAATTTAGAGCCGCTAAAGTTTCTTGCATGGCCTGCATGATATAGCCGTGCAAGGTTACAGACCAGACACAACAAACAATGACACGACAAAAAGTGGCTCGACAAGGACAGTGACAAAACAGATACTGTGACAAGACAGGAAAACTGCAGGACTGAGAGGGCAGAACTCAGCTCCAGAATTATCTGTTATGGCCGGTTATAATGTTAGGATCTCCTGTGCCACGCTGTCTGGCGAGACACCACGTGACACTGGCTGGAAGGAGATAGTGACAGGACCAGGGCAGCCTCGCCAACCTGACTCCGTTGTACTCAGATGGAGTTGACGTGTGTGTGCGGGGTGCTAGGCTTCACCAATAATAGCCGCGTTCGTGGGAGCCCGTTAGTCAGGCTCCCACCTCGATGCCACCTGGTCTTATGTTAAGGACAACACACACGCCAAGGCCAGTTATGAACAAGGGGAAACCTATCTACAAACAAAGAGGCGAGGACAACCCTGCCCTGCGGAGAGGGGTGCCAGTGGATAGCACTCTAAACAGGAACCCGCTGTGCTAATGCTTAACAGGTGTAACCATACACAGTATGCTGACACACTAAGAACTGCTGACGGGTGTAACAATACACGATATGCTGACACACTAAGAACTGCTGACGGGTGTAACAATACACTATATGCTGACACAATGAGTACTGCTGACAGGTGTAACAATACACTATACGCTGACACAATAAGCAAATGATTAGTAAGGAGACAAAGAGGGGGAAGCTCCCAACTTATCTGAACACGAGGGATATCAACTTAGCTGGAGCTGAGATGCTGCGGACAAGGCAGGGAACCAGCCGAAGGAAGCACCACGCTGGAGAAGGAATCCCACAAAGACCAACAGGAGCTGCAGGGACCGGGAGACGGATAAAGGACGACACACGGACACCGGGAGGACAGGAGACTGAACGGAGGACACAGCTGGGAATCAACGACAGGATGCAGGATGACAGGGAACAGGAACCAGGAACACTTGAGACCCTGAGGTACAAAAGCTATAACCGGCATGGGACTGAACAACCAGAGGGTTTATATAGAGAGCACAATGTGGTGCTGATTACACATTGCCTAAAGGTGTGCACTGCAGGCTAGGAGCCTAATCAAGACACCTGAGTCCAGAACACACAGTACTGAAAGTAACCTGCAATGGCCCAGGCTGACCACTGGATGCCACTAGCGAGTAAACACACACACAGGCTGAGATAAACCCAGGGAGCAGAATCCAGGGAGAACATGAAACTACACACAGAATATGGAAATCTGCGCATAACACAGATCCGCTGGAGGCGGATCCTAACACCCGGCGCCCCCGCATGCACAGCGCCCCCCCGCGGTGGCGGGGGCTGCGGTGCTATAGTTACGCCCCTGTATATAATGTATATGCAACCACAATGCAACCACAATGGTTCGAATGCTCCTTCTGTATTACTCCGGTCTGTCTGCTCCTCCCCTTTAGAATTTAAGCTCTAACAAGCATGGTCCTCTCTCATGCGCTTTATTTTGTTGTTTGCTCATTTATGTATTATTAGGCGCTACAGAACCCTTGTGGTGCCATAGAAATAAACGCTAATAAAAAAAAACCAGGGGCATAATAATAATAATAGTGAGTGCTGTTAGACCATGCAACTCGAGGTATAGGAAGCCTGCTGGTTTGCGGTCTATTGGTGGAAGTAGTGAATGGGTATAAAAATAATAAGCTTTAGCCTTATGCTGGCCACACATCAGACCAACTTTCCTCCAACCATCTAAATAGTTGTTTGGATGGAATAAAAATCTGGTACTGGATGGGAGCAAAGGACAATCAGAAATGTGCTCACAAACCAAGGAAAATGGACAAAAACATTCAGTCAAATTGTTTAAATCAGACAGGTTCAACTACCGTCTCTGAGCGACAGTTTTTGTCCTTTTCCAGATTTTGGGAGCAAATTTCTGAAGTAAATTTTACATTTGCTCCCATCCAGTACCATATTTTTATTCCATCCAAACAACTATTTGGATGGTTGGAGGAAAGTTGGTCTGATGTGTGTCCAGCATAAGGGGGAGATTCTCTAAACTAAAAATGCGGTAAAAACCCCGTTATCTGTGTTTTTACC
Source organism: Crinia signifera (assembly GCF_055691185.1). Classification (NCBI taxonomy): domain Eukaryota; kingdom Metazoa; phylum Chordata; class Amphibia; order Anura; family Myobatrachidae; genus Crinia; species Crinia signifera. Next base: position 44,140,488 of record NC_139221.1, on the reverse strand, counting down.
ACATTTTGGGATGCTCTAAACATCCCCGGCCGGGTTACCGCGACGGGGGGCATCGCCAGCAAAAGCTGGCGATATCCCATAGAAGCCTATGTGGACTGCACCGCCCCCCCCCCCCCCCCTCCGACCCCCCCTTACTTGTGTCCGGGCAGCACAGAGCTGTGCGCATGGGACCGCGCATCAGGTCGGAGGGGATGTCTCCATATGCGATTTGGGCCGATTTCATGACCAGATTCATCCGAATCGGCAAAATTGTGCCCAAATCGCATCGTGTATGAGGGCCTTTAGGCTTAGTGCATGGACCCCTTTATCTCTCTCCATTGTATCACTGTCCAAGGCTTAGTACATAGACAGAACCCTTTATCAATTGAAACTTTATCACTCTACGAGGCTTAGTACATCTCCCCCATGGAGAGATTATCTGTAAATTAGGCAAATGTTCTAGCTGTGGCGAAGTGGGCCAAAAATAATGTATAGTAAGAGAATTAATGGAACTCCTAAATGTTTTATATTGCTGTTAGGACATTTAACAATGTGTTTTTGACATTTACTCTTTTCTTGATATATATATACCGGGAAAATTACGGTGGAACTGGAAAAAAAAAAAATCTGCTCTGTTTAAATAAAAAAATAAATCTTTGCCGATCTAAAGTCATCACAAAGATATTAAATGTAACATAGCGGTGAATCTCTTTCAAATTAATAACACTTCACATAAAATGTGCCCAAGGACATCTTACATCTCCGAAAGATGATCCCCCGTAGAACTTCCGAGTTTTAACTATATATTATGTAAAGGAATGTTATGCAAAGCCAGTCGGACTTTCTGTTCAAGAAAGGGAGATGTTGAGAACGGAGGATGTTGAGGCCACAGATACAGGCCCAAACTTATATTGTGTTTTTAGTATTAAAGAAAAAATAATACCCATAAGAGAGGTCTTTCCATTAAAAATGGATTTCTGCTTCCACCCATACAAATTGTGGTACGTTAATGGGTGATCCTCCCTTTACAGTAACCGTGGTTGTAGCATTTGTACACAGTGGGCTAGAGTTGAGCATGAGCCTGTTTGCAGAGCGTATCTTGTGTGTTTTGGCACTAAACATTGGGCCTGGTTCTCGTTGCCTCAATAAGCTGCCGAGATCGCAGCTTACGGAGTCCCAGAGTGCCTGGCCCGCTGAAAAAAAAGCTGAAAACACATTCACTCACATGTGCCCGCAGCAGGAGAAAACTAGATGGTTGTCAACCATCAAATGAGTTCTTCTGAGCTCTGAAAAAGAAGTCACTGGAGAGCACGCCGCGGCAAGACAGGGCGGGCGGCTGATGCCGTGTGATGTCAGCCGCCCGCCACTGGCACATTTCTTCCAACCCTCATTTGCATGGGGATGCCCATGAAACGCTTGGCATTCCCATGTCCAAGCACCGTCACCGTTCTCAACCCACTGCGAATGGCCCATCGACAATGTAAATCGCAAAGGCCGCTTTGCACATGTACAAACCCCGACCATCCGGGCAGGGGCCGATTTCAGTTCATTGCGAGTGAACCAGAATCGGCCCTATTCCCTGGATGTATAAAAATCTGCTAATGTACACATTTCCGGTACATCTCTAGTTCATACCTACCCACTATTTCATACTCCTCTTTATGAGATTCACTTCAATTTTTCTGTTTGCTTATACTTCAATTTTTCTATTTGCTTATACAGGTATAAGCAAAATTGAATCAAAATCGAATGGAAATAGAACGCATTCGATTTAGATTTTATGCCAAATGTGTGGCCCCGCAGCATTGAAATCGATCAGATCTGTTCTATATAGTCTAAATCCAATGTGTCCACTTTGCCGTGGCATTCGATCCTGATTTGAAAAACATTTGGTTCAAGCCATGGTTTAAACCAGCCAACCCTGTTAAATATAGTATTATTCTTGAGGCCGTATCTTCAAAAGGATATAAATATATTAAGATACAGTACAAATATAGTAAATAAGATGGTGCATGGTCTACAGCACAAAATTTAAAAGGAAAGACTAACATATTGTATTATGTATACTCCGGAGCATAGAAAATAGGGGGGGGGGGGGGCGCATGACAGAAACTTTTAAAAATAACAAGGGTTTTAACAAGAAGTGGTGACATTCTACAAAGGAAAAGACATATTAGAACAAAGGACACATGCACTAAAACTGTAGGGAGCTTCGTTAACAGGAAACTTGACAGAAAGCATAGTGGATGAGTGGAATAGTCTCCCATCAGAGGTATTGTAGGAGGTTACCAAAATGTAAAAAAAATGTACAGACTAGATGGGCCAAGTGATTCTTTTCTGCCATCAAATTCTATGTTTCTATAGATTGCTGGGGCAATCATGGTGCCGAAAGCCTTAGAAACCCATTGCAGTGGGTCAAGACGATAGTGAGTGGAGAGAAAATGGGGCAGACAGCTGTCAAATAGGTAATGCCTACAGCTACAGTAGATTGCACATTATACTGATAGGAAATCTACCTCCTGTAGAATGTCTGGGACTGTGGGTTCTCAGAGTAATGGTTTTCCTCCATCTGACTTACCAAACCTACTGTAACATAAACTTAATTACACCCCCTGAATCAGCGGTGTTCCTGGCACTGGTGTTATTGAATGTTATTGAAATACAACTTTTCACTTATATATTTTTCTATTTCTATTTCTGGATTACTCCTGGATAATGTTTTTCTAGGTTCATACATTTGTTTCTGGTAGACTCTCAATGTTGTGTTTTATTTTTGCCTTTGCTAAAAAGCTATTTTATCTCTTGTCAGTCTTTTTACAACATTCATGTTCTTTTGATTTTTCCACATTTTAATTTCTATAGGTTCCTGCAGGTGTTCATTTCAGGAAACAAATATCACATCATTAAATCCTTAATCGTTATCATTTATTTGATTTACATAGTAAAATATGCACAAAAAAGTGCACATTAATATGTAGACTTCTAGAACCCCACAATAGAATACAGATGTGGACTAGAATATTACTAATACCCCTTTTACACCACCACCAAAACCCAGGTCAGCGGCGGGACAGACCCGGGTCAGCAGCAGTATAAATGGATCAACCCTTGTCCATTTACACGGGACTTCTACCCAGGTCTTGACCTGGGTTGAACACGGCTAGGACCTGGGTAGAGGGCAGTGTAAATGGGTACGCCTGGTCATCTGACCCAGATCCCGTTTACATCAATGGGGGAAGCCCAACCTACGGACCGTATCGGCCGCAGGTTGGGCAGGGGGCACACACAGCCTCCCCTGCTGCTTGTTGTACTCTGCAGACAGCAGTGGTGGCAGGGAGGAGGTGAATGGATGCCTGTGTGTGGCATCCATTCACCTCGTGGATGGGGACTGGGGGGTGCACGGAGGCTAGGGGCAGCCCAGCAGCTTACCCCAGGCTTGCCCCCAGCGCGGTGGTCCGGGGCGGCGATTTGTGGTCCCGGCTCTTGAAGATAATCAAAGTGGCGGCTCAGGAACCACTTCCGCCGGGGGATGAGGGGTAGTGCCGTTGAAGGTTGCTGCTTCGGACGCCGGTTTAAAAGGTAACAAATGCCGGGTCACACCCGGGTTGAAGCTAGGTCCAAAAACCCAGGTGCGACCCAGAGTTTTGGTGAAAAAGTGGTATAATAAATGCTGAATATTACCCTATCTATCCCAATATAAGAAAGTGAGAACGTGTCATAAACACAAATTCAGGTACTGCCTGACCGTTATTAATAAATGTGAAAGTCGCATTTTCCACATATAATGTAATTAAATACGAATATCTCTACATCTGTTGTTTACCACTTTAAAATTAAAGGGAGAACTTCTTTTCTGCAATGGTCCATATGGAAAGTGACATTATCCATGGGAATAGATGACCGTGACAATATAACACAGCCAAGACGCTAATGATTTAAATACTGTCAGCTGGAGTGTTCTATATGCAATCAGCCACAGCTACTGTATGTAATGCTGCTGATAGACATTATCACAGCATATTGTTGCACTGGCACCTGCAAGAGATACTCTTTAAATGCGTATCTGCAGATGCATCCATGTCTAATTATGTCCCAGTTGCATGAATATGTCATTACTATACTCAGATTCTGCTTCCTGTCTCTGTTCAGCATTTCTAAAATCAAAGGTATGCAAAATTGTGTTTACTTTTGGTGTGCAGATTTGAAGTTCATAGACTCTAGCAGGCAGACTAAGCCTTGGAGAGTGATAAAGCCTTGGAGAGATACAAACTATCAGCCAATCAGCTCCTAACTGCCATGCAGTAGGCTGTGTTTGAAAAATGACACAAGCTGATTCATTGGTAGTTTATCTAGCTTCACGTTATCAGTCTCCAAGACTTAGTACATCTGCCCACTACTGTAGATATACCTCCCAACTGTCCCACTGGAATGCCATGTGGGGCTGGCAGTGTCCCGTGGGGGGGGGGGGGGGGGCGGGGCAATTGGGAGTCACAGATAACCAGTATTTTTAAACGGTTATAAAGTCCTACACAGTTCAGAACTGTTTTTTTATGCAGTGTGAACGGCTCTGAATTTAGGGCCCAGCCAGAAGTGAGCGCTGTGCTGGACCCACTCCGTGCATATCTTATGAGCAGGACCCAGCACAGTGCATATTTAATGAGCGGGACCCGCTCTGTGCAGTGAGTATTTAATGAGCTGGTCCCCGCCCCAACCCCTGCATATGTAATGAGCGGGACCCGCTCTGTGAATTGAATATTTAAAGAGCAGGTTCCTGCCCCACCCCCTGCATATGTAATGAGTGGAACCCGCTCTGTGCAGTGAATGTTTAATGAGTGGGTCCCTGCCCCGCCCCCTGCATATGTAATGAGCGGGTCCCGCACCAAACACCCCACCAGTTTTCTATGGGTGAAACGGGTTCAATCTGAAAAGTGCAAAAATGGTAATTAAACTGTAATATACTGTTTACAACTTGCTATGTGAAAGGAGTTTTACTTGCTCTGAGGATCCGTTTTATGAAACGTTTTAAATACAGGGTGTAAAGCAGGTTTTGCAATGTGAAAGCAGCATTATTTTATTATATCTATAGAGCAGCTGCTGAAAAAAGTCGCCACTTTTAATACTAATTAACGTATTTATATTTTTTTAGTCTTTTCTTAAAAGCAACACAATTGTACTACTGTATAATTGAAACAATATTTAGCATTTAGCACTATTATAAATGAACGACACAAATAGTGGAATGTAAACATCCTGTTAGAGGAAGTATTTGTTACAGTTTGTACTTGAGTGTGACAAGTTGATTATTACATGGTCTTTCTAAGCTGTAATTAGTAAACTCATTACGGCGGTTAGCATTAACAAAAACTTTGTACGTTTTAATGCAAATGGACAGCAGAACAATTTGGGAAGGGGTTAGAGCCTTCCCCTTCTAGGAAAATCAGAAGAAAACATCTACCAGGAGAGGAGGAATCTGGAGCTGGGGATCCTCCATCTCTAGCATAGTCTGTCTCATCTGTTGCAGTAGATCTGTAGTATAAACGGATTCAGTATTGAATCCCGGCGGTCGGGATCCCGGCGTTCAGAATCCCGACGCCGGAATCCCGACAGCCGAAATGCCGACAAGGGGGGGACGTGGATCGCCCCCCCTTGCGGGCTCGCTGCGCTCGCCACGCAGCGGGCCCGGTGCCTCGCTGCGCTCGGCACACTAATTTATTCTCCCTCCAGGGGTGTCGTGGACACCCCAGGAGGGAGAAAGTGTCGGCATTTCGGCGGTCGGGATTCCGGCGTCGGGATTCTGAACGCCGGGAGCCCGACCGCAGGGATCTTAACTGCATCCCGTATAAACAAATTCAGGGTAAAATAAATGCAAGACTCAGATAACTTTTTGTCAATTCTAAGAATATAACCGTCCCCATGTTAAGATTACATAGTAGGTTTATAAAGTTAAGGTGCCCATACACTGCCTGCGACGTCTCGCAGCAGTGTACGGACACCCGATGGACTGCAAGCCGCCGGGACCTTCCGGCGGCAGGGATACATGCGATCCGTTGTGATGGATCGCATGCGTCACTGCTTAGCGCCCGTCCTAGAACAGGTGGTCGGACGGCCAGCCGGTCCGACCACCTAGTCTGGTCCGATGCGCACGGGACCGCGCATCGGACCCGACTACATATCAGGGAGAGGCGATTTGGTCCGATTTAACGGGCCGATTGGTCGCAATCGGTCGAAATCGGACCAAATCGCCTTGATGTATGCCCAGCATTAGGGTTCACTCGAACTTTATGGGTGAAAATTAATAGGATGAGAGAATCAGAAAGTGAGAGATTTGGAAAGAAATCTCCAGTCTTTTTTTTAAAAAAGTGGCAATCATTTACACTGCAAAATCAAGCTGCTTGTAAATGATTGCGGCTTTAAGAAAACGGGAGATTTCTTACCAAATCTCTCACTTTCTGATTCTCTCATCCTATTACATTTCACCCTATGTATTTTTGTCTGAAACTGCAATCACAGGAAATTTCAATTTCAGGGTGGTATGTATTCAAATACATCGCTGCCCGACCGCAGCGATGCTAGCACATATGTATTAACATATGTGGCTAGCATCGCAGTGCAGTGACAGAGGCCCCCCGCGATACCTGTGATGTGGTGTGTGGGGGTCTCCATCACATCCCAGCTCAGCGCGGCTGTCCCCGGCGCCTTCTCCCCCTGCAGCCAGAAGGACATATACTAGGGGGAGGAGGAGTTTGATGGAGAGGGGGGTAGGCGTCTGTGGCGAGGGGCGGTGTTGGCGAGCGGCGATAGAAGCCCATAGTGGCGATACCCTGTCCTGCGATGACGCAGCGGCCGGGTATTAGTACATTTGAAAATGCAGTAAAACAAAGGTTTTACCACATTTTTTGCTTAGTACAGCCCGCCATCAGTGCTGTCCGGGAGTGGCGATTGGAGGCGTCGACACAGGGTTTTGTGGGAGCAGTCCAGACAACACAGTTGTGTCTGGACCGGTCGGGAGGAGGGCCGTGGTAGCTGTGTAGCAAACATTGGCTGACATGTGTCTGGCTGGGCAGATTTTGTGAGCACAATGCGGGGCGGGATCTGGCGTGCGGGCTGGCTTTGCCCAGTGCTGGGTAGCCCCCCCACCCTAAACTACAACTGGGTATGAATCAGGCCCTTAATATCTATCTATCTATCTATCTATCAATCTATCAATCAATCAATCACAGGATCCAGACATGGTATTATAAGGTTAAATATTCTTCATGTTTTTCCCCTACGGCAAGGTTGTCCGTTAATGGTTTTGTATCCTCATCCTTCTCTCTCTCGAGAGGAACTAGACAAGGGTGTCCACTTTCCCCATCCCTTTTTGCTCTGGCAATTGAGCCTCTAGCTTGTATACTTAGAGCCCATCCAGATATTGTGGGGTTGCGGATTGGTAAAAGGATGGATACAATTGCATTATATGCAGATGATCTCTTACTCTTCTTACAGGATTATGAATCCGCTATGCCCATGGTTTTGAAGGTTATGGAAAGTTATGGTAGATTTTCGGGACTAGAAATTAATTGGAATACATCCTTCATTATGCCTTTGAGAGGTAGTCCTCCAGCTGAGCCAAAAATTTCATTACCGTTATGCTGGACTGATCGGTTTAAATATTTAGGAATTAATATAACAAATAATTACAAAGATTATCTTTCATTGAATCTTCTACCGATTCTTTCATATCTTCAAGACAAAACAAAAACTTGGGGTAAACTGCCTCTAACAGTAACAGGCAGAGTGAATCTAATTAAAATGGTTGTACAACCAAAAATGTTATATGTGGTCCAGCATTCTCCAATGTATATTCCTACTAGTTTTTTCCGTAAACTGAATGGCTTGATCTCCTCTTTAATTTGGGCAAACAAACGTCCAAGAATTAGGCTTGATAATCTAACTAGAACAAAAGTAGAGGGGGGGCTAGCTTTACCACACTTTAAATTTTATTACTTCGCTTCGTAAATGACACATATTCGACAATGGTTACAGGATGAATCACCTGATCCTTTATCTTTGGCATTTATACAGCATACTGCTTCTGGTAGAACCCCGCTTCAATTACTCTTGAGTAGTGAAACCTCTATTAGAGGATCCCCTGTTCTTACACAGGCCCTTAAAATTTGGCGAGACATTCAAGTCTTGTTTAAATATTATGATTATGACCCTGACACTCCTCTCTGGCACTCCCGTCGGTTACCAAAATTAAGGAAAATTTCTGGTGTCAAGGTCTGGACTCCTTGGGGAATTGAGACATTAGGTCAATTATATAATTCTGGTATTTTGAAAACATTCCAACAACTACAGGCGGAATTTAATTTATCAAGTACACTTTTTTGTCATTATCTACAACTGAGAAATGCCCTACAAGCTCAATTTGAAGATTCTCCCCCTAATATTGCTACATCGCCTTTGAAAAAGTTTATTTTAAATTTGAGAGAGAAAAGGAGTATTTCTGTGGCCTATTCCTTCCTAATATCTGAATATCATACAGATACCATGCAGGTTCAACGTCAAAGATGGGAGACAGATTTGGGTATCCTTAATGATATGGAATGGGATGCTGCTAGGGAATTTCCATCCCTTGCCACTTCTTCAATTAGGACTCAACAGATTCAATTATTTATATTATATAAAACATATTTGACTCCAAAGTGCTTGGTCAAATTTGGTGGTAGAGATTCAGCTGAATGTCCGAAATGTAGAGGGGCGGATTGTGGCTTTTGGCACCTTATATGGGTATGCCCTGTAGTTCAGAAATTTTGGAAACAAATTAAGACTGCTTTGATAGTCACAGGAATCCCGTCGGAGTATCTTACCCCCAGGGTATGTTTGTTAGGTGCAGGGGATGCTGAATTACTTTATAGGGATGATACTATGTATGTCATTAACCTGACTGCCCTAGCAAAGGTTTGTATAGCTCGCGCTTGGATGGCACAGTCAGGTCCATTATTTAAAGAATGGAAGATGTTGGTCAATTCTACTTTACAGCATGAAAAATATATATATATGTTAAGGGGCAAATTGTCTAAATATGATAAAGTATGGCATCGATGGATTAACTCAATTTATGCCGATACATTCTGAATGGCTCTAATGTCCAACTGTCTATTTAAATTTGCAGCCACTGATGCCAAATAGTCGTTACAAAACTATACGACTTCACTAGGAAAATATTCTTTCTTGATGATATTTCTCATTTTAAGGAACAGGGTTGGATGGGACAGTATATATTATATTTATTTATGTATTTAATACATTATTATTATTATTAGTATTATTTTTTTTGTGTTGGGTGTATTTATATATTTTTTTTATTTTTTTTACAGTAACATTGTTCATTGTTATGATAACATTGAATTATCCATAAGATAACTATTCTTGATGTTTTTGTTTATTATTCCTTTTTGAAATGTAAATGCCTTTCTTTAAAATAATAAAATTACTCTATTGAAAAAAAAAAAAATATTCTTCATGTTTAAAGTCTGCACAGTTCAAATGCTCAATATAGAATTTTAAGCCTTTGTCAGGATCCTGGTGCTGGCTTTATGGTGTCTACACAATCACTGATGACACTATGGGGTATATTTACTAAGATGGGAATCCTATTGAAGATGGGATGTTGCCAATAGCAACCAATGAGATTCTAGAAGTTTCTAATTAAATAGTAGAATCTGATTGGTTGCTATGGACTAAATCCTATCTATAATAGAACTGTCATCTTAGTAAATGTACCCCCTATGACTGCAGATATTATATATTATCTGTCTGTCTATGTCTACTTCATGAGAGACAGTAACGGTATTTGAATCAAAAAAGAAAATGAATTCCCATAAGGAGAACTGCCATGGCAGACAATCCCCCAGTCCCCACTCCTCTGCCCACTGTCCGTGGAAGAGGGTCCGCACATCTGACAGGGGAGAATGTGACATGAATGCGGCCAATATAACAGTCTTATGGTGTGTACACACGGTACAATTCAGCATACAATTTTGACTATATACAAGTCGGGATTGCCTGCAGATCGCACAGGTTTTTTAACCTTGCGATCCCGATGTGATCTATGGGGCATACACACTGAGCTATTTGTGCTTAATCTGTAAACGTTTTTCCCAAATCGCTTTGAAAATATGCAGCAATGTCTGATGAACGGCCCCACTGATGACAGCATGCAGCTGACGGATTTATTGGGTAACCGAAAAATCCAGACATGATTGAATACACCCCCCCCCCTCCCCCCACACACACACACACACACACACACACACACACACCATAGCTGCCTAGCCTCCTGCATTCTGCAGGAGACTCCCTGAAATAGCAGCAATCTCCCTCTCTCCCTCATTAGTCTAGCAATCTCCCTCATGTCACCTAGCCCACATTACACTTTTACATTTATGGGGAAAAAAGGAATGAGAGACAGATACATTTACATTGAATCATCAGCACCATTTCCCAGCACTTTACCAAGTATAGTATATATTACTAACTGCTTTAGGGCTCATCTATATTTGGATATAAGTCATTTTAAAAGATTCCTCTCAGATGTAGCAGTACACACCCACGCTTCTAGGTGCCACGTTCACAATTTCTTTTCACAATCTCTCAATATATGGAACTAGACATGCCTTTGGGAGGAGCATGACACTCCCCCTCAATGGGGCTCTGTGCAAAATGCTATTACCAACTATAATCTCCATGAAACTAGTTTTCAAAAGTAGGCAAGTATGACACACACACACACCTTTGTGTGAAAAACCTCGGCAGTCATAATCTGTTGTTTTTTATTGTGTGTTCCAATAACACATTTTATACAACCTCACCCTGGTAACCATGTGTGCCATTTTCACTTTTTGATTTCCACTGAACAAGAACCGAGAAAGAGTCGTAATTTTACATTTTACAAGGATATAAAATGCATGCCATTGTCCAGAGACTTTCTAGAGAAACATAAAAATTCGAAACCAAAAAAGAATGCAATCAATTTTTCTCACTGTAGGAAGTGGCTGAAAATTTATTTTTTTGTAATATTAATATTATGATTTTGTAAAAGACATCCTATTCTCTTAATACTGAGTGTTTTCCTCTAGCTCAGTGTTTTTCAACCACTGTGCCCGTGGCACACTAGCATACCTCCCAACTTCTTCAGTTGGGAGGTCGGGACTCTCGCGCGGCAAAGCCGTGCGTGCTCCCGAAAAGCGGGAAAAGGGGCGTGGCCTCGCGGATGATGCGTCCTCCGGCCACGCCCCTGTTTTCCACCGCTCGTCGACGCTGAATAGACGCTGTGCGCATGTCTATTCTTGGCAGGCTGGGGGGACTCCCAACTGTCCCCCCCCACCGCGGGACAATGGCGGCCCCGGGCGGGACGTGGGAACGTCCCCGAATATCGGGACATTCCCGCGGTAAGCGGGACAGTTGGGAGGTATGCACTAGTGTGCCATGAGGTATGCACTAGTGTGCCATGAGCTGTTCTCAAGTGTGCCCCTAGATCTAAAGATGCCAAAACCAGTTTACAGCCACCACCAGTTCAGCTGTTATTTACTGGTCTCTTCTATTCATGTAAAGTAAAATGTGTTTTTGTGGGGACCAGTGTGATTGTTTTTTACAGTATATTGGGGCCAATAGGGTTGTTTTTTTCCTGTGGGGGCCAATGTGTTTTGCCCTTTGGGGATCTCTCCCTTGGCAATTTTGAAATTGTACTGTGCCGCAAGGTAAACACTGGTCTAGCTTGTGTCACAGCAAAATCTGTCCAATCAATGGACACCATTTCTCAGCTCCCAGATATGTTTTAGACTTTTTCTGGAAATTAAATAATTTAATATGTAAAGAGCAATTTTATGAATAGTTAAATTTTTCTGTCTTTGTGAATTGTGAATGTTGCTAAAATGCCTTAAGGAGCTACAAACTGCAGTCACATAAATGTCTCAAATAGCAATGTGATTAACATATATGCAAAATAAGCACTAAAACATTATAATGAAATCACTAGTTACAGTACATGCTATTTGCAGAGTGGATACAAGTACTGTAGTTTCTAACCCTATTGGTGCTGATTTGTGCTATGTACAAAGATGACCTTGCCCATTGTGTTATTATTAAATCTTAAACCTGAAAAGGGGCAGGTGGGGTCGGGTAGAGGGGGCAGGGCCTAGTATGACAACCCCCGTATTTAGCATTTTTGGGGCGTGCCCAGTGCTCCTTATGCGACTAAACAGCCCCAGGCCCTCTTCCTCCTCCCTGGTGATCTCCGGCTTCCCCAACTGCCACCTGCCCGCAGGACATTGCTACCCATGGGGGTTATAGATAGAGGGACTTTCCCACTGTAATCGGGACATTTGGGAGGAAGGCATACATGTCCGCATAGTGGAAGAACATAATAGCGAACCCAAAGCATGGCGAGGGAAGCAAGGGTACACATCACACTAATTGGGGGTCCACACGGTAAAGTCAGGCTACATCTTGTGATGTAAGAGAAACAATGGCACGGAGATTATAATTCTTAGAAGATGCTAGGATTGGGTGCAGGTGACCTGCCAGACCCCCACAGTGTTCATGCTACTGTCTAATGAATTGTTTACCAGCAGAATAGTTATTGGAGGAGCAGCATTAATTAGATTCATTTCACTATAGATTATAAATAATTGTAGCAGAGTACACATATTTCCAAATACCATGCAAGCTCACCTTATTAAGCGAATCATTTAATTGCTCCAGCCAGTGAGCTGAACTGCCAGCAATATTGATATCCGTTCCTGATTGCTCTGTATATGCGTTAACCACTCTCCACTACAATTAATAGGTTCCCAAAAGTAAGATCATTCAACCTCTGTCTTACAGCTCCAGTTGAACTACAGATGCCAGCAATGCAGGTTCTTTTAGCGGGATTGGTTTGAAATCCCGGCGGTCGGAATCCTGGCGGTCAAAATCCTGACCGCCGAAATCCCGACAAGGGGGGGCCGTGGATCCCCCCCCCTTCCGGGCCCGATGCCTCGCTACGCTCGACTAATTTATTCTCCCTCTATGGGTGCTGTGGACACCCAAAGAGGGACAAAGTGCCGGGATTTCAGCGGTCGGGATTCCGGTGTCGGGATTTCAACCGCCGGGATTTCAACTGCATCCTCTTTTAGCAAACAAAGCTATCACAAAGCTAATAATTAGCCATTTTGGTTGATTCTGACCAATGTCGTCAGACGTTGATGCATGGGACTTGCCCAGTGCCGGTGCAAGGCGCCAGTGCGCCCCAGGTGGGGGCGCTCAGGCACTCACCCGCTCCACGGGTGGGGGGTGGGGAGAAATACGGAGGCCGTGCTGCTCCTGGGGGGGGGGGTGATGCGGCCAGCGCGCTGATTTGGGGGGGGGATACGGCCGCCGTGCTGTTCCGGTGTACATACTCACCCTTCAGGAGCTCGGGTCTAGCTCAGCGGGCTGGAGGGAGAGCTGGAGGTCTGGCTTAGCGGGCAGGAGGGAGGCCTCGCAGTTCAGTCCCGCCGCAGTGTGGCTGACATCTTCCTCCACCCGCACCGTGTACAGCCGCTCAGCCGGGCAGCGCTGAGCACTTGGCTCACCCTCAGACGCTGCCCGGCTGAGCGGCTGTACGTGGTGCGGGTAGAGGAAAATGTCTGTTAACATGCACCGGGGTCCGGGACTGAACTGCACACAGCGCAGTGAACCCTCCCTCCTGCCCGCTAAGCCAGACCTTCAGCTCTCCCTCCTGCCCTGCTCCCAACTACCGCCCCCCAGTGGCCGGCGCCCTAGGCAAATGCCTAACACTGCCTAGTGGTGGCGCCGACCCTGGACACGCCCCAGTGACAGCCCCAGTGACGGCAATTATACAAATGCAGTTAAACTAGATGAGAATGTACCATGAAGAGCCAAATAATACACAATTATTAAAGACCAGTAATATTGCAATGTAGCATCATGTTCGCAGTCAGTAAATGCTATCAGCACAGGCCAGCAGCATTATGGCACCTGATTGCATGGCTGGGAATATGGAGGATGGGCACTTATCGTTAGACTGCGCATGCGTAGGGCTTTTACTACGCATGTGCAAAGCTATCCTGAGATAAAATACTGCTCCTTCTTTTTATCGCTGGCCGTACGCAAGTTGATTGACAGAGAGACAGAGGGCAGTATTCAATGTGAATACCTGCGAGGTGCAGCGAATCCTTTTTAGGATTCGCTGCACATTCGCCACGTTCCGGAGCCTCGCCGGCTCCGGTATTCAACGAGTCAGGGGCTCGCTGCCCCTGACCGGCGAATATGAGCTCCTGCGGCGAACGCCGCAGGGAGCCTGAGGACGGTGGCAGGCAGAGAGATGGAAGTCTCTCTGCCTGCCCCAGAGCGTATGTGGGGGGGAGGTGGGCTCCCCGGGGGCCAGGCAGCACAGGCTGCCCCCCGGGGGTGCCAGCAGGGGACCGCGTATATTCACTACACCCGATCGTAACGATCGGGTGCAGTGAATATATGAATATGTAATGAGCGGCTCGGCTCCGGCGCCCCCTGCTGGCTGCTGTGTAAAAAAAAAAAAAAAAAAAAATTATTATTTTATTAAATATATATTCATGTGCTTACAGCACATAAATAAAAATAGCATGCCCCTCCTCAGAATAAAATTCCGTATTTTTTGACACCAAATGTAAAAAACAAAACACTTTATTTTAAAAGTTCACATTCCACTTCTCCATAAAAAGATAGCGATTGCTACTCGGTGAATCATGGCGAAAAAAACCTTCAATTGTATTCGCCATGTGGTCATTGAATAGGGTGATTCACCGTTTTAGTCCAAAATTCGCCAAACAGCACAAATTCGCCATAAAAACATGGCGAATCAGGCTCATTGAATACCGCCCAGAGAGACAGGGAAAATGCAGGCGTGTCCAGGTGTTTGAGGGGAAGGCGTGTGACGTCCGCTCCGGCCCCGAGCCATCTGTTTCTATTGCACAGGTTGCAAACAATGGGGGAAATCATTTGAATGTGAACGGCTTGCGAATGGATTTGCAGCTAATCGCTGATCCAGCTTTGCAATCCCTGCTAAGCAATTTGTATGGGTTGGCAGTGGCACACAAATGATTTTTATAGGGGGGGTTTCCAAATGTAATCCAAAATCTCCCACTCTGCGCACATTGGTGTCTGGGGGAGCGGTAACAGCCCTGATAATAGTATTTTTTTTATATACACTGGATACTGTATGGAATACAGTAATAATATTTAACAGTAGAGACGGTCTATAGTATAAGCTGTTTCAAACATTTAATTAACAAAAGTGGTCAGGAAAAGGTTAAACATAAAAAAAACATACTGCACTTTATAAGCTCACAATCTCCCACTTCATGGTAAGGCTCCTGTCTCTTCCTCCTGGCAGCTACTCTCTGGTCCATTGCAATGTTTGAGGGCTCAGATCCACACATACAGTAAATGTGGTAGAAGAAGCTGGTGCACTAGGCATGTGCAGCAGCTCTGCTCTGTCCCTTACACTACATCATGTAGTGGCAGCTCTACTGATCATATTATATACCAGTGCTATTGTCATAATCTAAGGCATTTGCAAAGTGGAGGGGGGTTTCCCGGCACCCAGAACCCCCCCCCCCCCCCCTTCCCTGCTTGTGCGTGGGATTACACTCTAGCGTGGTGGTGCATTCCTGATCACAGGGCACTAAAATTAGCAGCCCAGCAATCAGGTCTGAATTAGGCCCTATCTGTATGCCTGTAATAGGCCAGTACTGTGTCAGTGACAATTTCTAGAGCCAGGGAGGGAGAAGCCACGACCTGTAGAGACTCCACATGCAGAAGAGTCTTATTGCCTTGGTGCCTTTGCAAGTTCTCTGTCTGCCTTCCATCCTGGGATGATGTAAAGACATTAGCAAATACTGGGAGTAGAAAACAAGGAGAAATCCCTCAATGCAGGGTTGCCTACCCTCCTGGAATGGCCAGGAGGGTCCCAGAAACCCTCCCGGAGAGCCACCCAGCGAATCGCATCATTTTAGCCCTGCCATCAAAGTGCAATGCCTGAAATAACGCCATTGCACGGTGGGGGCGGGGCTAAAATTGTGTTATTTCAGGCATTGCACTGTGGTGGGCAGGGCTAAAATGATGCCCTACCCCTGCACCGCCCCTTTTCTCTCCCAGCGGCCCCGCCCCCCTGAGCTGGCGGAGAGGGCAACAAGAAAGTAGGAAAAAATGCTTAACTGTTTTGAAAACACGAAGAGAAACTTTCCATCCCAAAAAGAGAAATGTATCATGTGTTCTCTATGGAAACACAAATGTTACAGAACTTTGTCAAAGCCTCTTATAAAAATACACACACATATTGACATATTTAGGTATAGAGAAAATCATCTGTATACTGTATATGTCTAGTGTCTGTGAGTCTCTGAAACACTGCCATCTGCTGGCAGAGAGTGAAACTACATCTCTTTCTCACACATGCAGTAGCACAGAGGGTAGCAGACTAGCTTTCAAAACGTTTGCTTCCAGCGGGCTTACTAGTATTGTGTATGATACATTGTGCCTCATTCAGAGTTTAATACAATTGGATACAAATGCAGGCCTCTGAGTCACATGGAGCCCACTCCACACACCCTACAGCCATGCATGTGCGTGTAGTCTCTATCAGTCAGTCTTCAATGAACTTGCAAGGGGGGCCCTGCATTAGTTGCACATGCATGTCCTCCTATGATAAAATGCCCCCACTCACACAGATAAAATGCACCTAGGTGTAGCATAGCCTTTTATCTGTACAGAGGACAATGAAAAAAGTAAAACAAATGCTGCAGTTTTCTGACCTCACAAAGGACCAGCAGAGAAATGCCCAGATCCTATGGGCAGAAAGTTACATAGTGCTACATTCTGGTAGACAGGGCCGGCCTTAGGCATAGGCCAACTAGGCAATTGCCTAGGGCATTTGGAATGCCTAGGGGCATCAGCAGCTTCTGCTGATTAAAATGATATGCAGCATTCCTATATTCTGTGTGTGAGTGAGGCCATTCCCCTTCCCAGCAAGAACACACCCCTGTTTGGGCTGTGCAAAGAATGTGTGCACTGTTTCTATTTAAAATATTGCGGGTAGGAGCACCAAAATGATGACTGCTATGATGAGGGTTGATGGTGCTGGGAAAGGGGAGCAGGGTCAGAGGCAGAACTAGTGGCGGTGCTAAGGGGCACCAGCCAAAATCTTGCCTAGGGTGTCATTTAGGCTAGGGCCGGCTCTGCTGGTAGACAGTGGCGTAACTATACAGGGTGCAGGGGGTGCACTTGCTATGGGGCCCGGCGGGTTGGGGGGGCCCGCGGGCCCAGCAAGCTACCCCCTGCTCCACCTCTAGGCTAAACTTTGCTGCAGGCCCCGTGACAGTACCCGGCCGCAACAGGGACACTACCCGGCCGCGGGTTTGGGTACACTACCCGGCCCCGGCTCTGGGACACACTACCCGGCCGCAACGCCAGAGACACACTACCCGGCCGCAACGCCAGGGACACACTACCCGGCGGGGGGGAACACTTCCGGCGCAGCTCCAGGGACAGTGACACTTCGTGTAAGCATGTCCCGGAGGGGACGGGGTGCTTGCTGGCAAGCAGAGACCAGTAGGCCACCCCCCTACGAGCAGCAGCGCAATGCTGCCTATCAGCAAATTCGGCAGTAGGGCCCCCACCAGGAGTAGCGCTGAGGTGTCAGCACTCCGTGGCAAGAAACAGGGCCGGCCATTAACCAGGAGCAGGGAGATGGCAGCAACAGCACTAAGCCTGTCAGCGGTAAGCTCCCTCGAGTCACTCCTCTTACAAAGTAATATCAGTCTTAGTGTATATATGTATGCAGTCTGTGTATAGTCTTTATATACAGTAGATGTATGTGTGTGTGTGTATATGTATGTATGTTCATACATACTGTATTAACAGTATGTATGTGGGAAGCAGTGTATGGATGTGTGTATGTATGTATTTATTTTTGGGCAGTGTATGGACATATGTATGTATGTATGTATGTATGTGGGTGGCAGTGTATGGATGTATATGTATGTATGGTAGTGGCTGTGTATGGACGTATGTATGTAGGAGGCAGTGAATGGATAAATAAATGGATGTATATACAGTATAAGAGCAGAGGTAAATGCATGTAAATACAGTACTGTATGAGAGGCAATTTATGTATGTGAGAGGCAGAGTATATGTATGTATGTAATGTATGTATGAGAGCGGCAGTGTATATGTATGTATGTAATGTATGTATGTGAGAGGCAGAGTATATGTATGTATGTATGTAATGTATGTATGAGAGCGGCAGTGTATATGTATGTATGTAATGTATGTATGTGAGAGGCAGAGTATATGTATGTATGTAATGTATGTATGAGAGTGGCAGTGTATATGTATGTATGTAATGTATGTATGTATGTATGTGAGAGGCAGAGTATATGTATGTATGTAATGTATGTATGAGAGCGGCAGTGTATATGTATGTATGTAATGTATGTATGTATGTATGTGAGAGGCAGAGTATATGTATGTATGTAATGTATGTATGAGAGCGGCAGTGTATATGTATGTATGTAATGTATGTATGTGAGAGGCAGAGTATATGTATGTATGTAATGTATGTATGAGAGTGGCAGTGTATATGTATGTATGTAATGTATGTATGTATGTATGTGAGAGGCAGAGTATATGTATGTATGTATGTATGTATGTATGAGAGCGGCAGTGTATATGTATGTAATGTATGTATGTGAGAGGCAGAGTATATGTATGTATGTAATGTATGTATGAGAGCGGCAGTGTATATGTATGTATGTAATGTATGTATGTGAGAGGCAGAGTATATGTATGTATGTAATGTATGTATGAGAGAGGCAGAGTATATGTATGTATGTAATGTATGTATGTGAGAGGCAGAGTATATGTATGCATGTAATGTATGTATGAGAGCGGCAGTGTATATGTATGTATGTAATGTATGTATGTGAGAGGCAGAGTATATGTATGTATGTAATGTATGTATGAGAGCGGCAGTGTATATGTATGTATGTAATGTATGTATGAGAGCAGCAGTGTATATGTATGTATGTAATGTATGTATGTGAGAGGCAGAGTATATGTATGTATGTAATGTATGTATGAGAGCGGCAGTGTATATGTATGTATGTAATGTATGTATGTGAGAGGCAGAGTATATGTATGTATGTAATGTATGTATGAGAGCGGCAGTGTATATGTATGTATGTAATGTATGTATGTGAGAGGCAGAGTATATGTATGTATGTAATGTATGTATGAGAGCGGCAGTGTATATGTATGTATGTAATGTATGTATGAGAGCGGCAGTGTATATGTATGTATGTAATGTATGTATGAGAGAGGCAGAGTATATGTATGTATGTAATGTATGTATGTGAGAGGCAGAATATATGTATGTATGTAATGTATGTATGAGAGCGGCAGTGTATATGTATGTATGTAATGTATGTATGAGAGCGGCAGTGTATGGATGTATATATGAGAGACAGAATGAAATACAAAGATAGTATGTGAGAGAATGTGTGTAAAAGAGTGAGAATGAATGAGACCTAAGTTGGGGGGGGGCCCTTAAAAATTTTTGCTATGGGGCCCACAAAGATCTAGTTACGCCTCTGCTGGTAGACATTTACTAAGATGGGAGTTATATTTCACATGGGATGTTGCTAGGGGCAACCAATCAGATACTATCTATTATCTTGTAGAAGGTGCTAATTAAATAGTAGTAAGTAGGTTCTGATTAGTTGCCCATAGCAACATCCCATGTGATATATAACTCCCATCTTAGTAAATGTACCCCTCTAAGTGACACGTTATGCTAGTGATGGCTAACCTTGACACTCCAGCTGTTGTAAAACTACACATCCCAGCATCAGTTTTAGCATGGCCAAATAGTAAAACTGTAGCAGGGCATGCTGGGATGTGTAATTCAATAACAGCTGGTGTGTCAAGGTTATCCATCACTGCGTTATGCCAATGCCGGACAAAGTATAGAGATTATGTGGCTGCGTCCTGATTGGGTCGCACAGTGCTGCAATAGCTCATTTAAATACAGAGGTGGGCAGGAGAGTTTAGCAATGTGCCTGGCGTTCCGGGGTTTTGGCTGTCCAGGTGCATGAATATGGTCTGTCCTGCAGGGAAGTCGCTGAACTCACTGCATAAATAGATGCTAAACGCTGATATCGGAGGTCATAATCAGACAGAAATCCTGCCCCTACCATTGGGCCACTGCAAGTTCTGATGTTGCAACTGATAGTAGGCTCTATAGACTGACCAAGCTGTATTATAGGACCTGAGGTTGCTCATTGGGCGTCTCAGTCCTTGCACACTCAGATGCACACTTGTACACCAGGGAAGGGCTGATACTAGCAGACGCAATGGCGGCATAAGATGCTAAAACAAAGCCACATGCGGCTCATCCCTAAAGTGGCAATTTCATGACATCTAAGGACTGTATTTAGAAACCCCCACTTCTTACATGGTAGCACTTTAGAGACATAAATGAACAAATACAATGTAATAAATAGGGAACTAATTCTTCTGAATGATAATTAAGTGAGATTATACTAACTGCTCCCTATTCCATTTAACAGAACACATAAAAACGCTGTGTTTGATTACACTGATTGGTGGGAGGGTAACTAAGTACAATGAATTCTATCGTGTTGAGATACTGCAGTTATAGCTGTACAAGATATATTTATTAGCATTATTTATACAGCAACAGCTCTTTACACATAGAAACAAAACCGTTATAAAAACGGACTGCCATGAGAAATAGCCAACACATTGTAACTACTATTGTGCCGTCACTGCCAGGTCACGGGCAGAGGATGTAACTGCTATGGTGCCGTCACTGTCAGGTCACAGGTAGAAGCTGTAACTGCTATAGTGCCGTAAAGGTCAGAATACAGGCAGAAGGTGTAACTGCTATGGTGCCGTCACTGCCAGGTTACAGGCAGAAGGTGTAACTGCTATGGTGCCGTCACTGCCAGGTCACAGGTAGAAGATGTAACTGCTATGGTGCCGTCACTGTCAGGTCACAGGCAGAAGATGTAACTGCTATGGTGCCGTCACTGTCAGGTCACAGGCAGAAGATGTAACTGCTATGGTGCCGTCACTGTCAGGTCACAGGTAGAAGATGTAACTGCTATGGTGCCATCACTGTCAGGTCACAGGTAGAAGATGTAACTGCTATGGTGTTGTCACTGTCAGGTCACAGGTAGAAGATGTAACTGCTATGGTGCCGTCACTGTCAGGTCACAGGTAGAAGATGTAACTGCTATGGTGCCGTCACTGTCAGGTCACAGGTAGAAGATGTAACTGCTATGGTGCTGTCACTGTCAGCTCACAGGTAGAAGATGTAACTGCTATGGTGCCATCAAGGTCAGGTCACAGGTAGAAGATGTAACTGCTATGGTGCCGTCACTGTCAGGTCACAGGTAGAAGATGTAACTGCTATGGTGCCGTCACTGTCAGGTCACAGGTAGAAGATGTAACTGCTATGGTGCCGTCACTGCCAGGTTACAGGCAGAAGGTGTAACTGCTATGGTGCCGTCACTGCCAGGTCACAGGTAGAAGATGTAACTGCTATGGTGCCGTCACTGTCAGGTCACAGGCAGAAGATGTAACTGCTATGGTGCCGTCACTGTCAGGTCACAGGTAGAAGATGTAACTGCTATGGTGCCGTCACTGTCAGGTCACAGGTAGAAGATGTAACTGCTATGGTGCCATAACTGTCAGGTCACAGGTAGAAGATGTAACTGCTATGGTGCCATCACTGTCAGGTCACAGGTAGAAGATGTAACTGCTATGGTGCCATCACTGTCAGGTCACAGGTAGAAGATGTAACTGCTATGGTGTTGTCACTGCCAGGTCACAGGTAGAAGATGTAACTGCTATGGTGCCGTCACTGTCAGGCCACAGGTAGAAGATGTAACTGCTATGGTGCCGTCACTGTCAGGTCACAGGCAGAAGATGTAACAAGCTATGGTGCCGTCACTGTCAGGTCACAGGTAGAAGATGTAACTGCTATGGTGCCATCACTGTCAGGTCACAGGTAGAAGATGTAACTGCTATGGTGTTGTCACTGTCAGGTCACAGGTAGAAGATGTAACTGCTATGGTGCCGTCACTGTCAGGTCACAGGTAGAAGATGTAACTGCTATGGTGCCGTCACTGTCAGGTCACAGGTAGAAGATGTAACAAGCTATGGTGCCGTCACTGTCAGCTCACAGGTAGAAGATGTAACTGCTATGGTGCCATCAAGGTCAGGTCACAGGTAGAAGATGTAACTGCTATGGTGCCGTCACTGCCAGGTCACAGGTAGAAGATGTAACTACTATTGTGCCGTCACTGTCAGGTCACAGGCAGAAGATGTAACCGCTATGGTGCCGTCACTGTCAGGTCACAGGCAGAAGATATAACTGCTATGGTGCCGTCACTGTCAGGTCACAGGTAGAAGATGTAACTGCTATGGTGCCGTCACTGTCAGGTCACAGGTAGAAGATGTAACTGCTATGGTGCCGTCACTGTCAGGTCACAGGTAGAAGATGTAACTGCTATGGTGTCGTCACTGTCAGGTCACAGGTAGAAGATGTAACTGCTATGGTGCCGTCACTGTCAGGTCACAGGTAGAAGATGTAACTGCTATGGTGCCGTCACCGTCAGGTCACAGGTAGAAGATGTAACTGCTATGGTGCCGTCACCGTCAGGTCACAGGTAGAAGATGTAACTGCTATGGTGCCGTCACCGTCAGGTCACAGGTAGAAGATGTAACTGCTATGGTGTTGTCACCGTCAGGTCACAGGTAGAAGATGTAACTGCTATGGTGCCGTCACTGCCAGGTCACAGGTAGAAGATGTAACTGCTATGGTGCCGTCACTGCCAGGTCACAGGTAGAAGATGTAACTACTATTGTGCCGTCACTGTCAGGTCACAGGCAGAAGATGTAACCGCTATGGTGCCGTCACTGTCAGGTCACAGGCAGAAGATATAACTGCTATGGTGCCGTCACTGTCAGGTCACAGGTAGAAGATGTAACTGCTATGGTGCCGTCACTGTCAGGTCACAGGTAGAAGATGTAATTGCTATAGTGCCGTCACTGCCAGGTCACGGGCAGAGGATGTAACTGCTATGGTGCTGGTGCGGTCAGGTCACAGGGAGAAAACGTAACTGCTATGGTGCCGTCACTGTCAGGTCACAGGTAGAAGATGTAACTGCTATGGTGCCGTCACTGCCAGGTCACAGGTAGAAGATGTAACTGCTATGGTGCCATCAAGGTCAGGTCACAGGTAGAAGATGTAACTGCTATGGTGCCGTCACTGTCAGGTCACAGGTAGAAGATGAAACTGCTATGGTGCCATAACTGTCAGGTCACAGGTAGAAGATGTAACTGCTATGGTGCCATCACTGTCAGGTCACAGGTAGAAGATGTAACTGCTATGGTGCCATCACTGTCAGGTCACAGGTAGAAGATGTAACTGCTATGGTGCCGTCACTGTCAGGTCACAGGTAGAAGATGTAACTGCTATGGGGCCGTCACTGTCAGGTCACAGGTAGAAGATGTAACTGCTATGGTGCCGTCGCTGTCAGGTCACAGGTAGAAGATGTAACCGCTATCGTTCCGTCGCTGTCAGGTCACAGGTAGAAGATGTAACTGCTATGGTGCCGTCACTGTCAGGTCACAGGTAGAAGATGTAACCGCTATGGTGCCATCAAGGTCAGGTCACAGGTAGAAGATGTAACTGCGATGGTGCCATCACTGTCAGGTCACAGGTAGAAGATGTAACTGCTATGGTGCCGTCGCTGTCAGGTCACAGGTAGAAGATGTAACCGCTATCGTGCCGTCACTGTCAGGTCACAGGTAGAAGATCTAACTGCTATGGTGCCATCAAGCTCAGGTCACAGGTAGAAGATGTAACTGCGATGGTGCCATCACTGTCAGGTCACAGGTAGAAGTTGTAACCGCGATGGTGCCGTCACTGTCAGGTCACAGGTAGAAGATGTAACTGTGATGGTGCCATCACTGTCAGGTCACAGGTAGAAGATGTAACTGCTATGGTGCCGTCACTGTCAGGTCACAGGTAGAAGATGTAACTGCTATGGTGCCGTCACTGTCAGTTCATTGGTAGAAGATGTAACTGCTATGGTGCCGTCACTGTCAGGTCACAGGTAGAAGATGTAACTGCTATGGTGCCGTCACTGTCAGGTCACAGGTAGAAGATGTAACTGCTATGGTGCCATCACTGTCACGTCACAGGTAGAAGATGTAACTGCTATGGTGCCATCACTGTCAGGTCACTGCATGCTGTGTAATGTGATTATGGGTCACTACATGCTGTGTAATGTGAATATGGGTCACCATGCCGCCATTTTCCCAGTGGTCTTTACCTCTGCTCTGCCGGACCGATGATGAGGTGAGTAGAATTAAATGGGTGAAGGGTGTACAGCGTGTGGGTCCCCCAGCGACACTTATGTGACATCATATGTAATAGCCATTACAATGTGTGGTATAATATGTAATGGGCATTATGGCATGTGTCATAATGTGTACTGGGCATTCTGGCATAATGTACAATGGGCATCACGGTGTGAGGCGTAATGTGTAATGGGCATCACGGTGTGAGGAGTAATGGGCATAGTGGTCTGAGTCAATGTGTAAGGGGCATCATAGTGTGAGGTGTAATGTGTAATGGGCATCACAGTGTGAGGTGCAACATGTAATGGGCATCACAGTGTGAGGCGTAATATGTAATGGGCCTTACAGTTTGTGGCATAATGTGTAATGGGAATTACAGTGTTTGGTATAATGTGTATTGGGCATTACGGTGTGTGGCATAACGTGTGTTGGGCATAATGGCATGTGGTATACTATGTAATCCCTATTATCCCTATTTTACAAAAATTTGTCAAGTCCTGGCATAATGTGCAATGTCAATTACTGTGTGTGGCATTATGTGTGATGGGCATTATGGTGTGTGGTATTATGTGAAATGGGCATTATGCTGGGTGGCATTATGTGGAATGGGCATTACTGTGTATTGCATTATGTGTGATAGGCATTATGTTGTGTGGCATTATGTGTAATGGGCATTATGGTGAGTGGCATTATGTGTAATGGGCATTAGGGTGAGTGGCATTATGTGTAATGGGCATTAGGGTGTGTGGCATTATGTGTAATGGCCATTACAGTGTAAATTTTCGACGCGCACTGTCCCTGTTTCTGGTGTGTGTGATGGGAATAATTAATCCTGAAGCCCATATACATAAAAAAAGTCACCTATTTAGTTTGCATTGATGCCCAGTAGGCAGT
The DNA here is from genome assembly GCF_055691185.1 of Crinia signifera. NCBI lineage: Eukaryota > Metazoa > Chordata > Amphibia > Anura > Myobatrachidae > Crinia > Crinia signifera. The sequence goes on along the minus strand of NC_139221.1, from coordinate 44,115,159 downwards.
GATGGACACGCCCAGTAGGCTTTGATGGACACGCCCAGTAGGCGTGATGAACACACCCCTCCAATGGTGCACCCCCTAAGAAAATGGGCTGCGCACGTCTATGCCCCTCACCCCAGAAAATGCAGGGACTAGGCTGGTGTAAAAGGGGCCAACCTGGGAATGCATTTTCTGGTGAGAAAGGGGTATTCTGCAGTGCTCTGAATACAGCCAGGCTCTGCCACTGTCAGTGGCTATCACTTCTGCCTGGCGGCGGCTGTCCCCCATTTACCGGGAGCATGTATTCCCCCTTGGCAATGAACATGTAATCCCACATGGCAACGAGTATGGAACCTCTGGCAATGAGCATGGAACCCTTGGCAATGAGCATGTAGATAAGCATCACTTATGTAGCATAATTTTTAATAGGCATTATGGTGTTTGGCATAATACATAATGGACATAATGGCGTGTAACTTAATGTGTAATGGACATTATGGTGTAAATGTTTAATGCACGCCTTTGGTGGACAATGTCCCTGTTTATGAAGCGTATTGTGAATTTTGGCTTAATCTGTGTGCCATTATGTGAATTCTGGCTCAATCCGTGTGGCATTCGGTGAATTTTGGCTCAATCCGTGTGTAATTATGTGAATTTTGGCTCATTCCATTTGGCATCATGTGTAAGGGGGAAGTATACTGGGGTCTGGTATATTGTTGCATAATGTGTAGAAGTTGTTTATTGTGTTGTAGACTTGAGTGGCCACACCCCTTTTCCGGGCACGCACAACTACATCCTTCACTTTTGTCGCCATGGTGGGCCAGCGTACTTTAAATACCAGGGCCTATTTTTAATCCCATTCCCACCTTCTCTCTGCCGCTCTCTTAGCATGTACACTGGCACCACTGACACCGCCCTCCCCCAACCCAAACCCTCTTTTATCATGGTGCCCCCCCTGTCATTTTATCCTGGATCCGCCCCTGCCACTGGCTGTGATGAAATCAGCCTGATCGGGGCTGGAGCTGATGTCACACACCCTCCCTCACGCCTGTGCTTTCCCCGGACACGCCTGCAGTTATCTGGCACTCCCATAAAACGGTCGGTTACCACCCTCCAAACGCCGGCATCCTGTCAATCATCTTGTGAGCGGTCAGTGATTATAAAAAGTAGCAGGCCTTCATCGCAGTACGGCCACGCACATGCGTGCTGCAACCCATGCGCATGAGTCGTCTATCAATAATCGGCTGCGTTGTGAATTCGTATAGCAGCGATCAGGTCTGAATCAGGCCCATAGAGCGGTATACAGGCCCTTATTATTATCTGATTGCAGCACAAATTTGTTCTCAAAATGGGCAAAACCATGCTGCACTGCAGATGGGGCAGATGTAACATGTGCAGAGCTAAATTTGGGTTGGGTGTGTTGAAACTGATCTATATTGCAGTGTCAAAATAATGCAGCCAGTATTTACCCTGCACAGAAACAAAATAACTCACACAAATCTAACTTTCTCTATACATGTTACATCTGCCCCACCTGCAGTGCACATGGTTTTGCCCATTTTGAGTGCAAATTTGTACTGCAATCTGATGTGAATAAGGGCCACCGGGCGGAGTAGAATACAGTGCGGTATATAGAGCAGGATTGGTACAATGCAGATACAGTGCAGATTAGATATAGGGCGGTATTCAATGAGCCTGATTCGCCATGTTTTTATGGCGAATTTGTGCTGTTTTTTTGACTAAAATTTTTGACTAAAACGGTGAATCACCCTATTCAATGACCACATGGCGAATACATTTAAAGGTTTTTTTCGCCATGATTCACCGAGTAGCAATCGCTATCTTTTTATGGAGAAGTGGAATGTGAACTTTTAAAATAAAGTGTTTTGTTTTTTACATTTGGTGTCAAAAAATCAGGAATTTTATTCTGAGGAGGGGCATGCTACTTTTATTCATGTGCTGTAAGCACATGAATATATATTTAATTTTTAAAAAAATATTTTTTTTTATTTTTTTTTTACACAGCAGCCAGCAGGGGGCGCCGGAGCCGAGACGCTCATTACATATTCATATATTCACTGCACCCGATCGTTACGATCGGGTATAGTGAATATAGGTCCCCTGCTGGCACCCCCGGGGGGCAGCCTGTGCTGCCTGGCACCCAGGGAGCCCACCTAACCCCCACAAACGTTCTGGGCTAGGCAGAGAGACTTCCATCTATCTGCCTGCCACCGTCCTCAGGCTCCCTGCGGCATACGCCGCAGGAGCTCATATTCGCCAGTCAGGGGCAGCGAGCCCCTGACACGTTGAATACCGGAGCCCGCCGGCTCCGGAACGTGGCGAATGTGCAGCGAATCCTAAAAAGGATTCGCTGCACCTCGCAGGTATTCTCATTGAATACCGCCCATAGAGTGGGATTCTTCCCGTACAGCGATGGGAAGGTCAGGCATCACAACCACCAACACCTTTGGACTCTAGTTGGAGGTTTGTGATCACATGTCTTCTTTAGTAGGCAGAGATGTTTGCTGTGCTGTGACAGGTGAAATCTCTTAAAATCTCTAAAGGGGGAGTAGGAGGGCTTGCATCGTCATGTGAAGTCCAACCACCAATCATGAATACAGGCCAGGGCCTTAACCGTTCCTTGCCACTCCGTGTCGTACATGGCACATTGGCAAGTTTACGTTTCTCCTCCAATGATCTTAATTTAATTTTTTGGGCCCTTTTTTTACTCAACTTTGGCTTTTCGGCTTTTACATGCCCTGTACTTTGACACTGGACATCGGCCTTGGCAGACGACATTGATGGCATAAAGGGCAGCCATCAGAAATTGTGGGGCCTGGGACTGACAAAATAGGCAGGTTCCCCCCACCGCCTATTGTTACACAAAATATTTTAGTCAGATATTTTGGCAGAACTCCGAAAGGAGATAAAGCACCAGCCAATGAACTGTGTTTGAAAATGACATTTGGGAATTGATTGGCTGGTGCTTTTTCTCCTTTTTCACCCCACCACACCTGCTTCCTGTCAATCAAATAGGGACCACTTGCGATGAAAAATATCAGATTTTTGTTGCGGTTTGGCGACAGGCATGCGTACTGTGACTCGTATGCATTCACAGTCACTGGATAATCAGTCGCTGTGCAAATTCGCACAACAGCGATCAAGTCTGAGTAACCCCCAATGTGCAGGGCATAATTGTGCAGGGTTTAATGTGCCGGGCGTAATGTGCGGGGTATCACGGCATACCTCCCAACATGGCCCATTCCAGCAGGGCCGAAATTCCCTGTTCCTGGACTTCCTTGCCAGTGGCAGAGGTGGGGCGGCAGCACAGTCCAATATTCAAATAAGGAAGCCACGTCTGCTTTCAGTGAGTCCCAGGCTGTGATATTTGATGTGAAAGTTGGTGTGGCTCCCCTATTTGAATGTGGGGATAAGCTACCGGTGCCTTATCGCCACATTATGTCACATACAGTAACATACTGTACCATCCAACATGACATTGCAGGAGGGACACATTTTCTCTGTTCCTGGACTTCCTTGTCAGTGGCAGTTGCAGCTGTGGGGCTACAACTGCCACTGGCAAGGAAGTCAAGGAACAGAGCAGTTTTGTCCCTCCTGCAATGAGTCATGTTGGGAGGTATGTTACTGTATGCAACATAATGTGCGGGGCAATACTGTGAGGGGCATAATTTGTGGGACATAGGGCCTAATTCAGCACGGATTGCTAATCTAAGTAGATAGCCATCACCCAGACAGAACCCACACCGTGCAAATCTGCAAGATAATTTGCAAAACTACCACAGATCGCTATCCTCCGAAACCATCAAAAGGATTTTAGCCATCTGTGAACATGTGAATAGCTCTGGGGCTTCACAGAGTGATGATGTCACAGAGCAATGATGTCACAGAGCGATGATGTCACAATGCACTACTGATCACATAGTCTGAGCTGTTTGGCTTTGGGCTCATATCTTCACAAGAACTGGATGAAGGAAGAAGTTCTCCGTGAAGATGGGCTGTTGTCTTAGCAAGTGCTGTGATGACGATGATGATGTGCAGTGCGCTGCACCTGCAAGATCCCAGAATGCCGATGTCTGCGATAGAGACGGCGATTTCACAATTGAAGATCAGGGATATATCTTATGGAAGATCATTTCCTCACGACCGGCGTTTAGCCACAGAAGGAGAAGATGGCTCAAGCGCCATAGGTTTACACCTAGACTGACCCCCATATCTGAGAAGGAGGAGGAGCTGGAGGTGTCCGATGTGGAACACGATGACACCGGAGGAGAAAGTGTTGGCCCAGGGAGCGGCACAGTGGCGCCTGGCACCGGGCACACAGAACTGGAGGGATTTGACCCCTATAACAACATAATGTTGATGCTTATGCTATCCTGGCTAATCAGACTGTATATATATATCCGCACTGCTGCAGATCGGCGGTGAGATGGACAGTGTATACCTTTGTGTATTTTTGTATATATTTGTATATATTTGTATATATTCGTATATATTTGTATATATTTGTATATATGGAAAATTGTAGATATTGTACATAATTATAGATAGGATATTTATCTATCTATCTATCTATCTATCTATCTATCGATAACCAAATTACAATAAAACCTTGTACAATAACAGTCTGTGCAAGATCCCAGAATGCCGATGTCTGCGATAGAGACGGCGATTTCACAATTGAAGATCAGGGATATATCTTATGGAAGATCATTTCCTCACGACCGGCGTTTAGCCACAGAAGGAGAAGATGGCTCAAGCGCCATAGGTTTACACCTAGACTGACCCCCATATCTGAGAAGGAGGAGGAGCTGGAGGTGTCCGATGTGGAACACGATGACACCGGAGGAGAAAGTGTTGGCCCAGGGAGCGGCACAGTGGCGCCTGGCACCGGGCACACAGAACTGGAGGGATTTGACCCCTATAACAACATAATGTTGATGCTTATGCTATCCTGGCTAATCAGACTGTATATATATATCCGCACTGCTGCAGATCGGCGGTGAGATGGACAGTGTATACCTTTGTGTATTTTTGTATATATTTGTATATATTTGTATATATTCGTATATATTTGTATATATTTGTATATATGTAAATTTGTAAATATTGTACATAATTATAGATAGGATATTTATCTATCTATCTATCTATCGATAACCAAATTACAATAAAACCTTGTACAATAACAGTCCGTGTGTATTATTATTATTATTATAATTTTATTTATAAGGCGCCACAAGTGTTTCGCAGCGCCGTACAAAGGAACAATACAGGAAGACAAAACTTGGCATAACATTGAATAAATAACAAAAATACAGTACAAATAAAGAGCACCACAGTTCAATACACATTACAGCTTAAATGTAAGTAGTGAGGACCCAATCAACATACAACTAGAGGCTTGAGGCCAATGATGGAGATGAGTATGCAGACGAAGATGGTCACTGAGTATTGGAGTAAAGGAGAGCTGTGAGTGAAATGTGAAGAGAAGTGGGCTTTGACAACAGGAGGGAAGAGGGCCCTGCTCGGAGGAGCTTACAATCTAGTAGGAAGGGGAGACAGACAGATTACAAGAGGTGCAAGCGAGGGGGTGGTGGTTAGATAGCAGGATGTAAACAGGCAAGGGGTCGGAGAACCAGCTGGTTTATGCAGTGGAAGGGTACGCTTTGATGAATAGGTGAGTTTTCAGTGCCCGTTTGAAGCTTTGCAAGGTCGGGGAGAGTCTAATGGAGCGAGGGAGTGCGTTCCACTGAAGGGGTGCAGCACGGGCAAAGTCCTGTACTCTAGAATGGGAAGCAGTGATCAGGGTGGAGGAGAGACGACAGTCGTCAGCCGACCGTAGAGGGCGGGAGGGTGTATGAATGGAGATGAGGTTAGAGATATATGGAGCAATGGAATTAGAGATGGCCCTGTATGTGAGTGTGAGGTGTTTGAAGAGGATTCTGTAGGGGAATGGAAGCCAGTGCAGATTTTGTTGAAGGGGAGTAGCAGAATTAGAGCGGCGGGAGAGGAAGATAAGCCTGGCTGCAGCATTGAGGACAGATTGGAGAGGAGCTAGTTGGGATTGAGCGAGGCCGGTGAGAAGAGCATTACAGTAGTCATGTGTGATGTGTGTGACACAACCCTGGCGCACGCGCTGCTGGCGCACTCCTACACAGACACACATCCAGCAAGTGTTGCTAATTTATATAGCCAGCAATTGTGGTGATTTCATTAACACCTTTTACAGCCGCACAATGTGACGCAAAGGCTCCGACTCAGCCGCACAGTGTTATAGTTATTGGTACTGATAACCGCGACGCCATAAGACGCTGCTAATGCTGAACACAATCCTGCTACATACAACATGTAAAGAGATCATGTGTAACAAGGTGTAACATCCCCCTACTGTACAGTACTCATACCTGGGAGAAGCCCGGAGAGAGGAGTTCAAGCAGGGATGGACAAGGCTTCATTTTGGGGGTGGGGCGAGGCTGGCGTCACCAAGCCCATCTCCGCTCCCCCTCGCTGCCATGGGTGCGTGCACCTAGCGACCCGAAAGGTCGCCGTGGTGCACGCACCATGCGCCTGCACATGCGCAGAAACACGCCTGCGCAGACGCACAACATCGGTACTGCGTGCGAATGCACGCAGTACCGATGCAATCTGAATAAGGCCCAATGTGCTTTACACTGGCCACGTGCAGCGGATCCAGGTAATCATTCAGGGACAAAATAAAGATTATAGATGCCAGGTGCAAAAAGCGCTATAACCTTATTCTGTTTATATCATGTCAATATTTCACCAGAAAATATACATTATAGTAGTGGTGTAAGTTCGTCACAGTTGCCCGGAGGCAAGATATATATTGGTGCCCCCACACATACACACACCCTTATATAATATGTGTCTGTTCTGAAATATATGTGTTTTATATACACACACACACATATACTGTATATATATACAGGGGCGGATTGGCCCACCGGGAAACCAGGCCATTTCCCGGTGGGCTGGCCCAAATCTCTTAAAAAAGGTCCGGCAGCACTCGCCCCTGGGCGGGAAGCGGGCGCAGAACTTTGCCCAAATCAAACATGCTACCTGGAGGGCTGCTGCGCATGCGCGCACAGCACCTCCCACACTATACAGGGACGCTGGATGCCGGAAGGAAGCCGCCTCAGATGAGCCGTTCCCCTAATCCTCCCCCCCGGCACGCATCACTATCGCCGGAGGCCCCCCCCCTCGGCGCTCATCCCCATCGCCGCTACCCCCGGCGCTCCTCACCATCGCCGCTACCCCCCGCTCCCGGGACGGTTTCGGGAGCCAATCCGCTCCTTCATATATATATATATAATAGATTCTTGCTAAGTAGCAAAGCTGCAAGCAGCAGAGTCACAGAGTAAGTGGGCCAGCAACACCAAATTAAATCATATATGGCTCCTTTAAAATCAGACTATGGGGGTATAGGTATAAAAAAAGCCTAAATAAATGGGGACATGGAGAATTCCTCATTCAAACCCAGTGGAGAGAGGGTCTTTAATTTGTATATCCAAAGGTTCTCTTTTTGTAGTAACAGTCTATGCCTGTCACCGCCTCTTCGTAATGGCGGTACGTGGTCATGACTTCTTACAGGTGTGTTTGATCTGTTGTTTAGGGTTGAGCTAGATTGTGCCGCCCTATATATAGCCAGGCTGTGTCATTTACTAGTTGAGCAGTCCAGGATGAAGGTGTTGTGGACATCGAAACGGTATCGTTGACTGTTGTACTTACTATCCCCATTCAAGCAAGGGGAATGTTTTTGTTGGATACTTCTGGCTGATGTCACATTAAAGGAGCCATATATGATTTAATTTGGTGTTGCTGGCCCACTTACTCTGTGACTCTGCTGCTTGCAGCTTTGCTACTTAGCAAGAATCTATTGTTTATTTTTTGACCGGCACCCTGCATTTTCTTATACATCAATGAGTGCGATTTTTCAAGACTTTCTATATATAGAGAGAGAGAGAGAGAGAGAGAGAGTGAGAGAACACCTATATATTTCAGAACTCAACTACAGAAGGGATATGGATGGCTTTCAATTAAGTAATTTAAACTAGCAGGGGAGGAGAGGTGCCCGCTTGGGAGCAGGAGCCCGGCGGCAGATGACTCCATTGCCTCCCAGACTTCTGCCCCTGCATTATATGAATGTAATAAAAGTGGCTGCAAAAGTTCTCAGATTGCTGAGAGCCGGTGACTAATGAACAAAATAACGATGGATTTAAATAAATGAGTTCCTTCATGTTACATGTGAGGAAATGACACAAAAACACACACACACACGTGTACACATCCCTGTATAGCTCACATAACAGCTGCGCCATCACCAAGGGTAACATAGCAACTCTCAGGCAGCAATAAAGGCCAATGTTACTTTCCCTTCAATGTCACCAACATAGATAGAAGCGCACAGATCCCTCCACCAGTAACTTTTCCCTTCTGTACCTGCTCCTCATGGGCCTGATTCAGACCTGATTGCACATGTGATTAGTAAGCCGCCACCCCCCACAGTGTAATCCCGCCCTTCACAAACCTGCAAATAGGTAGCGAAGATGTCGCAGACCAGCAAAAAGCTGCAGATCCATTTGCAGCTCACTCACCGTAGAAAGATCTCACCGCTGTGTGCAGGCTGTGCGTAGCCCTGGACTTACCCACTGGCCAGTGGCGGATTCAGGGGGGGAGGGCACCCGGGCACGTGCCCCCCCTGTCATTTCATTTTGTAGCTGAGGTCCAGGGCTTTCCAACGAGCCCAGCCCCGTGTCTCTAGCCCCCCGGGAACTGGAGATATCGCCTGGCAAAGCTGTAACGTTTTTTCCCCATAGGATAATATGGGACCCTTCAATTCGGACCCCCACCCGGTTCCGACGGCTGCCAGTTCCGGCCCTGGCATCACAGAAGCTTGTTGTTGATCTCATTCAATTCCAATCGCTGGGCCTTCAAAATGTTACCAGGCTGGTCCATATCGGTCAATTGGTTCCAGAGATATTGCGCGTAAACCAATTTTTTTTATTTTTGAAATGTAATTTCATGGCTGTTCATGTTCTTTGAGGGCAGATTACTCTGGAACCAAACGTTTCGGTTTTACTGGACCAAAATCATTCAAAGCCCACTCAAAAGTTCTTCAATAGGATACTTGTCTCATGTAAAAGGGTCAGCTGCTTCCGAAGATATAGCCGGTTAAATGAGATAACTGGTTAAAGGGGAGGGGGGGGGGAGAGGTGGTTTTCTCTCCCCCTCACCATAGGCGTGCGCACAGGGGGTGCCGGGGGTGCACAGGCACCTCCGCACAATATCAGCACTTCCTAATGACCGGCAGTGGCCCCTCCCCCGGCCGCCTAGCAGTACCTGCGCTGGGCTGGGCTCCTTCAGCAGTCAGCAGGACCTCTCCCCCCCTCCCCTTTAACCGTGATTGGGCCACGCCCCTGCCTTTTCCTGTGCCCGGGTGAACTAGTGCAGCTGCAGTAGTAGTGAAGTAGTGCAGCTGCAGGCCACCTAGCAGTACCTGCGCTGGGCTGGGCTGGCCTGGGCTCCTTCAGCAGTCAGCAGGACTCGAGGTTTCAAAAGCGGCCACGGAGGGTCCGTGATTAGGCCACGCCCCTTCCTTTTCCTGTGCCCGGGTGAACTAGTGCAGCTGCAGTAGCCCTGTAGCCTACTGTTCTGTGTCAGGCTCACAGGATGGCTCCTGGCTGAAACCTGAAGGTAATGTATGCAGAGATTGGGGAGTGTGCCATTTATTGTGATGGAGTGGGCTGTGTGTGAAAATGTAGTGAGGGGAACAGGGGGCCTGATTCAGGATCACTCACTAAGCATCAATCTTTTGCTGCCTAGCAAGCGGAACACCGCCCACGAATAACTGGGAAAACTGTACTGTCCCTGCTGTATTGTTACCTGCCTGGCTGATGCGGTGACCAGTGGTGCCGCTGATGGCTGCCTAGGCGCTGTACAGCTCGGCGGGTATTTGTTCCCTGTGTGATAACTGTGCTGTCTCTGCCTATATTTTTAACCACCCGGGGGTCCAGTGGTGCGGCTGATGGCTGCCAAGGCACTGCGCAGCTCAGCGAATATATGTTCCCTGTGTCTATATCACCCAGGGTACATCTAGTGTATACATATAATACATACATTAGTCACTATGCACTGTGTAATGTGACTATAGGTCACTACTGTACGTGCAAATATTCGTCACTGTGCTGTGTAATGTGACTATGGGTCACTACGTGCGAATATTCATCACTGTGCTGTGTAAGGTGACTATGGGTCACTACGTGCGAATATTCATCACTGTGCTGTGTAATGTGACTATAGGTCACTACGTGCGAATATTCATCACTGTGCTGTGTAATGTGACTATAGGTCACTACGTGCGAATATTCATCACTGTGCTGTGTAATGTGACTATAGGTCACTACGTGCGAATATTCATCACTGTGCTGTGTAATGTGACTATAGGTCACTACGTGCAAATATTCATCACTGTGCTGTGTAATGTGAATATGGGTCACTACGTGCGAATATTCGTCACTGTGCTGTGTAAATGTGACTATAGGTCACTACGTGCAAATATTCATCACTGTGCTGTGTAATGTGACTATGGGTCACTACGTGAGAATATTCGCCACTGTGCTGTGTAATGTGAATATGGGTCACTACGTGCGAATATTCATCACTGTGCTGTGTAAATGTGACTATAGGTCACTACGTGCGAATATTCATCACTGTGCTGTGTAATGTGACTATAGGTCACTACGTGCAAATATTCATCACTGTGCTGTGTAATGTGACTATAGGTCACTACGTGCGAATATTCGTCATTGTGCTGTGTAATGTGAATATAGGTCACTACGTGCGAATATTCATCACTGTGCTGTGTAATGTGACTATAGGTCACTACGTGCGAATATTCGTCACTGTGCTGTGTAATGTGAATATGGGTCACTACGTGCGAATATTCATCACTGTGCTGTGTAATGTGACTATAGGTCACTACGTGCGAATATTCGTCACTGTGCTGTGTAATGTGAATATAGGTCACTACGTGCGAATATTCGTCACTGTGCTGTGTAATGTGACTATAGGTCACTACGTGCGAATATTCGTCACTGTGCTGTGTAATGTGAATATAGGTCACTACGTGCGAATATTCGTCACTGTGCTGTGTAATGTGACTATAGGTCACTACGTGCGAATATTCGTCACTGTGCTGTGTAATGTGACTATAGGTCACTACGTGCGAATATTCGTCACTGTGCTGTGTAATGTGAATATGGGTCACTACGTGCGAATATTGGTGACTGCACTCTGTATAATGTGAATATCTGTCACTACGCGCTGTGTAATGTGACTGTGGGTCACTGCGTGCTGTGTAATGAGAATATGGGTCACTATGTGCTGTGTCATGTGAATATGGGTCACTGCGCGCTGTATAATGTGAATATCGGTCACTAAGTGCTGTGTAATGTGACTGTGGGTCACTGCGTGCTGTGTAATGTGAATATGTGTCACTGCGTACTGTGTAATGTGACTATAGGTCACTACGTGCGAATATTTGTCACTGTGCTGTGTAATGTAACTATGGGTCACTACACACTGTGTAATGTGATTATGGGTCACTCACAGGTAGAAGATGTAACTGCTATGGTGCCGTCACTGTCAGGTCACAGGTAGAAGATGTAACTGCTATGGTGCCGTCACTGTCAGGTCACAGGTAGAAGATGTAACTGCTATGGTGCCGTCACTGTCAGGTCACAGGTAGAAGATGTAACTGCTATGGTGCCGTCACTGCCAGGTCACAGGTAGAAGATGTAACTGCTATGGTGCCGTCACTGTCAGGTCACAGGTAGAAGATGTAACTGCTATGGTGCCGTCACTGTCAGGTCACAGGTAGAAGATGTAACTGCTATGGTGCCGTCACTGTCAGGTCACAGGTAGAAGATGTAACTGCTATGGTGCCATCACTGTCAGGTCACAGGTAGAAGATGTAACTGCTATGGTGCCGTCACTGTCAGGTCACAGGTAGAAGATGTAACTGCTATGGTGCCGTCACTGTCAGGTCACAGGTAGAAGATGTAACTGCTATGGTGCCGTCACTGTCAGGTCACAGGTAGAAGATGTAACTGCTATGGTGCCGTCACTGTCAGGTCACAGGTAGAAGATGTAACTGCTATGGTGCCGTCACTGTCAGGTCACAGGTAGAAGATGTAACTGCTATGGTGCCGTCACTGTCAGGTCACAGGTAGAAAGTGTAACTGCTATGGTCCCGGCACTGTCAGGTCACAGGTAGAACATGTAACTGCTATGGTGCCATCACTGTCAGGTCACAGGTAGAACATATAACTGCTCTGGAGCCGTCACTGCAAGGTCATTTACGATGAATGCTTCATATAAACATTCATTGTAAATTATGGGGAACTGGACAAAGGATGAAGTTTTTAGCCAATCCAATCTAGAACATATATTACAGCATTGAATTCAATTTGTTTCTTTGTTTAAATGAAGAGTCAATAACAATGGAGTTAAACTTGTCTCTACACCACAAGCTCATTTCTTTGCAATCGTTACAAATGTAACATTTGGACAATATGACCATTGTAACCGTATAACATTTTATTATAGTAATTGTTATGTTGATAAATGTAGTACTATGTTGGACGCCTAGTCATTTTCAATTGGCATCTAATAATTTCACAATGCATGTAAAGTCGTTTCTTGACAATTTCTTTGGGTTCTACCTCAAAAGTCACTTCTACTATGTAATAAAAACCTTTCCATCGTTATAGAATCCTTGAAAAACACAATTTACTGACTATAAAATTCTTCTTTAATATTTACTTAAAACTGAAATCTATATTATTACTTGTAGACATGAAGGTTTGAGTTATCTGGATGCGTCTAGTGTCCAGATGTATCAAGCTTCAAAAAGTGATAAAATGCAGAGTGATAAACACCAGCCAATCAGCTCTCATCTGTGATTTTTTTAAACACAGGCTGTAACCTGGCAGTTAGGGGCTGACTGGCTGGTTGCTTATCACTCTCCATTTTATCACTTTTTAAAGCTTGATACATCTGGCCCTAGGTGACCACAATGTGTGTACATATAATGCCTGAATAACAATTAAATACCTTACGGATTAACCGATTGATACCAGACTTTTGAATCAATGTTTATCGAGCTAATGTCTAGACTTTTTTTCCCAGTAGATATTATTATAGTGGAGCGTCGTTCAACAGTTCGTGCACAGGTGCCCTGGACAAGCGGAAACTGTATCGCTAGCTGCGGGGGGTGGCAAAAACACCTAAATATTCATAGTCACTCTGTACTGCTTAATGGCAATGCCACCGGGGTTGTCAACATATAAATCTGTCTATGTTTCAAGACGTATTTAGAGAAAATATTAAACTCTAACAAAGGGTTCTAAAACAATAGACACTTCTATTGCAAAACATAGAACCAAACTTTGCATAAAGTACCTTCAATATATTTAGGTAAAAAAAAAATATATATATATGGTTAACCAATGAATAGGCAATACGCATTATAAGACTGCATAATAAGCAAATGCTGATGATTATAAACTAGGCGTAGGGCCTATGTAATAGTCTGCAAGATGAAGACACAGCCAACCTGATATAGGGGCAGATGTATTAAGCCTGGTGATGAAGTGGTGATAAAGTGGAAGGTAATAACGCACCAGCAAATCGGGAACCTAATGATGGTTCACAGTCATTAGATTGACACCGTTGGCTCGACATACTGCAAAGCCGACAGGTGTCTAGGTTGACATGGCTCAAGGTCGACAGGTGTCTAGGTCGACACAAGCGTTAGGTCGACAGTCAAAAGGTCGATATGGGGTTTTTCACTGTTTCAGTCGACTTAATGATCCCAACCCAGCCAATCAACTATCATTTTTTGGACACTGTGATTGGCTGGTGCGTTACCACTTTTTACTTTATCATCGCTTTTCCAGGCTTAATACATCTGCCCAGTAGGCAGGATAGTAGGTATTGCGTCTGTGTCGGGCATCACTTACCCCAGTGGGGTGTTGCAGAATGAGATGCATGCCGCAAAAAGGGGTACTATAGCCCCCTGGAAACTTCTCTAACTGCATTCCCAGTTACTGTGCTGTGACAGGAGCTGGGTGCTGCACATATTGGACTTATTCTGGTTAGGTCGGCGAAACGTATGTACGGTCCGTCTCACCGTACGTTTTCCTTACGCTCGCGGTGAGCGAAAGTCCGCCCACAGAACAGCCACACACGGACGGTCACAGACACCGACAATGGGGAGTGGCGTACACTTGAGCGTACGTCACCATGTACGGACGGATCTCCCTCTTACCCACCGATACCTGGCGTACATCAGAGTGTACGCCACCGTGCACGGACGGATCTCGTCCGTTTTCCCAACGACACCTTCCGTATATCTGAGCGTACGCCACAGTGCAAGTAGAAATTGAGTCCAAAAACATCATTGTTGCTCTTAGATGTGGTTTATGTGTATTTTTCCTAAGAAAAAACTGGTATATTTGTCTTACAGTGAAAAAGTTGACACATGTCGACTTCTGTGAATTGAGTGTCCTGCTTTTTAAAGTATACAAAAACACTTTCTGAATGGGTGTAGATGGTTATAAAATAACTACCTTGACATATATAAGCAGGTCTTGGAATAATTTTACCTAAAATTAAATCAACCTTTACATGTAGAGAAGTATAGTTCAATGTGTTTGAGGGCTGTGTGTGGCTTGCAGGTAGTGAAATCATGGTTTTCACTTAATAGGCTGCAGCATTGCTTATTACATTTAGGTGTATGTGTTTCAGTAGTAATCAGCGTTAATTAGCAGACCCAGGCGTCCGCTCTCATACGGTATCTCTAGGGGTAGTCTGGAGCAATCTTTGGCAACTGCCTGTTTTTGGGCCAAAGTGCACGGCGCGTTCGCCGATCAAGGCGGTTGTGGCACCGTACATTTTTGGTGTACGCCCATGTTTACATCCAGTTTTCCTCATTATTCCAGCCGCTCCCCTAAAAACGCCCACATGCCGCCCACAATGACCGTGCTCTTGCGGACAGGTTTTTTTTCGCGCGGAGAGACCCGTCTGTGAGCGGTGTGAGGCACATGCGCATTGCGAAAGCTACGCATGCGCAGATGAAAAAAAAACCCGATCCGCCCATATACGGTCCCACCGTACCGAGCAGTATAAGGCCCATTCTCTCAGTGCAGCACCCAGCTCCTGTCACTAAGCAAGAGCTGGCATTTCAGCGTTACCACTGCCTACTGCCATATGCCCAATTTTTGTGAGATGGATGTCACTATTTTATTCAGCCCATGATCGACAGGCTGCTGTCCACCTATGGCACGACCCCCAATTCTGTGTGTTTCCCTGTTATAGTGTGACCATCCCATCTAGTTATCCCTCCAGCTTTAGTGGCAGCTAGGCCAGACTATGAAAGTCTGGTGCCTAGATAACTCTAAGGATGCCTGTTTTAAAATACATTTATTGTCTTTTTAATATATATGAATATAGCAATCATTATCATAAGGTTCGACGATGAAGAAAGGTGTCTCCACTATGCTAAGCACTGATACGATTAATGTAACTTCATGCATACGCATTAACGTGTTTATTTCTTTAGTATGTAAAGATAATGTATGTGTCTCAAAATAAACATGTAATTGTGCCGTTATTTATGTATTCAGCATACAGCTTATTGTGCATGGAGAGCACCAATGCGCTCAATTGTAAATGACACCATAAATGTGAGTTTACTAGACTGGTATGTGCATTTATGACCATTATGTGTCTGTGGGGTGTATTTATTATGCAAAATAGTTAATCCTCCATAAAATCTATTTCTGGCTTTTACAGTATCAGAGCTACTTAACAATGGAATACAATAGTACGTATAAATAGTCCCATACACGCAGTCTGACATCAAGTAACCTGCTCTGGTTATGGTATAGTCGGCCGTAAATGTCTAGGTCAACAGTCACTAAGTTGACGACTTATGTCTAGGTCAACAGCCACTAAGTTGACGACTTATGTCTAGGTCAACAGTCACTAAGTTGACGACTAATGGTCTACAGCAACCAGCTTGACACCTGAAAGTGGTTGACATTGCCATAAGGTCTACACACGGTTAATGTTGACATGGACATTGTCAACATTCAAAAGGTCGACATCTTGTTCCTTGTAACATAAATTAGCTTTAACTGTACCTTATGCTTTTTTGTTATTGCACACTTCTAGAAAAATAGATATTTAATGTGTGTAATGAATATTATCTTGGGGCATCACAAAATACATTGGATGCAGACCTTTTGTCTTTACGTCAGGAGATTACAGATGCTAATCATTTTTTATCTGGTTCATACAATGGTTGAATATCACCAGGGAAATATACATAGATCTAGGTCTTTTTGAGGAGCCTATGGCATGTATTCAATGCGGCCGACGAGTGGCTTTTTGTGGCGCAGATAGCTTGTTTTTCGGCCAGCCATTCTCGCCGTTTAACCCCCTCGCCGGACACTCGCCCTATTTTACATTCCGGGGCCGTCGTTGCTGTCAGAGGACGGCAAGGATTCCTCTGAACGGCTAGGAGCTAATCCAGTGAGCCTGCTGCATATAGCCACGAGCCTCGCCGTTCTGACTAGAAAAATGGAAAATATGTGTGGTGCGCAAATCAACAGCGGCTGGCACAGGGCGGTCAAGCCCAAAAATACAATAGTGAAAACAAAAGAATAGTGCCTGCGCTGGCTGTATCCAATAATTGTACCAGACGTTTCTCAAAAAGTATAACAATTTATTACATATAAAATCAAATATTAATATATAAAAAATCACACTGTGCGTGCAGGTTCCTAGACATAAAGTCCAAGGGGATAGATTTTAAATCGCTGGAATAGTAGTTATAAACAATGGGTGGCTGAGATGAATGAGGGTGCTGACAAAGGTTATATTACCATCCTGGTCGGTCTGGTGGATGTTTGCTTGTCCAGACAGTGGAATAACAGTCCAGAAGGTGCCCTATATTTGCAAGGGCTCAGGCTCTCCACTTGGTGTATATGTCCTCTTGGAAACTGGGAAATTAGGGATCAAGCAAGTACCCAAGTACTTGCTCCTGAAGAAGCCGGAGGTTTGATCCGGGGAAACGCGTTGAGCTTTCCAAATACCCACATTTGTGCTGCTGAGATTTGGCGACTGACACCACTCACTTCTAAGTGAGATCCATCTCAAACTGATCCAAGAAATTTCCCAAAAATATGGCATACAGTCCTTTTCCCACTTACAGACGTCCTCCCTGGAGAAATCTGGAGTTCCATCTTCTGGGATATCTGCTTGATCCATAATTTCCCAGTTTCCAAGAGGACATATACACCAAGTGGAGAGCCTGAGCCCTTGCAAATATAGGGCCCCTTCTGGACTGTTATTCCACTGTCTGGACAAGCAAACATCCACCAGACCGACCAGGATGGTAATATAACCTTTATCAGCACCCTCATTCATCTCAGCCACCCATTGTTTATAACTACTATTCCAGCGATTTAAAATCTATCCCCTTGGACTTTATGTCTAGGAACCTGCACGCACAGTGTGATTTTTTATATATTAATATTTGATTTTATATGTAATAAATTGTTATACTTTTTGAGAAACGTCTGGTACAATTATTGGATACAGCCAGCGCAGGCACTATTCTTTTGTTCTCGCCGTTCTGACGGCCGCAATCGCAGTTTCCACCTCACTTTTTAGAAATAGCAAAGTGGAAACGGCGTGTGCAGGGGGACAGCTGAATACTGAGGGCGGTCTATGACGGTGAACATTAGGCACTGCTCGCCTTCATAGCTCGCCTGATCGGCATTGAATATAACCCTATATGTTTATGTGAAAAATAGGAAACGTGCACCCAAAAAAAAAAAACAGGATATAATTGGATAGGGAGAAAAAAAAAAAATTGAAAACCGGACTGTCTTGCAGTTTACCGCAAGACAGTCTTAGCAGAGCAACAGTGATGCACAGCATCTATTCACTGGGAGAGAGCCAGTGGCGGAACTTGTAAGTGGTGGTCCCAGGTGCAAAAGTGGAATTTTTTCCCAGGAGAGAGGGTCATGCCGCCACTGCAGTGAAAAATGGGGCATGGTCTCATGGGAAGTTCTTTCATTGTAGGCTAGGCCCTAACTGTGAGGCTAATTTTGGTTGTGTGCAATTTGTCCCACGGGACCACAAGCTAAAGTTGGGAGGTACAGTATGCATATATTACAATATATACATTTTATGTAATTCATCAACATATACTTTATGTAGGTATCACGTAGATAAATTGGTAGTTGTCATTATTGTAGTAGTGTAAATAATGCAGGTTAGTTTATACACTTCACCTTCCAATTATCCCAGTAGTCTTCTTATACTAGAAAGCAGCCTGTCTGATGCCAAATATAGATTGGCTTTCTATGCCGTGAAATGAGAGACATCTGCCAAGACTGCAATCATCAGTATGAAATGAACTCGATTGGTCTGAATTTATATGTTTAATGTAATAGCCCAAAGCAAATTTCTGGTATTTGCGATATGTTCTGAAATTGGCCTAAATACCAAAATATATATGTACAGTAGAACAGAATTCACTAAATACATTTCAGGAGCCCAAAATTAGAAAATAGGATTCAAAATTTCTTTAAAATGTGGAGGGTTGAGTTAGCAAATGCATACATTATTTATTCCTCAGAAGGGACAGGATTATTATTCAATCTTTATATATCCCATGTGAAGGTATGTTGACTTTTTTTAATATTGTGGTTTATTTGACTTTTTAGTTAATGTTCTACATGTTGCAAGTTGTTTTAGCAGGATATTGTGGGTTATATTCAATTGATGTTGGATCCATTTAGAAATTATTTTGATGGAATGGATCCGACATCCATTACTCAATGCAGCAACCAAATCAGGATGTCGGATTTGGCTGCTGGTTGATGCTAGCCCACTGGCACGGGAACGGGTGAGCATAGTGGCGGGAGGTGGCAGGATCGCCCGGGAGGCGGCGGGAGCAGGGACGGGTAAGCTTCTCTCACCTGGCCTGGCGGCGGGTGGTACGGGAGGTGGCAGAGGAGGGTGCGGGAGGCAGCAGACAGGAGGACGGCACAATGTAAACTGCTGCTGCTCACCCGGCACTGTCCTCCCTGCCTCAATCTGACATCTTATCATGTCAGATTAAGATTGCCGGAAACATGGCCGTCAAACATGTTTCCGCCAAAAGCAGGTGTATTAGCGGCTATTCTTCCAATCCAACTGGTTTTCGCAGATCGGAACATTCCAACCTACCGGAAAAAAAAAATCAGCTAGCATTGAATAGATCGGAACCCTTCTGACCTATTAATGTCGAAAACTGACGTCTTTTCAGCAAGACAGCAGTTTCGACATCAATTGACTATATGCCTGTGTCCTTTACGTTACCTGAAGCAGAATTCTGGGAATTTTTATTTAGCGGAGAAGAAGATAATATGATTCATCTTCTATGGGAAGTAATGAGTTGTAGTATATGTCAGATTGTTTTATTACCACTAAAGCAAATATTGTCTCTATATGCATAGTCAATGATGGACTTAGATTTACATATATTAACTCCTCATGTATGCTTGTAAATGCTGTTGCATTCATGTGAACTGTTTGTCTAAATGAGCTTTATGTAAATGTAATAAATTATTTTGAACCTGCAAAGTCCTCTACAATGTGATTTAACATAAGTGCCGGTACTCCAGACTAATCCTAATTGGTTTACTTTACATTTACTAGAGTATCATGTGATGTGATCTACAGCCCAACTCCTCACATGCACGGTAACAGCATTTAGGGCCTTATTCTGGTTGATTCGGTCAGATGCGTATTTTCGGACAGGAACCGAGTGTTCTTAGCCCCACCTTCCGTACGGATCGCTCACACCGTCCGAATGCGGTAAGACGCCGACCGAATGGACCCCGAGTAGATTTTTCCGGTGAACACATCCTCCATCTCTGAGAACCTCCCCCATCATTCGATGGTCGCTGACCATCGAATGCTGGACCGAGTGGTCAGGCAGCGCCGAGTGCTCCAGACCACTCGGGCATTTCTCCATGCAAAAGCAGGGATATGGGCGGGCAGCTGGCATCCGGCTATGTCATATGTCCGCCCCCCACACGTTCGTCACGGCCGGATTACCATACGTACGCCCAGCGTTTTCATGGGAACGCCCATGAAACGTGGGGTGTACGCATATGGTAATGAGCCCAAACAGCCCTTCACGCCCCTCTCCACCCCCTGTTCGGATTGCTCCGACTGATCATTTTCTGTACAGAATTCACGCCGTATTCGGACGTGCGTGGCGTTCGCACATGCGCAGAAACGCCTCTGCACATGCGCAAACACCAACCATCGGCCATCCATCCGCATTCGGAGCCATCCAACTCAACCAGAATAACCCCCATAGTGCAGTAGTACCTGTACCCCTGGGGTATGAAACATGGTCTCCCCCACGGATTCATACACTGCAGTCTTTACTTATATCATACATGGTCAATACATGTTCCGTTCCAACAAAAGTGCCTCTTACAATGCCTTGGTGTTTACTGCGTATTCATGATGAAGCATATCTAGGATTTTTATTGTAAATAAGATTACGTTATTATTGTCTATTTAATATTATTGATATCGATACTAAGAATTGGGAAAGGTTGCCTAACCTTCTGAATTCTGTGGAGGCTCCTATGTCAAGGAGAATAGGCAGAACCCCCATATTCCATTGCCCAGCCATCACAAAACCAGATTGGACATTTATTTTATTACCAGTTATTTATATAACACACATATTCCGCAGCGCTTATGTGCGAACATGGTGAGGAGGAGGGATAGTGTTGTGGGGGGAGGGAAAGGGGCTGTAGGAGGGGGAGCGTCATGAGGAAAGGGAACAATAAAAACCGGAGGGGGAGAGTAGGAACTCAAAGTCAGCAGAGGAAAAAAAAAGTTGGAGAGGGAGAGTGGTGACATCATCCCCTTCACTTACTGACTATGGGGCAGATGTATTAAGCCTGTCAAAGAATTCAAGTGGAGATAAAGTGGAAGGAGATAATGCACCAGCCAATCAGCTGTGTTTGATATATGACAGTTGGGAGTTGATTGGCCGGTGCTTTATCTCCTACCACTTTGGTCTGGATTCTCTAATAACGCCGGCTGCACATCGCCGGCACTCGCAGTGTTAATAATCGCATATGCAGTAACATATGCGATTATTAACGCAAAAGTGATGGCCGGCGATGTGCTGAGGGTCCACCCTCCCTCCCTGATCCCTTACCCGATGTGTGGGTGCTCCGTTTCCTCCTTCCTGCACCCGGAAGCGGTGCAGGGAGGAGGAGATCACTGGTCCAGGCAGCACAGCAGGAGGCTGCCCGGACACAGGTGAGGGGGGTGCGGCGTGGATCAGTGGGGGGTGCGCGGGGTGGCGGGGGACGCGAAGGGAAGCCCATAGGCTTCCATGGGGTTGCGCCATCTAGAACTGGCGTAACCCCCCCCCCCGCAGCAAAGCCCCGGTGGTGGGGCTTCGCTGCATATGAAAATGCGGTAAAACCCCTGAAAACAGCGTTTTTACCGCAATTTTAAATTTGTTGAATCTCGTCCCTTATCTCCATTTTATCTCTTCCCCAGGCTTAATAAATCTGCCCCTTTGTGATTCTAGTTGAATCGCTCCCCTGCGGACCATGGAAACGGCCAATATTTTATGGGCTTCCTCATGAAAACACTGGGCGTTACCATGGGTTTGAGAGGGGGGCGGGGCGATGCATGTCACATGACATCAGATATCTGCCCTGTCTTTGTCCCAGTGGCTTATATTTGCAAAGGCAAGAGAAATCATTCGATGGTCGGCGACCATCGAATGATTTCTCCGGCAGCGGCGGCATGCGAGGGGTTGTGTCTTTGTTACACATCCCCTCCCATGGTTGCGGCAGGGGGGGGGGGGCGGCGGGTATATGTGCGTGCAGCGTTACATGGCTCGCTAAGTCAATGTCACGGTCGGCCGCAGCGGCACACGGCGGGTTCGATACTCATCCCTCCGTGCCCGCCGCCGCCTGTCCGTTCTGGGCCTCCGGAGCGGGTCTCTTGCTGGTTCCAGGTCTGTTGGGAAGTGTGGCTTACAGGGGCGGTTTCCTGTGAGTGCTAGGGGAGTTCAGACTGGGGCGGCACCGGGAGGCCGGCGCCGCCATCTTGGATGTGGGCAAAATGCAGATTGGACGCCAGGTTAAAGGTTTCCTCCTTCTCTGCCCTAATTAACCAGGATCCCTGACCTCTCGCTGCCTTCCAGGGCATCACCTGTGGATCACGTGGAGATTACCCGTGGGGCTCTTGCCTACTGTGGACCCTGCCGGCTTCTGTTGCACCGTCTTTCGGGATTTACAGCTCCTTAAAGTCATCCAGTCACAGTCCTCTCCATAAACTCCGGCTCCATCATTCATTTCTTCCAGTGTGTTACCTCTTCCTCAGTATTACCGGCTCTTTCGTGAGTGATACAAGAATTATTGTATTTATTATTATTCTCCAAAGACTTTGCTCAGAGACAGTATTGGGACTTTTTCTTATTTGCCTTATGTCAAGCCATTATTTGAATAAGAAGATTTGATTTCCTTTATGAACCCGTCTACAATAAAACCAGCTCGCTTTAACCCTAACTCGTCTGGTCCTAAAGTAATTCCTGTGCACCACACGATCCAAACTAGTCCTCCATCTGTGACAGTCAATAAGAATCACCTCCATAATCCTAGAAATTAGTGTACCATCTAAATCAGGCATGTCCAAACTATCGCCCTCCAGCTGTAGTGAAACTACAAGTCCCATCATGCATTGCCACAGTTTTGCTAATAGGGAATGCTAAAACTATTGCAAGGCATGCTGGGGTGTGTAGTTTCACAACAGCTGGAGGGCCAGAGTTTGGACATGCCTGATCTAAATGAACTGAGCAGCCTGGACTAACGCACTCTACGTTAATGCTTTCTTTTGCATGTGCCATATGGTGAAATAACAAACCAAAATGGCTTCCGGCCTAAGAGAATTCCAAAATGAACATTACATTGTTCCAAACCGTGTCTAGTAATATTGAGCAATGGACTGAGATTCCCCTCCCATAACATTGGCCCTTATTCTGATTGGTGCGGCCGGATCCGAATATGCGGCCAGGACCGTGCGTGCAAAACCCCGCCTTCCATACGGATCGCCAACTCCGTCCGTACGCGGTAAGAAGCTGGCCGAACGGACCGCACGTGTATTTTTCACGGAATACGCCTCCTCCATCTAAGGGAACCTCCCCCATCATTCGATGGTCGCAGACCATCGAATGCAGGGCCGAGTGGTCCGCCAGCTCCCGCAACCTCAGACCACACGGACATTTTTCCGTGCAAAAGCAGGGATCTGGGCGGGCAGCTGACATCCGGCTATGTCATATGTCCGCCCCCTACACGTGCGTCACGACCGCATTACCATACGTACGCCCAGCGTTTGCATGGGAACGCCCATGAAACGCGGGGCGTATGCATATGGTAATGAGCACAAATAGCCCTTCACGCCCCTCTCCACCCCCTGTTCGGAGTGTTCACAGATCATGCGGGATTTGGCCGTACGTCCCGCTCGCACATACGCAGAGACGCCTCTGCACATGCGCAGACACAAAACATTGGTGGCACGAACGCACGCGGATATTACCGCACCAACCAGAATAAGGGCCTCTATGACAAATTCTGCCCAGCATACTATTTTTTTTTTTGTTTCTCAGTGACAAAAAATAAATTAGATTTGCTAAAAAGGCAAAGCAGTATTACTGCGGACCTGTCAGAGGATATGTACGTTTCAGTGTGATTACTGACAGGCGCTATGCTTCAATGAACCCCAAGGGTTGTCTCTGCTCCAATAGGCAATGAATAGGACAAGGCAGCTCTCCCAATAGTAAACACTAGTCTGACACACAATTTGCCCGTTGCATATTCAGTATTCCAAGCAAACGTCTAATATACTGTGGTATTTTTACACAAGATATGATTATGTGTAATAGAAGTTTAACTTTAAATAATGAATGAATAAAATGGGTTAGAAAAATATTTTACATACATACAGTATATATATATATATATATATATATATATACACATTACATTACAGTACATTACAGTACAGTACTAAAATTCCTTCCAAACAGAGATTGTTTCAAGGGTAATTCCTTCTGTTATACCCTGATCACTCTCTGTCATGCATGGATGTATTATACACAGTAATATTAATTATCCAGTCCATCGCTGGCTTAGCTATTAGTCATGAGGGAAGCTCTGATCTTGAGGTTAGAATCTGGTCTTATGTGGCCACATTATAGATCCATTTCTTAGTTTCCCATTCACTCTGTTTTCTCATCAAGGACATTGCTCTAAACACACAGTATAAATATACCTCTGCAGTATGTTGTGACTATCGCTGATTCTTCACAGATGGCACACTGTACCAGTAATTCTAACTCTAATGGGGCCTTACACCCGTAGTGACTTCAGTTCATTTTTGAGCAATGTTACTTTCATTTAACTACATCGCTCAGAAAATGTCCCTACTTCGCTGGGTGTGTAGGGGCCACAGCGATAGTGAAGTGCGGGCCCACACGTCACTATTGCCCGGTGATTCAGATCCAGCGCGCTGGATAAATCTATAATCGCCGGAGAACACTATATTCTCTCCAGAGAACACTGGTCCTGACAGATCACTCAGCGGTATATCGCTGTATAGCGCTATATGCTGAGCGCTCTGAGCGATTTAACATTGCTCAGAACAATCATCTACACCAGTGGTTCCCAAACTGTGCGCCGCGGCTCCCTGGGGTGCCGCAGCGCAGTGACAGGGGTGCCGCAGCCCAAGTGTCCCTAAAGGCTTCCTCTCGAGCAGGTAGAGGGAGAGCGAGGGCTGGGAGGAAAGCAGGGAGTGTGTGCCAGGAGAGAGGCAGGGTGTGATCGCCGGCATGTGCGGGGACTGAGCGCGGGGAAAGAGCTCCGGGAGAGAGGCAGGGTGTGAGCACCAAGCGGGTGCAGGGAGTGAGCGACGGGAGAGAGGCAGGGTGTCAGCGCCGGGATGTGCGGGGACTGAGCGCGGGGAGTGAGCTCCGGGAGAGAGGCAGGGTGTGAGCACCGAGCGGGTGCAGGGAGTGAGCGACGGGAGAGAGGCAGGGTGTTAGCGCTGAGCGGGTGCAGGGACTGAGCGCCGGGAGGAAGACGGGGCGTGAACCAGGGAGGGGGAGGGTTCGTGCGGGATGTCTCAGAGTCAGCTGGCAACAGCATGGGAGATATGAGCATGGTGCTCTTACCTGTGCCTGCGTTCAGACAGTGGCGGCTGCCGAAATACGCACAGCAGGCAAGTGTCTCATGAGTAGAAAGTTATTACTGGGGGGGGCTACAAGTTATCTTTACATGAAAAGGGGGAAGCTGGTAAGGGGGGGGGGAGATAGGATGGTGCAGCATAGCAGGGAGTTCTACTGCTGGGGTGTGTAGTGCAGAGCCGTATTAAGGGCCCCCCCTCCAGCCACGATCAAATCTCTGTCCGCAATCCAATCGCATCACTGCTCCTCCCCACACACACTGTCAGCCATCGCAGCGCTGCAGTCAGCACAGGCTGTGATGGCTGGCTTCTGCGATATGTTAACATGCTGCCTGCACCGGGAGTGCCTGACATGCAGGCTGCAGGGAAGTACACAGGACCCTGTCGCCTGCCTGTCCATCACCCTGCCACCCACCCTGTCCATTGCCCGCAAACCCAACCGTCGACTGCCGTCTGCCCTGGCCAACGCTTTGCTGTCAGCCCACATGCCCTGGCCATCGACCTGCTGTCTAGGATCGAAAATGTGCAGTTTGTTTTTTGTTTTTTTAGGTGCAGCAGTAGGGACAGAGATGCAAGGGTTGGAACATTGCATCTCTGTGTAGGGGCCATAGCGATGGCGATGCTTGGCCCTGCGCGTCGCTGTCGCCACCAGCGATTGATATCCACCATGCCGGATATTAATCTGTCAGGGCCAGTGTTCTCAACAGACAAAAGTTTGTAAGGGCCCCTATTTATCAACTAATGCTGAAAAATGTACACAGCACATGACAGGAAAAGTGGGCCCCTCTCAGCTCTGGGCCCCATAGCAGCTGCACCTATGGTAGTTACGCCCTTGGTGCTGACACATCGCTCAGAACACTTCAGCATCTTCCTGTGTTGTAGGCCCCTTAAGATGATTGGTTTTACTCGGCTACTCCAAATGACCAGGTTCTTCTTTCATCCTACTACACCAACCTCGCTATAAAATTGTTCCTATTTTATTTGCTTATGACATTTTGTGACGGGCCATCTACCCATATTAAATTATTTTGGCTTAAGGGTGCCTTGAAAAAGTCTTGGAGACCAAAAGGGTGCACTAGACTGAAAAAGTTTGGGAACCACTGATCTACACACATCACTACATGTGTAGGCCCCATTAGGCAGTGCAAGGATTTATAATATAATAGTAATGCAGCGCAAGGAGTTATATCATAGTAATGCAGCGCAAGGTTATATTATCATAATAATGCAGCGCAAGGAGTTGTATTGCAGTGCAAGGAGTTATATCGTAGTAATGCAGTGCAAGGAGTTATATCATAGTAATGCAGTACAAGGAGTTATATCATAGTAATGCAGTACAAGGAGTTATAATATCATAGGCCAGTATTCAATGAGAAATTTTCTCCGTGCATGGCGAGAGATTTTTTCTCTCGCCATGCACTCTCCGTGTTCCGGAGCCTCCTGCTCCCCCTATTCAACGTGTTAAAGACTCGCCGCCACTCGCGGCGAGTCTTAACCCCTGCAGCGGACGAGCGTCCGCGGCAGGGAGCTGT
Source organism: Crinia signifera (assembly GCF_055691185.1). Lineage (NCBI taxonomy): Eukaryota > Metazoa > Chordata > Amphibia > Anura > Myobatrachidae > Crinia > Crinia signifera. The sequence goes on along the minus strand of NC_139221.1, from coordinate 44,088,262 downwards.
CAGGGAGCCGGGGGACGTAGCAGCCAAGAGAGATTAAAGTCTCTCTTGGCTGCTGCAGGGGATATGGGGAGGGGAGCAGGGCTCCCCTGGACCCAGGCAGCACAGGCTGCCCCCCCCCTATAGCCAGCGGGGGACCCAGTATTCACTGTACCCGAACGTGCTTCGGGTGCAGTGAATATATGAATATCTAATGAGCGGCTCGAGCGCTCCGGCCCCCTGCTGGCTGCACTGTGTAAAAAAAAAATTGTAAAAAAATTGTAAAAAAATATTTTTTTTTTTATTAAATATATATTCATGTGCTATAGGCACATGAATAAAAATAACATGGCCCTTCACAGAAAAAAAAACTGATTTTTTGACACCAAAATAAAAAAAAACACCCTTTTAGTTTAGTTCACATTCCTGCTCTCCATCAAAAGATGGAGAATTTCTACACGGAGAGAGACGGCGAGAATCACTTAGAAAGACGGAGAATATTTCACATTGAATAGGGTGGCTCGCCTTTGGAGAAAAAAAACCTCTCTCCACCGCGTGAAAAGCACAAACTCTCCAGAAATCACAGCGAATTTTTCTCATTGAATACTGGCCTTAGTAATGCAGAGCAAGGAATTATATCGTAGTAATACAGTGCAAGGAGTTATATCGTAGTAACGCAGTGCAAGGAGTTATATCATAGTAATGCATTGCAAGGAGTTATATCATCACAGAAATTTAGTGCAAGGAGTTATAATATTATAGTAATGCAATGCAAGGAGTTATATCATAGTAATGCAATGCAAGGAGTTATATCATAGTAATTTGGCGCAAGGAGTTATATCATAGTAATGCAGTGCAAGGAGTTATATCATAGTAATGCAGTGCAAGGAGTTATATCATAGTAATGCAGTACAAGGAGTTATAATATCATAGTAATGCAGTACAAGGAGTTATAAGGCAGCGCAAGGAGTTATAATATCATAGTAATGCATTGCATGGAGTTATAGCATCGTAATGCAGCACAAGGAGTTATAATATCAAAGTGATATAGTGCATGGAGTTATATCATCGTAATGCAGCACAAGGAGTTATAATATCATAGTAATGCAGTGCAAGGAGTTATAATGCAGTACAAGGAGTTATAATATCATGACAGTAATGCAGAGCAAGGAGTTATAATATTATTATAGTAAGGCAGCACAAGGGAGTTATAATATCATAGTAATTCAGCACAAGGCAGTTTTATGCCTAAATCTTTTAATGTTTTATGCCTAAATCTGGTGACCAGGGGCAGGATGCTCTAAAACCGTTATCGGGGTTTTTTATCGAATTTTCGTATGCAGTAAAGCCCCTCCATCGGGGCACCGCTGTAGAGCGAATATCTGGAGATACCCTATAGAAGTCTATAGCTTCTCTCCACAGCACTGTGTGAGAGATCCGTCACAGATCCCTCCCAGCATGCCCTGGGGTTGGCGCCATCCATGCACATGCGCAGAGGGACTCCCGGGTTTCAGAGACGGAAATCCAGGATGCGCATTGCAAAGGACAACACTTATCACAAGAGCTGTCCTTTTTGTTACTAATCACATATGTTAGCACATATGCGATTAGTATAAATGCGGGAACTGGCGATGTGGGGCGGAAAGGGTGGCGGATGTAAGAACATCCCGCCCCAGGCCCTGGCACCGTCCCACCTGGGAAAGAGAGAGAGCTGTGATGACTGTGCACTGACTCGTAACACACTCCTGTGAGTGGCATTCGGGACCTGAAATGCAATGGGCGGAAAGCAGTCAGTCCCTGAACTTTCCGTGATGGGGTGCGGTATAATGATTATATGAATCACATTACAATGCCACCTGTTTTGCCCCTTGACCCTACCTTCCAGAATCTCCAGGAGAGGAGGTAAAAAACATCAGCAAGTATGCAATTGAAGGCTGATTCTGGATTGAGGGAGGCTGGATTGTAGAGATTATGCTGCCATTTTCCAATTATTTATTATCACTCATAGAGTGGAAGGCGTCAAGCATTGCAAGCAGCTATTAGTAACACTACATGCAGTAAGAATTTGGCAAAGGACGGCTCTTGCGGTAAGAACTGTCCATTGCGATGATAGCACTTCCGGGTTTTGGACCAGAGTCAAATGCTGGGAGAGATCAGGTTGGCTCTCTCACAGCAGAAAACTGCAATAGCACATTTTATAATTGCATTGCCCACCAAATCTAAGCACCAGAATGTGGTGTATTCTGGGCTTGGTGCATATGCGAACTGCAGCCAAACCTCCGACAACTGCATTGTCGGAGGTTTGGCTGCATTTTTAACGTTTCCTGCTTCTCGCCCATTGTAAAGAATAATTTAGCATAATTAATGAGTAAGATACGAGGCCAGATGCACTAAGCTTCAAAAGTGATAAAATGGAGAGTGATAAACAACCAACCAATCAGCTCCTGTCTGACATTTTTCAAACACTGTCTGTGACATGGCAGGCAGGAGCTGATTGGTTGGTTTTTATCACTCTCCATGTTATCACTTCTGAAGCTTAGTGCATCTGGCCCACGATCTGCTGTCTGGTACTGTAGCTCAGAGTTGGTACAGAAATTCCTCTCTGAAGGTGGAGTGACCACACAGCCACAGTACCACCTTGGAATCCACATTATATTCTCCCTTATTTCATATTGTGATCTCATTCCATTACAAAACACTTTCTACTTTGCTCCATTCAATGAGGCGCATGGCTGTGACTCTTTGCTATTTTAGTGGGAACACTTTAACACCGCAAACTCTAGCCGCCTGCCTCCTGCCTCCTGCCAGCTGAAATCTCCAGATAACATATTCTGTCGGTATCCTCCAGGTCCCGTTTTACTGATGCTGCTACTCCAAATAATGTACTTACATGAAGCACCAGCAAAACTTACGACTTAAGCAGGTTTTTTGCCTTCGCCATTTCAAGGCATTAACTGTCCTTTTAAACAAAAAAAGAAGTCATGGTACAAAGCAAGGTGTACCGTGGAACAAAAGCTGTAGACCGGGCAGTTTACTTTCGCAAACAACCAACACTGTTTCTGTTGAGCAATAGTTAATTGGCCTGTGTTCGAAACAATAGATCTTGTATGTCAAACATTTCCTTTCCAATGCATAGAAAAAGTTTTATCTACCACATTGGTGAATTCCAAAAATGGGTTTTCATAGAAGCAGCTTGAATTCTAGTTGTGTTTGTTTGCCTATAATTGTTTCACTTATCTGCGGTAATTGCTAAGATTGAAAAGGAATCGCAGAAGCTTTATTTTGCATGAGCGAATTAAGGATGATTTTTGATGCTATTATGTACACTGCTCTTTTCAGAAGCTATGTTAATGAGTTTTGGAGTGTGGGCAACTATATGTACTGTGTCAAGGGAAAACTCTGCTATTATCATGATGTGGTTGGCTAGCCAGGCATATTCGTAGAGTACTATTTCAATTTTCATATAAAGCCTACAGAACTTCCATTTATCTGGGCCTGCTTCTTGTGGCATGTGGTGATAAAAGTATTTTATCTTTTACCAGGGTGTTCTATAATAAGTTTTATTGTATTGTTGCAAATCATAAATACAGTATATAGATACAAGCAGTACGGATGGTGTAATGGTTAGCATTACTGCCTCACAGCACTGAGGTCATGGTTTCGATTCCCACCCAACTGTGCAGAGTTTGTATATTCTCCTCGTGTTTGCGTGGGTTTCCTCTGGGTAATCCAGTTTCCTCCCACATTCCAAAAATATACTGGTAGGCTAATTGGCTCCTAACAAAAAATTTACCTTAGAATGAATGAGTGAGTGTGGTAGGGATGGTGTAAAGGTTAGCATTACTGCCTCACAGCACTGAGGTCATGGGTTCGATTCCCACCCAACTGTGCAGAGTTTGTATATTCTCCCCATGCTTGTGTGGGTTTCCTCTCGGTAATCCGGTTTACTCCCACATTAAAAAAATATACTGGTAGGCTAATTGGCTCCTAACAAAAAAATTAACCTTAGAATGTCTGTGTGAGTGTGTCACATCGTAGGGAATATCGATTGTAAGCTCCACTGGGGCAGGGGCTGATGTGAATTCAAATATTCTCTGTAAAGTGCTGTGGAATATGTGTGCGCTATATAAGAAACTGTTAATAAATCAAATAAATTCCTCTTTGAATGAAAAATTTGAATTATACCCCTTTCAAAATGACAAATATTTCCCGGGTTATTGCACATGAACGCACAACCCTGTGAAAGGGTCCTGAAAGAATATCCCAGGTTGAATGTCCCAGCATTTCAACCCTGGTCGCGATCAGGGTTGAACCTGGGATGCGGTGCAGTGTGAACGTGCCCTACCAGGGATTATGTACACAGGACTGAAAAAATTCCTCTGATTGGAGCTTTCTTGGGCTCAGAAAGGATGATGTCATTATCCAGAGCCCGGGAAAGTAGAAGAGACAGGCAGCATGGCGAACTGGACAGTTAAAGAGATCAGAGAGCTGCTGAGCATAAGGGAGGAGGAGGAAATAAAGAGACAGATGAATGATGGTATTATTATAAGCAAAATAAACTAAATTTCATTAACCAAACATGTTGCGATGACTTTTCTAGTACTCAACTTTTCTAATAATGATGAAAGGGTTGTAACTATTATTGAAACAGTTCTGTAAGGTTTTCCTATTGTGACCTCATCATTGTGAGCAAGAAAAATGTCCATTTCTAATGACATACATATGTATTTGCAGGGATTTCCCAAGATCAGTGTAAGCAGGGCTGTCCCGGTCTAAGTACAGTGTGAAAGGGGACATTACCGGGTTGTGTCCTGGGATATACGTCCTGGAACACATTCCCAGGTGTGACACGACTCTGTCAGTGTGAAAGGGGTATTAGGTGCAGGGTCTTATTTTCAATGATACACCGAATCTGAAATACAGTAACCCACACCACATACAAATTGCTGTCACTTTAAAAGAACCATGCTTAAGCCCCATACACACTATATGATATTGTGAACAATGTCATTCAAAAGGTGTTTTTGGACGATATCATTCAAACATTGTCTAGCGTGTACACTCAGTATCGTTATTGATGCAAGCACCTGCCCGTCGTTAGCGATGATTGATGTCTCCTGAACACTGCCGCCAATATTGGTGTTTCTGGGAATCGCCTAGTGTGTATGGGGCTTTTAGAGCTTATACTGTGAGCATAGATTTCACCTTCAGTCATCCTTACCAGTTACCAGTTTTCTGTGCCAGATTCTGGACAAGTAAGGAAGAGCCAGATATTAGCAGCCTAGCCGTCAAAGAAAAATCCAAATATAGCAAAAATATCGGTACTTGTCTCCTAGCAAGGCGCCCGTCGTTACAGGTCGTGTACCCTAAGTTAAGGTACACGACGAACGCGATGGACCCGATTTCCTTTGAAATCTGGTCCATTTTGCCGGCTAAGGCAAAATCGTGTTGATCGCGTCAGTCGCGTGCATTAACATGGCACGCGACCGACGCGATCAACGCGATTTTGCCATAGGGTTTAATGTTAAAATATTTTTAACCTTGCTATCGCGTTGATCGCGTCGGTCTTGTTCCATTATAATGGCACAAGATGCGATGGACGCGATTAACCAGATTTTACATAGGAAACAATGGGAAATGGGCCAATATGGCCCATTTCTCATTGTATATGCCACCGTCATGGGTATAAATTTATGCCCCCCCATTGTGAACGCCACCCCACTATTGACGCCAACCTGAAGCGTGCCGAGCGTAGCGAGCCCGCGAGGGGCGGCGGTACGCGTCCTCCGACCTTTTCATACCCCTACTATCCACGTCGGCGTGGAGTTGAGAATAGAAAGTGTGGCAAGCGCAGCGAGCCACCGAGCCCGAAGCGTGGCGAGGGGAATTGGGGGAATTTGAGCCAGGGGGGTTAAAATTGGGGTATGGGGACAAATTTACATTGAATCCAATGTAAAATAGGGTCCCAGTGACCATTTCACATTGGAATCAATGTAAAAATCGGGACGATTGCGTCGGTCGCATCGCATGCGATTTGGTCGCATGCGATGCGATCAACGCGATTTTTCCGACCCGATCAAAATCGGTGGCGCCGTGCTAGGAAACAAGTACCAAAATATCCATTCTCTGATTTATCAAGCCCAATAAATGCAATGGCCATCTCATCTTATCACTGATAGACAGCATTACAGCATCAATGGGCTTCCAGGCCAGGGCTGTGGAGTCGGAGTTGGAGTCGAGGAGTCGGAGCAAATTTCGAGTACCTGGGGTCGGAGTCGGCAAACAATGCACCGACTCCAACTCTGACTCCGAAAATTATAATTAATGACTTCTCTACTGTAAGAATAAAGACCAATGCATGCAGTGCCTCACGTAACCGCAAAACGAACACGTTAAGTGACCATGAAAAAGCATGCTTTTCATGTGCTTCACTATATGGCACGCAACGCACAATTCGGAGCACTAATACTTATAAATGTATTCTCCCTTGTAGTTTACAACTTATTTCAAACGTTCAATAAGGTTTTCAATACCTCGAAAAATTCATTCAACCAAGCTCTCCCACCATACGCACAACATCTTTTTACGCGGATGAAGATCTTGTTTCATGCGCATGGTCGTTTGTTTACCTTGGCTAAGCCATTCCTTAAGCTGGTTCATATTGATGTACAGGCACCATTTTTCGTCGCCAGTAACGATTCGGCAAAGAAATCGTTCCTTGTGTCCGTGAATTGAACGGTGACGAGCAAGCAAACCAGCGGACGAACATTGTGTTTGTCCTTTGCTTAAACAGTTCAATATAGTAGATTGTTGGCTTCCCAGCCTCTAGTTTCTGTAGTAATAATGGTGCCCACACACGCACCGATCCTGGCGGTGCGATGCTATGCGATGGGGTGCGCGCTCCCGCGGCACCTCATCGCACAGTACAAAAAGTATGTGCTGCACATACTTTTTGTACTAGCTTTTTATCGCATAGCATCGCATGCACATCGCATGCACAAGGCATACGATGCGATGCTATGTGTGCTAGTTAAGCACAGAACGCACGCCGGGATCGATGCGTCTGTGGGCACCTTAATATGTATGTTGCCTTTCTTTCCTTCAAGGAATTTATCAAATACATTCGCATATTAATACAGAGGAGTCGGAGTCGAGGAGTCGGGGTCAGCCGTATGAGGAGTCGGGGTTGGAGTCGGGCCATTTATCTACCGACTCCACAGCCCTGTTCCAGGCGCACTACCCCTGTGTGACGCAGCATGCACAGTGGGGGTCCTTGCCTGGCTGGGGATGAAGTACACAGTACTGTAGCAGGGCACAGAGTTATTTCCCATACCTACCTTGTCCCCTGGGGGTGCCCCGATGGTCCCCGGACAACCATGGTGTCCCCCAGCATCATGGGCGGCATTCAGGATCCTCTTCAGCAGCATCTCCGGTCCCAGGGCTGCATTGCGCGAGTGTGCAGGCACATCGGTGAGTACACCGGCGCGCCCACACACTTGCGCAATGCACCCCTGGGACCAGAGATGCCGCTGAAGAGGATCCTAAGGCCACCGTGGACTTCGGGGCATGAGGTAACCCCCCCCCCCCCCCCCCCCCAAAAAAAGAGAAATATTCTGAAAAATCACGGTTTTCTGAATATTCCGGTTCTTGGAATACAGGGAGACGTGACCTGTATTATAAAATTAAGTCAAATAGTAAATACTTAAGGAGCTGCACAAGACATTTCAAAGGCCATGTTTGATTGCTGGGTATTATGGTTGTATAGGAGTAAAATAAAGGTACGTACACATTAGGCATGCACTAAAATATCGTTAATGATGGTCGATATTGTGCATATAATTCAAAAGACCATCTAATGTGTACACACCTTAAGTCTTGCAGGACAATAGATGCATTTTGCCTTCTCAGTGACTTTAGTTAGAAAGAACGGTTTCCTTTATGAATGAGTCAAGATCAAGTGTAAGCGACCTGCCTGAGCGTCTATACTTTGCTTCCCAGCAGCTTGACCTCTACTCATGAGATAATAGCATATCCTGTAAGAGTATTTTCAAGGAAATGTGTACAGTGCAGTCCATTGCAATCACAAGCATTGCGTCTCCAGCATATGGATCAATAGATCATTTTGTTTGGCACAGCACACGTGATTACAAGTCTTTAATTCACCATCGTTCACACTGTGCATAAATCGGTAAACAGCAGAGTAAATATCTTATGTAACTAGTGTGTGCTGCCGTGAGCTATGAATGGGCGTACAGCTAGTATCTACAGCAGGTAATAATATAATGTTCATAATTAAAGATAGAAAGTAGATTTGTGAAGAATTCTGAACATCAGTTATGGCTACAATGTATAGTACATAAAAAAAAGGAACAAAGACCGACAATTCCAATGTAATTATATTTTTCACATGGTGAATTAATAAATATCAGTCCTACACTATTAAAACACAGGCAGCATAGGCTTGTTTTGACCAATTGCTTTTTTTATTAAGTATTGAAAAGCCCTAGCTATTAAATCAGAAGCGGTTGAAGGGTCTAGAGCAGGCGTGGCCAAACCATTCCTCGAGCTCCACCAACGGTACCCATTTCCCAGGTCACCTAGCTGGTGCACAGCTGTAGTCATTACTGACTGTCACATTTCCCAGGTCACCTAGCTGGTGCACAGCTGTAGTCATTACTGACTGTCACATTTCCCAGGTCACCTAGCTGGTGCACAGCTGTAGTCATTACTAACTGTCACATTTCCCAGGTCACCTAGCTGGTGCACAGCTGTAGTCATTACTAACTGTCACATTTTCAAAAATGCTGCATTCATTCCTACTATAGTTCCGCAGGTGGCCTGACAAACAGGACCTGTTGGTAGATCTCGAGGACAGATTTGGCCACCCCTGGTCTAGAGTGTCTAGGTAGACAGTCAGCAGGTCAACATGCAATAAGTCGACATAGACAAAGGGTTCAACATGTACTAGGGTGACATCAGTGGCGTAGCTAAGTTTTGGGCGCCCCCCGCCGCCGCCCCGCCAAGCACCCCCCCCCCACGCAACCACCCCCCCCCCCCCCCCCAATCCCCCGCAGCCTTACCTATCGCGCTGGTCCCGGCGGCTCCGTTCTTCTGCTGAGGACCACCACAAAATGGCCGCCCCCATACAGCAGACAGTTTCAGAGAACAGTGTGCTATATGGGGGCGGCCATTTTGTGGTGGTCCTCAGCAGTAGAACGGAGCCGCCGGGACCAGCGAGATAGGTAAGTCTGCGGGGGATTGGGGGGGGGGGTGTAACTATAGCACCGCAGCCCCCGGTGCCCCCACATGCACAGCGCCCCCCCATGGTGGCGGGGGCTTCGGTGCTATAGTTACGCCGCTGGTTGACATTAACAAAAGGTTATCATTTAGTAGGCTGACATTGACTAAAAAGCTGACACAAATAAAAGGTTGATGTGGCGATGGTCGACAAATGAAAAAATTGACATGCGTCTACCACAAATTTTTTGTTTTACTTTTTATACATTATCATCCATGTGGACTACAATTGGGAATGGTAAAGTGTGCCGAGCGAAGTGCCAGCAGATTGAGGAACTAGGCCCGAAGCATGACGAGCAAAGCGAGCCATGCAAGGTTAAGCGCTACACTAATTTAGTATTCATGTCGACAGAGGTCGACATTGCCAAAAAACGTGGTAAACCCATGTCAACATTTTCCATGTGTCGACCTTTTGTCAGTATTGACCTATTGCCTGTTTACCTAGACCAGTGATTTTCAACCTTTTTACCTTGCTGCACACTAAATAAGATTTTAAAATTGCCAAGGCACACCATGAGATCCCCACAGGGCAAAACACATTGGCACCCACAGGAAAACAAACAAACCTATCAGCCACCATATAAAAACAATCACACTGGTCCCCACAGGTAACAAAAATAAAATACATTTGCCCTTTACATGAAAAGAAGAGATCAGTAAATAACAGTTGAACTGGTGGTGGCTGTAACTTGGTTTGGGCATCTCTAGATCTGGGGGCACACTTGAGAACAGCTCAAGGCACACTAGTGTGCCACGGCACAGTGGTTGAAAAACACTGACCTAGACACTGCAGACCTTCCAATCCACAATCCTATTAAATGCCGTCACTATTGGGGGTGGTAGATGAGAAAAATTTGCCAACTGTCCCTGGTGCTATACTTCTACATTAGAACGATAAGGTAGCCTATTTATCAAGGATTACCACAATCCTTCTTTGGCTATTCAAGATCTCAGAAATAATTTATGAAATTTAATTAAAAAGCATTTTTGCAGTTCAGATTTGTGGTGAAATATATAGTTTTTTTTTATATTATTACTTTTTGTTAACAATTGGTAGTTCCAATGTGCATGCGTGTGACGGCAAAGCCTAGTCATGGACCACCAAGTGACATCATGGCTTGCCACCGAAGCCGTACTGCCGAGCAACTGAGTATTAACCGCTACGGTGATATTTCCTATGCAAATTGCAGCAATTAGTGATTTTCAATAACTCTCATTTTATGCTTTTATTATATAGGATTTCAGTTCAATATACAGAAGCACAACATATACAGATGTGGCTCTACTCATCTAACACGCAATACATACACACGTGTGTACACATCCCTGCAAGAAAAATTGTGCGGTAGTCCTTTAAGTCGCACTCATGAGTCAGCTGCTGAACCGCGGAAGTGTGTTCCTATTTGTGGACAATTGCAGATTCAATCCATTTAATGAAAGAGCGTAGTGTTTAGTAGTGAATAGCTTTTATTCCACAATGTTGTAACAACCTTTGGTGCCAGATTTAGTCACAGTAATAAAGATATACAACAAGAGATGTATTTTATTTTTCCTATAAAGCGTCAGGAAATAAAGTGATAGGTTATTTCAACTTAAATATAAAAAAAAAACAGCTGAACATTTATATAATGTGGTCGCAATTCTGTAAAGCAATAGAAATCCACACAAAGGGCCTTATTTTGGTTCATTCTTTCTGACAAAATCCTTCTTAGATGGGCAAAACCATGAGCACTGCAGGTGAGGCAGGTGTTACTTGTGCAGAGAGAATTAGATTTGGGTGGGGTTTTTCTTCAAAGTGAGATCTATATTGCAGTGTAAAAATAAAGCAGTCAGTATTTTCCCTGCACAGAAACAAAATTACTCACCCAAATCTAATTCTCTCTGCACATGTTACATCTGCCCCCCCTGCAGTGCACATGGTTTTGTCCATCTAAGAAGGATTTTGTCAGAAAGAATGAACCAAAATAAGGCCCAAAGGCCCTTATTCAGATCTGATTGCAGTACAAATTTGTTTGGAAAATGGGCAAAACCATGTGCACTGCAGGTGGGGCAGATGTAACATGAGCAGAGAGAGTTACATTTGGGTGGGGTGTGTTGAAACTGAAATCTAAATTGCAGTGTAAAAAATAATGCAGCCAGTATTTACCCTGCACAGAAACAAAATAGCTCACCCAAAATCGAACTTTCTCTGCACATTACATCTGCCCCACCTGCAGTGCTCATGGTTTTGCCCATTTTCCAAACAAATTTGTACTGCGATCAGATCTGAATAAAGGCCAAAGACCAGACATTCCCTGGTTCTATGAGAGTGTTCACAAAGATCAGCGATATTTGCTGCATTACCTCCTAGTTACATTCAGGGTACCCATATTTGCTTGTAGCCCCCTTTCGGGGGATAGGCAGCAAAGGTTTTTTGCCGAACATTCTCGACAGTGTGTTTATGCTGTGGTCCTGCTACAATCTGCATACAGCTAATCTCTGTATTTTAATTTTCCATCATCTGTCCCTCCAATCATGGAACCTTCCTTGAGGTCAGTCTGCTTTTAAATTAGAATTCTGCGCAGCCAATACCCACTTGTTAAGTTACCAGGTGCTCCTTTAGATGTAGATGTGTTTTAATTTATATTCTTTAACCAATGGGTCTCATCAAGTGCGTTCCCCAACAGCAAAAAGAAAAATAAACCACAATAGTGTGATATTGTTTGCACAAATCCTATTATGACCTTAATCCATATGCAGCAATGGCACCGTACCAAAGAATATGGTCTAGACTCATGGGTGGACGATAATCGCAAGGGGAGCAGTATCGTCTGAATGGCAATCCAGGAAATACTCTTTTATCCCTCCAGCATCGTACCCATAAATTAGAGAGATGCTCCAGACAGTGTAATACAATTTATTAATTGATAAAAACAAACTTAACAAAATAAAGAACTTGATGGACCTTCACTCAGTGGAATTGTCCACACATATAGAGTAGACATGTGAAGCATAAGATATCGAAAACTCTGCAACACATCCCCTGGTTCAGGTCCACCGTCAGTATGTTCTCCTGACCAACGCGCTCACCACGTGGTGTCTTCCCTTGAGGGAGCGATAGTCCTCTAGGATCTCAGTACCTACAGATCTGAGGTACTTGGACAATTGCCCGTTCAATTGGTGTACACAAACCTTACTGTGGATCCAACTAATAGATTTCAGAGAGAACTATTTAATCTATTACAAGAAGCTGTGGATGCTTGACTCATTGATTAAAAGATCATGGGAGCGTTACTCACCAATCATTCTGGTACTTTACAAAATTCCAAAAATTAAAAAAAATCCATTAGGCGGACACATCATCTCATCGAGAGGTAGCTTATAACAGCCAATCTCCCAGCTATTGAATAATTTTATTCAACCACATGTTGTGGTTCACCAACTCATCTTAAGGAGACCACCAATTTTCTAAATTTGCTACAAGAGGATACTGGCCGGGAGAACCATTCTATTATGTGCACTATGGAAGTCACTAGTCTAAACACTTTGATGCCCCATGATCAAGGTCAACTGGCAAGAGGAATTTTTTTGACAGTATCTTGGTTGACTTTGGCTTCAACAAACAGCATTTGTTGCATTTATTGAAATTGGTGCTTACCTGCAACTATTTTCTTTTTGGTCTCTCTCTCTCTCTCTCTATATATATATATATATATATATATATATATATATCAGGCATTCCCAACCACGGTCCTCAAGGCAAACAAACAGTGCAGGTTTTGTAGATATCCAGGCTTGAGCACAGGTGACTTAATTAGTATCTGAGGGATTCTGATTAAACCATCTGTGCTAAAGCCTGGATATCACTAAAACATGCACTGTTGGTTTGCCTTGAGGACCTTGGTTGGGAATGCCTGCTCTATATATACAATTATCTGGATGTGCCATGGGATCATCTGTGGCACCTTCTTATGCCAATATCTTCAGATAAAGAACATTTATTATTTTTTTCAGGAGATTACACTTCCTATTGTTTTGTCAGTTCACAGATGATTTATTTATGCTGTGGAATGAAGGTCCGCAATTGTTTGAAAATATGATGGAAAAAATAAACTCTCTTCCTAAATTATTAAACTGACATATAAATGGAGTGATACCTCAATAGACTTTTTGGAGGTAATGAATAAAGAGCATCACTACTTCCATTTTCTTTAAGGAAACGGACCATAATTCTCCACTACTATCGAGTAGGTACCATCCTAGTCCACTAAAAAGGGGTCTTCCTTTCTCACAAATATTGAGGGCAGTCAGACTATATAGTAACCTCGCTGATCTACCGCACCAATTTAAATGAAATGTGTTACCAAATTTTTATGAAATGCGTTACAACTTCAAGGTGTTACAACAAACCAAAATGAAATTGTTGGAAAAGAATCATTTAGATCTTTTAAAACCCACTGTTCAAAATCAAAGCCAAGCATTCACATGGATTGCAACATTTAACACTGCCGGTTACGCCTGCCTATTACGCCTAAAGCTAGTATGGCATTATGGCACATAGTTTCGACAGTCGAAGATCTTCCATGTTTTCATAAAACAACACCGATGACTGGCTATAAATGTGGACTAAACCTTAAGGATCTTCTTTTCTGAATGGACATTACTTAGGTTAAAGAAGTGGAAGTTTCTGACCCCTCTATGAAGAAGACATGTTGTTATAAATGTGCAAGGTGTAGAACCTGCAAGAATTTGATCACGGGAGCTACTTTTAAACATTGACATTCAGTCAAAACATTCTATATTAAGCATGTGGTATCCCATGAATACAGATTGGGGTTTACGTGTCACCCCCATTTTCCAGCAGTGGCCGGGCCAATGAATGCGCCGAGAGACGGACTTTCCTTGGCCAAGCAAGCTGTCCAGAGTAAGGTTAGACTTACTCAGGCGGCAGTCGCAGAGGAACACCGCAACTGATTCTCGCTGTTACTTTTGTATTGCGATCGTATTTCTGTTCGATGCGATTGCAAATGCAAGGTGGTATGCATCTCTTCCTGCATTTGTAATGCTCAAGGATCGTATACCATAAGCTGCTTGCAGCAGCTTATTACATGTGATCCAAGCTGAATAAGGCCCCATATTCCAAAATCTGCATGATGTGCCAATCGGACACAAGCACTAAAAATATTAGAAGTTTCTTGAATTTAACGACAGCGTTTTCTGTCTTGTATTCCTGACGTGGATATCTAAAGCCCCATACATACTAGAGGATGTTTTTAAATATATCCTTTAGAAAGGGGCTTCTGAGCAATGCTTTTTAAAATATACTCTATGATGTATGCTCAATATCATTAACGGAGCGCGCTCCCCCGATCGTGTGAATTACCTCCCTCTTGGCTGAACATGCAAGTCAATTTGGCTATACAGCCACTGACCTGCCTGATCAGCAGGTCCCGGTGATGTTACTAAACGATATCTTTTACCAATATCTCATACCCTCAAACATGACCCATTCCATTAGGTACAAAATGCTCTGTTCCTGGACTTCCCTGTCAGTGGCAGTTACAGATGTGAGTATGCAGCACAGTCCAGTATTCAAAAAGGGAGCCACGCCTACTGCCACTTCAAGCATCACTGTCCTGGACTCACTGACAGTTGATGTGACCCCCCCTCTTTGAATATTGGGCTGTGCTGGAGCCCCGCCTCTGTAACTGCTACTGGCAGGGAAGTCCAGGAACAGAGCATTTTGGGGCAGATGTATTAAGCCTTAACAAGAGATAAATACAAGGGTGATAAAGAGAGATAAACGTCCAGCCAATCACCTCCTAACTGACATGTTAAAGGCTGTGTTTGAAAAAAGTCAGTAAGGAGCTGATTGGCTGGACGTTTATCTCCCAGTATCACCCTGGCATTTATCTCTTGTTAAGGCTTAATACATCGGCCCCTTTGTACCTAATGGAATGGGTCATGTTGGAGGGTATGATATCTTTTACTTTCTGTCTAGTGTGTATAGGGCTTTAGGCATAAAGTGATGCGAACTCTTCTTTTAAATGGGTTGAAGAAGCAGAACTTCCCAGTTACTTTCAGCTTTACTGTACATGGGGGTTTTTTTTGTATCTTTCAAATTTAAAAGAGTTGTATGTAACAGCCAAACGTAATTTTTCTTTAGCGTATCCGGTGCAAATAAAGATACAAATGTAGAATATTCCTTAAAATTGGTCAACTTCCCAGCAGTGGTCACACAACAAAATGTGCTCCAAAATTGAGGCCTACAATACCGCAGGATGTCCCATAGAGTCCAGGGATATGGTCTTCGTTTAATGCCACTATTAATGAGTCCTCAATACGCAATATCTTGAGGGTAAACAAGGGAAAAGGTTATGGAGGATTGTGCTCAGGAAAGAGACATGCACCGGATGTGAAACATTGATTATAAACAGCAAAGATTTGGTGGATGTTACTGCTACTGCTAGATGCCATCAATTAACAAATTGAAAAGTTCAAATGTATTTTTCAGCAACAGAAGGGCTGCATCAATATGTTTAATACATCAGTAAAAAACGTCCATGTTTGTGTCTTGTTTATTATAGATTACTGGAAGTTCCGATTCGATTTAGGGTCAGATCTTTACAGAGTATTCTTAAGAATATTCAAACTTTGTGTCAGAGCTGTACAGTGAGAGAAGAATGGCCTTATGCAGTAAGTGACTGGGCAGGGTTCATGTACTGATGCAGGACTATTACAGTAGGTGGCTGTCTGTACATGAGGCGTAACACCACATAACTGCCTTTTGCTCTGGCTACAGACACATCTAAAATAGTGGGTCCATAAATAACATTCCCCACTGTTCTTTGCGTAAGATACTTGGGTCCATTTATATTTGCGAATAATTCCCAGGAAACACCCATAGAACCGTCAGGAATGTATCACGGGGGGACTGCAGCAGGAATCTCTAATACCTGCTGAGATCCCTCTTGTCCTATCCCAGATGCAACCCCCATAGGCTTTATGGGGGATGCAATGCTGCCCAATTTACCAATATACGGAATATACGGAATGCAAAGCAGGCACCGCGGCTACTGCAAATCTGAGATGGCGGTAGCCCATTGTAGCCTACGGGCTAATTACTACACTTCCAGCTGGAGTGGTGTTGTGGTCAGCCGGGGGTCAGCGCTGGCAGACACACCCCCCCCCCCCCCCAGCTAAGCAGTTTGCAGGGATGTTTTCCTTTCGGAGCCGCTGTCCCTGCATCTGGAAGATACATACCGCCAATAGGATCGCACATTGCAATGCAATCCTGGGCGGTAAGATTCAGCACAGATCGCATTGTGTATGTGATCCTTAGTAAATGGAACCCACTGAGTTGTATAATGTATCCTGTACCATGTTTATTTTAAGGATAATATAGATAATGTATCAGAATATAATAAGGGCATGAGAAACAGCTATGGATTTCTATTACACATTTGTCTGTTATATCGTCATAGAATATCATTAGAACACTAGATACATTTTCACCTACAGAATATGCCTAAGGGAATCCCTTATTGCCAATTATATATGGAATAACGAGCTACAGTATTCCTGTTAATGCTACATTTTTTTACTAATTAACACTGAGGTTAAATGACCAGATTTTATACATGTATACCTTGTATACTATAATAAAACAATATCAATATTTTCGCTAATAATTTGATTATAATTCATCATCATTAATACCTCTTATAGATTACAAATGTTGGGACCTGGGATTTTGAACACGGGCCGTACCTGAGTCAGACCCAGCTCCGACCTATTTCACTTACCCAGGTTCACAGCAGACCCTTGGTAAAGATGTCCTATCCGAGCGCTACTGCAGAAAGCCAATCCGGTGGTTTGAGACACAACCCAGGTGATCGTGACCCGTGTCAGTCCCATGTACAGCCCTGGTCACTACCCAGGTTGGATTGCCAGGTTACATGACCCAGGTTATTTTTCCTGGCTTCTTTCAGACTGAGCCGCGAACCGGGTCGGCCCAGCAATGACACTGCTTACTGCGGTAGTATGAAAGGTATTTATAAAAAGCAATACTAATTATTCTTTAGTTAATTAACTCACACCATTAAATGTCCATATGCTTCCCACAACATAGTTTCAGCAAACACCAACAACCTTTGATTACTGCCATCATTTTCCTGAAGTGTCACATGCTCGTTATAAATATTTAATATGACGTTTCACAAAATGACAAAACAAAATAATTGTAAATATAAATTCAGGGACACAATTAAAATACTGGCCATTTACTATAGCAATGGTTGACCTGCATCTCAAAACGAAGGCAAAATGAACACAAGTCGGCTAACGGAAAGTTGGAACCATTTTCTGATATATATAACCTGTAAACATTTGTGAACGAGAGCTAAAAATAGACTTTCTAATGAATTCAGCTGGAGAACTGGAGAACATTTGCATGTATTGTCAGGGATATCTTATATGAACATTTCAACTCGTGTCATTTCACAGTACAGAGTGACAGCTGTCACGGAATGTTTTGTAAGTGCTTGTATAAGGGGTTGTATGGGTAAGCAAAGAAGAAGATTATTGGATCATATCCTATTTTACAACACAGCATCAAAAGCGTTATTGCTTCTCAAAGCTCAAACACTAATCTATAGGCTGCAACTTAAAGCACTGAAGATGTATCCTTTACGCATGTAAGTACACAAATATATGTCCATCTGGGTATGGATCATTAGGTCTACAAGGGAATGGGTCGACACCATTAGGTCGACATGCTGAAAGGTCCACATGGGCAAGGTCGACAGTCAAAAGGTTGACATGGGGTTTTTCACAGGTTTTTTACCAGAATGTCGACACAGTCGACATGGACACTGAAAAATAGCACCATGTCCCCTCGCATGGCTCGCTGTGTTTGCCATGATTCGGGCACACTATTTTATTCTCCCACCATGCCCTAGTGGATGGTAGGGCATGAAACAACCCCTGTCGGCACATGTCGGCTCAAAAAACAATGAAAAACCCCATGTCGGCCTTATTACTGTCAACCTTGCCCATGTAGACCTAATGTTTGTGTCGACAGAATGACCTGTCGACCTAGACCCGTGTCGACCTTTCAGCATTTCTACCTAATGGTGTCGACCCAATGCTTGTCGACTTAATGACAGCATCCTGTCCACCTAGTAGGAGGTTACTTCAGTTAGTCACAATGTCTACGTACACTATTAAAAATCTTTAAATGCAGGTACAGTATGGGCATCTTATTGTAACGGTTATCACTGTGTGCATAACAGGAGGAAATCTGGAAACGCTGCCAACATCTCAATACTACTATAGGGCATGTATGCCATTGAGACAATAGGTGTCATCTGCCTGATCCAAAAATGATCTGCATGATTTGTTGATGTGTAAAGAAAAACAGTGGGCATTTGTGAACGGATCTGGGCTTGTTTTACATGACACAGACACATTTATGGCAGACTTTACACTGTGAGCTTGGTGGCTGTAGTCACTCAGTGTATTCAGAGATAATTTGACGCTAAGCAGACACAGCAGGGATCCTATTCTTTTTACATTATTAAAGCTGATGGCAGCTGAAGTCTCATGGCCCTCGAAAGCGGCATCCTTAGAAAGAGTAATACCATGGCAGATGATTTCCATGGTCTCAATGTATACATCTTGCCATAGCAGCCGTCAATATTACAAAACCAGAATAACCGAAAATGATAGTATAGAATACAGTATAGAAAGCCGTAACGCCATTCCAAAAACTGCTGGCAAATAAAACCACAGTTCAGCATATACATAGCAATGCTATCAACATACAAACCACCATGGATCTAGCCATGCTTTGATGTCAGCAAAGCGAATTGACATTCATTCTTCCACAGAATGCACCGAGCAGCACAATACAGTATGCTAGAACACATTTGGAAAGTACGGTTTGAAAGGCACCACCGATTGGGATCACTGTCACGTGTCTGCAAGGAGCGGTGTCTTACTATTCTCATAAATCATGACATCACTTGCAGTCCCCTATCCTTACAGGTCTGCCATGCTTTCCATAGATACAGTAGGGTCTACTGCAAGTGCCATTCGTGTACCAAAATTATTTTCAAGGTAAACTCTTTGTGACTGCATTGACATATTAATTGAAATATCTGCATTCCCGGATGCTGTAAACTATTCAGGTGTAGATGGAAAAACACACATGGTGGCAATAATAAAGGTGGTGATGATGATGGTGATAATAATAGCAGGTGGACTTTCTCACAACTTCATCAACCATGAAGAGTGACATTATAACACCCCTCACCCAGGAAACGACATATGATCAGCAATTATCTCATACAGAGGAAATACAGAAAAACACATAAGCCAAGAACAGTGCAAGTGTTGGTACAGTGACATTGAAAGACACTGCATTGATTTTGCATTTTCAGATCAAGTGCCGCTCAGTCCTTGCAAGAACCTGGTTCTGGAACACCTATGTGACTGGACACAAGGATACACACACACACACACACACACACACATGCTATAGTGTGTATAATGGTCAAGCACATGAATTAAACGCACCCAGGCTATATTATAAATGATGGACCAGCACATGGGTTATTCCCACACACTACTATATGATGGATTGTACACATACACTACACACAATACTGTATATACTGTAGTACAGTATATGATGAATATACAGTATGGGCACACATTACACAGTATATTATGAATATATGGGCACACATCATACAGTATATGTAGAATCACACACACACACACACACACACACACACACACACACACACACGACACAGGCATCCTTATGATCAGGACAGTACTGTAGTTACCTCCAGATCTGCCCCAGCTGCAGGATGTGGATGAGTGACTGCAGGAACCAGATGCAGAAGGAGCAGGAGGCAGACCTCCGCTGGCCGGCCCGGGCTGTGTGGCTGCCGGGGTTCCCGGGCTTGCTGCCGCTGCTGGCAGTGGAAGCCTGTCTCTGCGGGGTAACGGGTCGGGCGTCCCCCTCCACGGCCGCCTTTCCGTCCAGCGGGGGGCACTGGGAGCTGTCCTCGGTGCTGAAATCGTGCACGAACCACCTGAAGCTGAACAGCTGCACAGAGAGCGAGCCCAGCAGCACGAAGAACAGCGTCAGCCCGAACCACCAGCGCTGGCCCCGCAGGTAGTAGTCCGCGGAGAGCCAGATGTCGCTGCCCACGTCGGCCAAGTAGACGGTGACCGCGGCCAGGATCCACAGGCAGTCCCACACCAGGTAGCGCTGCTGCTCCCTGCCCGGGCGCAGGCAGAGGGAGGGCGACCCCACGCCGCCACCGCCGCCTCCTCCTCCGCCGCTGC
Source organism: Crinia signifera (assembly GCF_055691185.1). Lineage (NCBI taxonomy): Eukaryota > Metazoa > Chordata > Amphibia > Anura > Myobatrachidae > Crinia > Crinia signifera. The sequence continues at coordinate 44,067,649 of NC_139221.1, read as the reverse complement.
CAGCCAGCGCTCTGCCGCCGCCGCTGCTGCAGCAGCACCGGGAGCCGCCGTCCGAGCAGCCCCCATCCCCGGCGCCGGAGCCCGGCTGCGAGCCCGAAGCCAAGCCCTGCACAGAGCCCGAGTGATCCGAGTTCTGCAGCGGCGTGAAGGCGACGTCGCTCTTCTTCATCTTCAGCGTCCCGTCCGACTTAGCGGCCATGATGTTCTACCCACAGGAAAAATAAAAAAAAGGGGGAAAAGGGGGAAAATGTGCTCGCTGGGCAGCAGAGGGGTGAGAGAGGCGGCCTCCCTCCCTCCCTGCTCTGTGTGCCAGCCTCCCCTGTCTCCTGCACCCTCCCTCCCTGCTCTGTGTGCCTCCCTCCCTGCTCTATGTGCCAGCCTCCCCTGCTCTATGTGCCAGCCTCCCCTGCTCTATGTGCCAACCTCCCCTGTATCCTGTACCCTCCCGCCTTGCTCTATGTGCCAGCCTCCCTCCCTGGGCTATGTACCAGCCTCCATGGTCTATGTGCCAGCCTCCCCTCTCTCCTGCATCCTCCCTCCCTGCTCTGTGAGCCAGCCTCCCCTCTCTCCTGCACCCTCCCTCCAAGGCTCTATGTGCCTCCCTCCCTGCTCTATGTGCCAGCCTCCCCTCTCTCCTGCACCCTCCCCCCAGCTCTATGTACCAGCCTCCCCTCTCTCCTCCTGCATCCTCCCCCAGCCTCCCTCCCCCGCTCACTCCCCTGTTGTGGCTGCTGCTGCTGCCTTTGGTACCTGAGTGAGAATAGACCGTGGGCCGGGCCGTGTGGAGCAGCGCCGCCTGTCTGCGTGACCACCCCCCTGCAACCACACTGCTGCCTGGACCACAGCCCTCCTCCTCCTCCCCACCCTCCCTCTCCTCCTCCTCCTCCTCCACAGGCGGATGATGGGGAAAGGGATGACCTCATCCCTCTGCTCTCTCTGCCTGTCTCTGCCACCACTACCAGTGCAGGGATGCAAAAAACCACGGAGGAGGGGTTGCAGTAAGGCGGTGGTGCTGGTGGGGAGAGGTGAAACGAGGATAGAGGGACCCACAAAGCATAATGCATTACTGTATATACCATTCACAATAAATATAGGACGGCCCCTAGCACCAAAACTCAGCATACTCCCCCCTGTGACTCCTGCGTGCACTCAGCATTACAATAAGGAACCATCTCAGTGTCTCCTATCACAATGCCCTGGGCTTGCTGCATGGTGCCTCACTCCTCCTGCACTCCATTCATTGCTATAAGAATGGCAGCGTGTCAGTGAGGAGGTTCCTCATCCCATGCTGCAGCCAGTGCTGATTGCTGTATACAGCTTGGCCGGGGCAGGTGGGAGAGAGATATGTATTATACTAGTTCATACTGCACCATCCTGTTGTGGCTGGCATCCTGTTCTAGCAAAGGAAGAGTATCCTTTCCCATTCATACCTTTGTGCTGGAGTAGTACAAGCGCAGGGAAACCACAGTCATTTGTCATTACATGGCCTCACCTATAGGATATGTATGGTGAGGTAGCCAGCTTGTTACTGTGGTGTTTCAGAGTTGGAAGTTTAAGAATGTGCGGATTTTATTCCAATTCATTGAGAAAAAAAAGGAACTTTGCTTTCAATGACCTTGAACAAATCCCTGACATCTGCATGTGCCGGAGATTTGTTTTCATACAACTATGAAGCTTTCAGTATAGAAATAGATCAAGTATTATATACTGTAAATTTATATAATATATTTCTACCCAAAGATTTATGTGTATATACAGTACATATAGTCATTTTGGACATGAGCGCCTTCACATTGCATCTGCTGGTTGTCAAGTGGCTGCTTTTTCCTTTATTGATTGTCTGGCTAATGTCACAGTGAGGTAATAACAGGGTTGCCTACCCTCCCGGAATGGCCGGGAGGCTACCCAAAATCGGGGCCCCCTCCTGGCCCCCCTGGAAAGGTGGGCAACCCTCCCGGATACCAGCGCCCCCTCCCACGGCAGTGTTAATTTCCCACGATTAACAGCTTTACGGGGAAGGGGCTAAAGATGCAAATTGAATCATTTAGCCCTGCCCCCTCCTCGATGACCCAAGAATTGCGGAATTTGCAATACTGGGGCGGGGCTTGATGACGTCTACATTTCCCCCCCAAAGTGTGCTGACAGTCTTCTCCCCATGCTTCTCCTGGAGAGGGGACTTTAAATATAGGTGCCACAATTTTCTCTCACCCCCCTCCCCTTCCTACCACCATCGCTACCCATACTCACCTACTCAGCTTCTATAGTGTTGCTGGTCATCATGGCTTCTTTCTCCTATGACCTCCCGTGCTGTAAAGTGAGATGTCGCTTTGCAGTGTCATATTACTGCACCAGCGGTCACAGGAGCAGCAGGAAGCTCTGATCATCAGATCCTGGGGAAGTGAGTATCAAAAAAATGGGGGATCAGTTACCGAGGTAACTGTAGGGGCGCCTGTATGAGTGGCTTCCGCTAGCGGCTGTCAAAAAAAGGGAGTGTCAATCCCTATGGAAAATATACAGAAAAAAGGTGGTAGACTGCGCTCATTGATGACAGACTGAGGAATTAAAAATATAATTTTTAATTATACAAATAGCATGCTGTAATAAACATATAAAAATACAAGGTACAAGGTACACAATATAAAAGAAAGGGAAGGGGGAGGGCAAGGGTATTTGAAAATAGCTGCGTCCACTGTTGGAGTGATGTCACCTTAGTTAGAGTCCACAGTCCAGTGGATAACCGTTGAAATGAGGAGCAGATGGATGTATCGAAGCCTGGCCGCAGCGGTACTCAAATGTAGTTTTTTTTCCCTCCGATTACAGTAGGGGGTAGCGATCCTCCCAGCTTGGATAAGAAATATTGGTAGAGTGTCCGCTGTAGGACCCTGGGTGGGTATTAGACAGGCGGCTTGCCTTCAAGTAGTGAGTGCCTCACTCCAGGTCGATAGGGCCTATCGACCTGGAGTGAGGCACTCACTACTTGAAGGCAAGCCGCCTGTCTAATACCCACCCAGGGTCCTACAGCGGACACTCTACCAATATTTCTTATCCAAGCTGGGAGGATCGCTACCCCCTACTGTAATCGGAGGGAAAAAAAACTACATTTGAGTACCGCTGCGGCCAGGCTTCGATACATCCATCTGCTCCTCATTTCAACGGTTATCCACTGGACTGTGGACTCTAACTAAGGTGACATCACTCCAACAGTGGACGCAGCTATTTTCAAATACCCTTGCCCTCCCCCTTCCCTTTCTTTTATATTGTGTACCTTGTACCTTGTATTTTTATATGTTTATTACAGCATGCTATTTGTATAATTAAAAATTATATTTTTAATTCCTCAGTCTGTCATCAATGAGCGCAGTCTACCACCTTTTTTCTGGAAGTGAGTATCACCCTGGCCCCAGTACCCACATTACTTTATCATTCTAGGAGCTGTGGAGAAACCCCGATTCACATGTGAACCCTGTGAATTCGCCGCCTGAAGCTGACGTTATTGTCACAGGGCTCCCTGAGGTAGTTTTTCCAAGGAAGAAGCAGTGATAGCAACTCCAACCACATCTGAACTAGGCCCATGGTGCTAATTTAAAGGTTATATAAAACCAGAGTTCTTTTTAAATCTGGCTTTATGGGATACGGTCACTAGGTCAACAAGCATTAGGTCGACCACTGAAGGTCGACATGCATGAAGGTCAACATGACTGAAGCTCAACATGCATGAACGTCGAAATGACTGTAGTTCGACATGGGCTAAGTCTACAGGGACATTAGACAATTATTAGCTCGACGTTATAAGTCGAGCCCACAGAACCAATGAAGGGTGTCACACCGGGCGACAGGGTCTCACGATTCTGAAACCCTCAAACCCTGAACTTGAGGTCACCTCAGGGTGGCCACACATCCACGCACAACCACCCACCCATTATAATTTAAATAATTCTGGACCATGACTGGACAATAATTCTTTTAAACTTGCCCTATAAGAGGAACAAGGTGACAGAGGCCTCGATGAAGAATCATCCTTCAGGAGAGGAAAAAAACCCCTGTGGGGGACTCATGGCTGAAGGACTGCTCATCGTGGAAACCCCACCAAAGGTACTACTCTATAACAGTGTGACTGGCCTGCATTCTCCCAGCACTCTGCTATCTTGAGTCAGGGCCTGTCAGCCTGCCCGGTCCACAACTAACCTGATACAGTATGTGACAGTCCCTCTGTAAGGGACAACATCCTCATCTAATTTTATACAGTAACGCTACACAGTTTGTTGTCATCTGCAAAAATTTACAAAAAATCGATTGCTTGCTAAACCATCCCCAAGACAATTAATAAATGTTAAAGAGAATATTGTGACCCAGTTTGAAAATGAACCGTTAACCACTAGTCTCTTTTTGCAGTTTTGAAGCCAGTTTCTTACCGGATTACAGATGCTAGCTCCTCTACCCGCCTCCTCCATTTTATGTGGACCCACCTCCTCCATTTTATGTGGCACTGTATCAAATGCCTTGTTCCAAATCTACACTAACTTCCTCATAGAAAGTAATGAAGTTAGGACCTTATTCTGGTTGACTCGCAAGGCTGCAAATTTCACAGCCTTGCGAGTCCACCAGCCATCGCCCGCAGTACCGGACGCCCCCACTCGCACGCCGTGATCCCCCGCACATCCCAGCATGGCTGCGAATGGATGATTTGCATAATCATCCATTCGCAGCTGTGGAGCATTCATTCGATGGTTGCCGACCATCAAATGATTTCTCCTGCGCTCGCAGATCAGACTGACGTCAGCTGCCCGTGACCGGTACGTTACCGGGCGATTACCATGGGAATGCCCAGCGTTTTGATGGGAATGCCTATCATGAAAGGCTGGGCATTAACATGGGCAAATCTCCCGGCCCGTCGACCCATGCCCCCCACCCACACTGTTGTGTGTAAGGGCCTGGTGAATATTCTATTCACTGTGGCCGCTCACACACAGCATAAATAGCCATGCGCTTGCTTAGTCGCAAAAATTCTGACACCCCCTGATTAAATCAATTTAAGGTCCTTAGTATGATACGACCTATCCCTCACAAAAACATGTTGGTTCCCAATAATAGACTTTTTTTCATTAAATGTGCCTGAATGTAATCCCTTAATATACCCTCCAGTAACTTCCTGACTATAAATGTAAGATCTTTTATAGTTACCCGGGTATGAGTTGTTTCCCTTTTTAAATATTGGGACAACTTCTGCAAAACACCAATCCATTGGAACTAAGCCATATCAATTTGAGTTTTCAAAAATAGAGTGTATTGGCCTAGCTAGTTCCCATAGAACTCTTTAGTGAATACTGTCTGGTCCCTGTGACTTATTTTGCTTTTGGTGAGTTGTCTACGGACTTGCTCCGAAAATTCTATATCTGATAACTTTGCATTACCATTGCTAGCAGTGTTATCGGGAACAATGTGCTGAGGACCTCCAATATTATGAAAAAAAACTGTTAATATTAAAGAGAGGAGGAAAGGTAATTGGTATGTATTGCGCTGCTGAACCCAATTCATTGTATATATACTCTAAAATAGAGGGAATGACCAACGTGCAGTGAATGACACGGACACACTGCTTAAAAAAGTATAAATTTAATATATTATATCAAATAATACATAAAACATTAAGGGAAATAATCAGGAACACAAAAATTACATATATAAGAAAAATAAAAAACACATTAAATAATGACACTCTATTAAAAAATCTTTCATAGGATAAATATATCGGCTGGGTGGTTGTAGCCTGATAGATAGTAGTCCTTAAATGGGGCTAAAAATGGACGTTTGTTAAATTGGAGGCACTCCGCTGTTAATAAGCCACATAAAGAATGATGAAATTTGTTAGATGGATTTTATGCGTCTCAGAAATGCTGTTAGTAGAAATAAGTTAATATGGATAATGGAATAAATGTCCGATGAAAAGTTATTATTTGGTAGGATGAAATGAATAAAGGTAACAGTCACTCTGGCGTGTAAGTGGCACGCACTATAGCAAGCAGATGGTTGATTTTGCGTATAGCAAGCAGTAGGTATGCAGCAGTGATGGTATGCAGTGATTGGAAACAGGGGGTTAATGGTTTTATCTCACCCACAGATAGCGTTTGCCAAGTCTGATGGTTGCTCCGTTCACCGTAAGGAGGAAGATGTTAGGGGCCGGTAGTTGTCCTCTGTGGGACGCCAGATGCACTGGCGCCGGCGGGTGGTGTTGCTCTCCTGGAAGGACGGAGCGTCCTAATGTTCAGACGGCGATACTGCTGCTGACGATGATTGCGCTGTTCTTCCGTGTAGCGCTAAAAGGCTGTGTAAACAGCGGGACAATAGGTGGCGGCGGGTGGCTCCAAACGTCTCAGTGGTATGACGTCAAATATTAAAGAGAGTCGTATAGCTTCTGTATTGGCTGCAGGACAGTGTCTTTCATCAGAGGAGGGACACAAAGGCAGCTTTACCATGAGGCAGCTGCCTAGGGCACTGGATTCTAAGGGGACACCACTGAGTCTGCCTATCCAAAATAAATAATGTCTATGAGGAAGAGATCTTTGTTGTACTTCATACAGGTAGTGGCTGTGGAACTTCTATGACACCACTTTCACTTGAGTGTATTGGTGGCAATGTGGGGTTTAGGTTTGGGGCAGTAGTTCTGCCTGGGGTGCTGATAAGCCTTACCCTGGCCCTGGGGACAACACAACCATGTCCATACTCCGAGTTAGCCGCTAGACGGAAAAAAGGGAGTGGTCTCAAAGGCCAGTCCCAGGGATTCCCAAAGGAACAGTGCAGGGCAATTCCTGGTTTTGCAAGAGCACTGCAGGCTGATGAAGAGCTTGGCTACTGTACATCTGTGATTGTATACTTACAGTATAGCCACACATCTGCAGTACATAGATATCTAGTATGCCTCAGGTTCAGTATGCTTTTATTCTGCTACTTAATCAAAGTAAGATAATGAGCATAAACATTATTAATTGGCTTGCTACAGACATGCATATTTAAATCTTATTCCAAGAAAGATTGACCTCAGATTGTTTCTTTAAGAGTATTACAATGTATAAGCTCTTCTTATGCTTTTGCCTAGAGAGCATTTCAGGTGATTGAGCTGCTGGACAGCAAAAGAAGTACAGTAAATATATTCAACCTTTATCAATGGAAGTGTTGAGGCCAGTTATATATTATATGTTATGGAAGTCGAGTTACACACACGCCATTTTAGGATAGTATGGCCGCCATTTTGGTTCGCAGAGTTGCGCAAATAAAGTTTCCATACCCGAGTATGCGTGGCAAAGTGGACCAGAAGAGTAGCCATACTATCACACATAAATTCATAAATACATACTGACCCTAAGTAAAATATAGTTAAAGGTTTAGAACGCCACACATAGCTTAGTTAGCCCTGCATACATCTATCTGTATCGTGTTTAGTACCGTTCCGTTCAGCTCATTATGCGAAGTATTCCGGTCATTGCGAATATATCGCAATGTACATTGCCCGAGAGATATGGACATAATCCATATTCCAGAGACAGTTTCTGTTGTAAGTAGTTAACAAAGGAAACTAGCTCAAACCGGTTCTTATCCTTGCTGACGCCGAAACCACCAAACAAAGGACTCTTAAAGTTTACTCCCCTGCACCTGGTCAGACCAGGTACAGCGTCTAACCTCCAATCACAGTGGACCGGACATATGATCCCTGACCAATGAGAATGGCCTTTGACCTCCCCCTTCTGACCCTATAAGATAGGCGACCCGGAGCAGGCTCGGTCACTTCGGCACAATTACCTTCCCTGGACCTTCCTACCGGACTATCGCTCATTCCTGAACGATAGTGAGCTCTGACCGGACTGCGCTTCGCATACTAGAGTGAGACGGGTAACGGTTGCATTTATCACGGTATTTATCCTTGTAGTTATTGTTGGCTGATTGTGTTTTGTATTTGTATTCTTTCCCCTTAGCAGAGTTTGTTTAGTATTCATTGTTATTGTATTGTATCACTTGTTATACCTGTTTATTCTTATTTCTGTAACCCCCTTTTGTCCATTAGGGACTTTAATACAATCTTTTTACGGAGTTCTAACCTCCTTACTTCTATTCAGTGGTCGTGTCTAGTTATTCGCATAATAGCGATAAGGTACATTAAGGACTCTGTCCTTACATTGCGGACTCTGTCCTTTAAGGTATATTCGCACAATTGGAGACAAGTCCTGCGAAAGGATCTCTTATTAAGGTATCGGTTCTTGGTGTATAACATACAATAGACTGTACGCTGCGCTGCGCTACGTTTTGTTCGCACGCAGTTAGGTATAAAGGGTACGTTGGTTGCGGACTTATTACGTAACCAACGCTTTTCACTTATCGTCACTCTGGTTATATTTTAATCACCATTAACAATTGGGGTGCTCGCCCGGTCGTTTCACAGTCCGGAACTCAGTACCAGGCGTGCGACTCGACCTATACCAGCAAAAGGGTGGAAGTATTTATTTGTTTCCATTGCTGGATAGGCCGAGTCCGCGGCGGTGCGGGGTTCGGGAAGTGCTAGCGCTGAACCCGGAGTACAATAAGTGAAAGCCACGTGTTTTAAAAAGCATATCATACCTAAGTGTTTAGTAAACTGTACTTCTGCCTGCCACAAGTAGTTTAACGGGGTATAGTGTCTTGGGCTGCTTGTTTATTATAGTATATGTACCACGTGCGATAAGGTTCGCACACGTGGAGTCTGTGTTTATTATAGTACATAGAGGATCCCCTCTGTGCAAAGCTATAATTTTTTTGTTAGTTACTGCAAAACCAGGGACTCCGCCACGTGGCGACAAGTCCTGGGCCTTTTTGCAGTAACGTAAAGCGTCTATTGTGTATTACGCAAGGTGCGCGCGCACGTGCCCATATCGGGAAATTTTCGCATCTTTGTACGTGATTTACGGATTAAGTGCGGGATTTATTTCGCATCTTGATACGTAACTTTCGGACGGAGTTAAGGGATTTATTCCACATTTAAGCGCAATTACTGCGTATAGCGAAACCCGAGTGCAACCTTGCAAATACACTATAGAACACGTGGGTGGCCGATTCATCGGCGGCCTGTGAACAGTGCATGTACACACGTGGCTGTTCATTGGTACTGCACATGCAGCACACATAGGAACTCAAAGGTGAACAGTATTTAACCACTAGCTTTATTTAAACAGTATAACAATATACTGCGAATGAGGCGGTGATTAATAAAAGAAAATAAGTTTTTTTTCTTTTTGTTCATTTTTTTTTTTTTTTTATTACAAGCAACTCAAGCATTATTTTAATAGATTCCTATAGAGTGTTATAAGGGATTTATACCTGCATAAGTATCCAGTGAAAAGCTACCAACTTGGGAAGATTTTCTGTACAGAAATATTTCAAATATATGCATAAGACCAAGGTGTAACCAGCGCCCAGTGTGAAACATAACTGAGGCGAACGGGTGTGTGACGACACGACTCAAGCGCAGTGTAGTCCAGAGTAGGACAGTCCAGGTAGGACAAGGTTAGGGTTCACGTGACGACGTGCCCATAGGAACTGCCCCTTCAGTGGAATTGATTCCGCTAGGAGGGTACAAGAAGATACATCGGAACGCACTTGTTTCCGATTAGCTACTTTAGAAATCCGATTTTTGGGGGTATAGGAAAACAAGTTTGTTATACCCTGGAAAAATTGTGCCGCATCAAGCAAGTTGGCTAGAAGTTCGCTGCTAGTTGAAAGACTTGGTGATTGAGTATCATACCTCGTATCCTTCGCACCTGCTTGACTGTGGGATGTTCTAGGAAGCTGTAGAAGTGAGTGTTTGGGGAGCTCTCAGATAAGTAATAACCCACCGATATCTATTAAGCGGTGAACGTTTATTCCTGTAACTATGGGTAATAACGGGTCACGCTGTGATAACGTGCATGTTAGGGAGGAAGCATGCCGGCCAAAAGGATCGGCTGCTTTTATTATGTGCAGGAAGCACGGTGAACTCGCAGTTGTTTACCAAAATAAATGGAGAAAAATGACACAAGGCAGCAAGTTAGAATTTCCCAGTGTTGGTAGCTTCGATCCGGAAATCTTATCGGCAGTAAAAGATGAAATATGCCTACTCTCCAGTCGTAAGGAGAGAGTGAAGCATATAAATATTCTTAAATTGTGGCAGAAGGAAGGACAGGAACAATGGGGAAACAGAGGTTTGGCAATGCCTGACGCAATCAGCCACAATATAAATGCAACCGCCGCCACAATAGGAACAGCTCCCCCACCCCCATATGTGCCGAAGGGGATAATGACTCATAAGAAAAGTATAAGTAATAATGTATCCGTTGCTAACCTGTACCCTGTCTTATCCCCTTACAAGGAAGCCCGAGAGGAAAACGAGCAGCTGTTGGCACTGGCCGTCTCTCATGCAATTAATATGATTGAGGGAAAAGCTCAACCCGCTGTTGAGGCCCCAGCACAGGAGGAGGAGACGGCTGATGCCAACAGCATAGTATTGGACTCAGGTAATGATGCACCACACAGCACAGACACAATTGACTCCCAAGCAGGTCCCAGTAATGCGAATGTGGTACAAACATATCCTATGCGCACACTGGAGGTTCCCTATGGTAAGGCAGACAGAGAGGGTGTGATACCTACCAGAAAGATGAACATGCTAAACCCATGGACACGGCTAGAGCTGCGGTCCATCATTTCAGATTTCCCTGACCCAAGGAAAGATCTGGCATTGTGCCGGAAATTTGTAAGGGATCTAGGAAACTCTGATGAGCCCACCAACAAGGATTGGAGAATCATGTTGAGGGCCTGTCTCCCCACTCACATTGACATCCCGAAATTCATTCAGGATAGTGGATTGAAAGTGGACAAGGAGATAAATGATGAGATCAACCAGGAGAATATACGCCTGATTAACTTACAGTTAGGAGTGTATTTTCCTGCAGCAGTAGAATATAGCAAGATTTTCACCATCAAACAGAAAGATGGCGAAACTGCTGCTGATTATTTTACAAAAGCCTTACTGGAGGTATCAAAGTACACTGGTGTCTCCGAGCCTAAGGACGACCCCCACCTGAGGGAGATGATTGTCTCTGTGCTGGTGGAAGGGCTTAGGGAAAACCTGAGAGCCAGAGTCCAAACTTCTTTTCCAAATTGGCGTGGAATGACAGTGGATGCCCTACGGGAATCTGCTGTGGACCACGACCGCAACATCAAGAAGCACAGGGAACTGCAAACTGACAAACTGATGATGGTTAGCATCCAAGCCCTTACTAATGCCCCAAACAAAGCTGCATACCAACAACCACGAAACACCAGGGACACAGGTAGAAAACCAATTATCTGTTACAACTGCAATAGGGAAGGTCATTACTCAGCTCATTGTAGGGCAGGAAACCCCAGGAATTACCAAACACATAAGCGAGAATGGGAATCTCACAGAGGTGAGACACGGAGATACCCAGCCCCTAGACAATGGGAGGAGACAGACAGGTCACGCAACATGCCTCCTCCCCATCTGATGGCTGACACTGTGCTAAGGGCAACGCAGGTCAGACAATAGGAAACAGGTCATACCTGTATCCTACAGCCAGTTAGATTAACTCAACACCTTGGAGAAGAACCTCAGGTGAAGGTTGATATAGCTGGAGTAAGGCAAACCTTTTTGGTTGATACAGGGGCGGCCAGATCTGTTCTCAACACTCCTCTTCACTTGGGTTTCACTAACAAATCAGTAGCGGCAATTGGGGTAACAGGAAAAATACAACATTACCCACTGACGAAACCAGCGGAGGTTACAATCGGGCCTCTGCATACCAAACACTCTTTCCTGTTGGCTGCAGCGGCCCCGACTAACCTCCTGGGTAGAGATTTACTATGCAAAATGGGATGTGTCATCTATTGCACCCCCGATGGGGTATTTCTGGACACTCCTAGAAATCTTACACAAGAAGTGCAAGATATGCTGGATAGTCCTCAGAGGCTAATGTTGTGTTCCACTGTTGTAGAATCAAATCCATCTAGGGTAGCTGAAATTACAGCACAAATACCGAGTTCCCTTTGGACTAAAGATGGACAGGACGCTGGGCTAATGGCAAATGTAGCTCCAGTAGAAATCCGCTTAAAAGAAGGCAGGATAGCCCCAAAAATACCGCAATACCCTTTAAAACCTGAAGTTGAGCTAGGAATATTTCCAGTGATCCAACGATTGCTCCAACAGGAAATCCTAGTTAGAACTTCCAGCACGGCCAATAGTCCCATCTTTCCTGTGAAAAAGAGCGGGGGGAGGGGCTACAGACTAGTGCAGGATTTAAGAGGGGTAAACAAGGTAGTTGAGAGCCAATTCCCCGTAGTGCCAAACCCAGCTGTCATCCTAATGCAAATCCCACCTCATTGTACTCATTTCACAGTCATTGATTTGTGTTCAGCATTCTTTTCCGTCCCTTTGCATCCTGACAGCCAGTATCTGTTCGCCTTTACTTACAGAGGAGTACAGTATACCTGGACACGACTCCCCCAAGGATTCATAGACAGCCCCAGCATCTTCTCCCAGGCCTTGCATGATTGTTTACAATCCTTTCAACCCATGAGTGGTTCGATACTGATACAATATGTTGATGACTTATTGTTGTGTTCTGAGTCACTGGAGTCATCAGTGGATGACACTAGACAGCTGCTGATGCATCTCTCAGAGACAGGACATAAAGTATCAAAGGATAAGCTGCAATTATGCCAGACCAGGGTTAAGTATCTGGGCCACTGCCTTACCCAAGGGCTGAGACACCTCACCGACGACAGAATCCAAGCGATTCAGAATATGGTACTGCCACAGACCCAGCATCAGATCCGTACGTTCCTAGGCATGTGTGGATACTGTCGCAATTGGATCCCAGGTTTCTCTATTCTGGCATTACCACTACAAGAGATGGTTTCCTCAACTAAGCCAGATCGGGTCTCTCATACTGAGGAATCTGAACTGGCTTTCGAGGAACTAAAGGTGAGCCTAACAAAGGCCCCAGCACTGGGAATGCCAGATTATGGGAAACCCTTCGAATTGTACGGAACTGAATCAGGTGGGTGTGCGGCAGGAGTGCTTGTACAAAAACATGGTGATGCCAACCGACCAATAGCGTACTACAGTGGCCAGCTGGACACAGTAGCACGCTCACTCCCAACTTGCTTACGAAGTGTGGCTGCAATAGCACAACTAGTAAGTAAGAGTGAGGACGTAGTGTTGGGACACGATTTAACTGTTCATGCTCCCCATGCTGTCTCTGCCCTCCTAAATTCTGCCCAAACACGTCATGTGTCCTCAGCACGGTTCACTAAGTGGGAACTGGCGCTGATGGCCCCAGTAAATATTACCATCAAAAGATGCAACACACTAAACCCAGCCACATTCCTTCCTCATGTGCCTTCCAAGGCACAAAGGGTGGAGGGTGATGGGAATGTTGCTGAATATGGTAAAGCAGAGTTTAGTGAGAGTGAGGACAAACATGATTGCATGTCCTACCTGAATCAGACCTTCACAGCACGTCCTGACATAAGCGACAGCCCATTAAGTGAGGTAGACATAACCTTATTCACAGATGGTAGCTGTCATAGACAGACGGACACGGGAGAGCTGTGCACAGGTTACGCAGTAGTAGATGGAGAAGGTATTGTGGAAGCTGAACCCTTGGGACCACCTCACTCAGCACAAGTAGCGGAACTGGTGGCACTGACCAGAGCATGTGAACTGGCCCAAGGAAAATCAGTCAACATATATACCGACTCCAGATATGCTTTCGGAGTAGTCCATGATTTTGGAGCCCTATGGCGCCTCCGAAATTTCATGACGGCGGCTGGCACACCAGTGGCGCATGCGACATATATTAGGAGACTTCTGGGAGCTATTCAGCTTCCAGACAGAGTGGCTGTTATCAAGTGCAAAGCTCACACATCAGAGAAGGACCCGGTGTCACTTGGTAACAGCCGCGCTGATGAGGCAGCGAAAAGGGCCGCATGCCCTGTAAATATTTTCACCCATCCTACCAACCTTTGTACACTGAACATAGTATCCACATCCAAACTGATAGACATGCAGAATTTGTGTTCCCCACAGGAAAGAGCAGTATGGAAGTCGAAGGGATGTGGCCAAGAGTCTACCGGACTTTGGAGAGATGGACACGGGAAACCAGTGGCCCCCAGAGCATACCTTCCTAGTCTAGCCGAGGCGGCCCATGGGCTGACACATCTTGGGAAGGAAGGTATGTGCAAGCTGGTAAAGGCCTACTGGTGTGCACCAGGGTTCGCTTCTCAAGCAGGTAGAGTGGCAATGTCATGCCTCACCTGTTTGAGGAAGAACGTTGGAAAAGCCATCCCAACAGAGCCATCCCACATCCCTCCTACAGAAGGCCCTTTCCAGGTAATACAAATCGACTTCATACAGTTACCACCCTGTAGGAATTTGAAATATGTATTAGTTTGTGTTGACATGTTTTCTAGCTGGGTGGAGGCTTTCCCCGCTGCCTCCAACACTGCTACCTTTACAGCAAAGAAAATATGTCAGGAGTTTGTCTGTAGGTATGGTATCCCAAAGGTCATTGAGAGTGACAGAGGCACTCATTTCACAGGAGAGGTCTTCCAAATCATGTGTAAACTCCTGGGGATTAATAGTAAACTTCATACTCCATATCGTCCCCAGGCGAGCGCCAAAGTTGAGAGAATGAATGGTACTATTAAGAACAAATTGGGTAAAGTTATGGCTGAAACAGGGTTGTTATGGCCAGAGGCACTGCCTATTGTGCTGTATAGCATTAGGACCACTCCCAGGACTCCGCTCAACTTGTCCCCCTTCGAGATATTGTTTGGTCGGCAGCCACACATCATGATAGACCCACAGGATGATCTCAAATGTAACAATGAGCTAACTGTACAGTATCTCCTAAAGCTAAACAAACAGCTAAGGGAGCAACAAAAGCAGCTGAAATTACTGAACCCTGATATGCCTACAGAGAATTGTCATAATCTTAAACCAG
This sequence comes from Crinia signifera, assembly GCF_055691185.1. Lineage (NCBI taxonomy): Eukaryota > Metazoa > Chordata > Amphibia > Anura > Myobatrachidae > Crinia > Crinia signifera. The sequence goes on along the minus strand of NC_139221.1, from coordinate 44,052,623 downwards.
GAGACTTTGTTATGATCCGAAATTTTTTACGCTCAGGTTGTTTGATAGACCGTTGGGAAGGACCGTACCAAGTTTTGTTGACCAGCACTACATCAATTAAAGTCGCAGAGAGAGAGACTTGGATACATTCGTCCCACTGCAAGAAAGCCAGTAACCCAGAGTCCCAGTGTGCAGAGAGCGAGAGAGAAGAAGTGTCGCTAGAAGCATTGTTTCGGGAACACTGAGAAGCAGCCAAGGTCGAGCAACCTGAGCGAACAAAGGTCTAAGAGCAGAGCAAAATAAAAGTCCCCTGGTAGAGATGATGGAAGGACTCCAAGCAAAAGGTTCACAGCTATGCATATATGTCTTTGTTTTCTTTCTGTGTTCTTTTATTCACCCAAAGATACTCGGTGGCTGCCACATCCTAGAGCGATCGGAGCGGAGTTCTGACAGTGTAATAATGGACCCAGATATGGGTGAGGTAGAATCCCTAAACCAGCTTGACACTTTGCCCATGACAGGAGAAGGTAAAAGGTATGAGGGAAACGTAGTTCAAGGGCTATGTGATGAGTTATTGTCTGGTGAGTACTGTGTCTGTAGATATTGTCAACCTAAAATGGAAGAAGAATGCATCCAGCGATGTCAGTCGACAAGTAAGGCAACTACCGGCCGACATCCCTTGAGTGATTACCACTCACTAGTGGGTAAGGTTTTAAACCAAACAGAATGCTGGGTGTGTTCACAAGTGTTACATAAAAGGAGTAGTGTAGGCCTAGTCCCATACCCGCTTAATATTTCAGAGATAAGCGTATTAAATAAGGGGAGGCCATTGGATAAGAGATACCTGTATACCAGGTCCCCTAGTCTTAGATTACACCCATACCAAGTGGATAAATCCCTGGTATGTATGAACTTCTCAAGTTCCAGAGCGATTGGTACTTGGGAAGTGACATGGCATAACCAGACAATAACTTACTCCCAGCGTCCAGATGGAGAGCCTATTGATAAAGAATTGTTGTTAAAAATCCGAACCAGTGGGAGACACTATAAATATGTCTACACGGTGAAGAGAAGTAAAATGATGGCCGGCAGAGTATCAGCCGGCTACTGTAATGTAACCCTACAGCCAGAAATCTGTGAGGAACAAGTCAGGGAACAGGGGACGGGGATGTTCTTATGGATAATGTGTGACAAGATCATGAAATACTCTGTTCCCTATTTTCTCCCTGACGATGTTTATTATATTTGTGGTAGGAGGGCGTACAAATGGCTCTCCATGAACTACGTTGGTATTTGTTATCTAGGCAGAGTGTTACCAGAAGTGATGACCCTCACACATGATGAGATGATGAACATACACAGAGGTATTTCTCCTCCTTACACTCATACCCATTATGACCAAATCCATAAAAGGGATTTAACCATCAGGAAAGAACCCCTAGCTTCCGAAATGATACACGAGTCGTTCGGTATCCAACTCCTCATTGCTTTAGATATCACCCATACCGCCAGAGGAGTCATAAATTTTAAATATATACAAGCATTAGCCAGCTTGGTAGATAACATCACTGAGATTTATGATGACACCTTTAGATACACTGGGAAAGAGTTGCAAGCATACAAAAGAGAGCTGGTCCAACATCGGATGGTGTTGAACTATCTGACAGCTATGACAGGAGGATATTGTGTCACCCTTTCTACACAGTTTGGGGTGAAGTGTTGTACATATATCACCAACAATACTGAAGACCCAGAAGAAATCATCGATCATCGGATGGATGAGATTCTTCAGCTTAAATGGGAATTTAGAAGGGAACATAATATCAGCCTGGCAGAAATAGGTAACAAAGTTAGTGAATGGACCTCCTGGTTGAATCCAATGCACTGGTTCTCTGGTTTAGGAGAATGGGCGCAAGGGATCATAGCTAGCATAGGAAAACTCCTTCTCTGTATCGGTGGTGCCATCATAGTCTTTGTGCTATTGTTCAAATGTATAAAGGTGGTGACCCGGGGAAAGACAAAACGTACCGAAATCATGAGTGTAAGAACGAGAGATACAGAGGAAGACCAGGGTTTGGTATATGACCCTAAAATCGAAACCACCTCCCTTTAAGGAAACCATATTTGTGAACGTGTATATGTTGTAACCACCCCTGTTTTTATTTTTATCCCAAAATTGTACATTATCCTTCGTGACCCTGAGTAGGTTGTTCGATAAATGCGGCCCATCGTTTATCCATGATCCTGGATCGGCCGAGAGCAGATGGCTTACTCCCCTTATATGTTTAATTCATGTATCCCAATTTCTCTGTTAGGATTATGAATTTCTGTATTGTCGTGTGAAATGTTTTTGTATTGTAACAGTTTTATAATTACTGTTAAAGGGTGGACTATGGAAGTCGAGTTACACACACGCCATTTTAGGATAGTATGGCCGCCATTTTGGTTCGCAGAGTTGCGCAAATAAAGTTTCCATACCCGAGTATGCGTGGCAAAGTGGACCAGAAGAGTAGCCATACTATCACACATAAATTCATAAATACATACTGACCCTAAGTAAAATATAGTTAAAGGTTTAGAACGCCACACATAGCTTAGTTAGCCCTGCATACATCTATCTGTATCGTGTTTAGTACCGTTCCGTTCAGCTCATTATGCGAAGTATTCCGGTCATTGCGAATATATCGCAATGTACATTGCCCGAGAGATATGGACATAATCCATATTCCAGAGACAGTTTCTGTTGTAAGTAGTTAACAAAGGAAACTAGCTCAAACCGGTTCTTATCCTTGCTGACGCCGAAACCACCAAACAAAGGACTCTTAAAGTTTACTCCCCTGCACCTGGTCAGACCAGGTACAGCGTCTAACCTCCAATCACAGTGGACCGGACATATGATCCCTGACCAATGAGAATGGCCTTTGACCTCCCCCTTCTGACCCTATAAGATAGGCGACCCGGAGCAGGCTCGGTCACTTCGGCACAATTACCTTCCCTGGACCTTCCTACCGGACTATCGCTCATTCCTGAACGATAGTGAGCTCTGACCGGACTGCGCTTCGCATACTAGAGTGAGACGGGTAACGGTTGCATTTATCACGGTATTTATCCTTGTAGTTATTGTTGGCTGATTGTGTTTTGTATTTGTATTCTTTCCCCTTAGCAGAGTTTGTTTAGTATTCATTGTTATTGTATTGTATCACTTGTTATACCTGTTTATTCTTATTTCTGTAACCCCCTTTTGTCCATTAGGGACTTTAATACAATCTTTTTACGGAGTTCTAACCTCCTTACTTCTATTCAGTGGTCGTGTCTAGTTATTCGCATAATAGCGATAAGGTACATTAAGGACTCTGTCCTTACATTGCGGACTCTGTCCTTTAAGGTATATTCGCACAATTGGAGACAAGTCCTGCGAAAGGATCTCTTATTAAGGTATCGGTTCTTGGTGTATAACATACAATAGACTGTACGCTGCGCTGCGCTACGTTTTGTTCGCACGCAGTTAGGTATAAAGGGTACGTTGGTTGCGGACTTATTACGTAACCAACGCTTTTCACTTATCGTCACTCTGGTTATATTTTAATCACCATTAACAATGTGTATTACCAATGAAAGTGCTTTATCAGTCTGCTAAGAAGAAATCAGTAACTGTATTTATAAATGTCAGACACCATATCTACAGTATCAGTTTATTATTTGGTTTACAGCTTCATTATCATATGATCAAAGTAGATCTACTGCCCAGTACACACCAGGACGATGGTGCTCGTGAGCGGGTCCTCACAGGAATGTATGACCCGCTCATGAGCTGACAGCGCCGCCGACCCACCGCGAAAATGCCTCTAATGTGATCGCGACCCCCACCCACTACAATGGTCGTTTCAGAGATCCTACCTGCAGCAGGTAGGATCTCAGAAAAGACCAACCCTCGGGGCCGCGCAAAAGGGCAGCGAAATGGCCCAAAACACGGCCGATTTACATACAATCGTTCGATATTGTATCTAAATTGGCTAGTTTTGGGCCATATCGTCCTGGTGTGTACCCCACATTAGGGACATAAGGCCAAATGTAATAGTGTGCGATTATTCGGTTGACTAAAAAATCATACCATATCACACATGTTAAATGCACAATATTTTTCCGGGAATTGCAAATGTCATAGGGTGCAATTATAAAGGGTGAAACAGAAATCGTCTAAGATTTCTGGTGATTGTTTTAGTAGAGAAAACGTGCAGACCAGACCATTTAAAAAAAAAAAGGGTTCATTCCTCCTTAGCTTAACCAGCCCCAGGTTCTTTGAGCCAGTTTTGGTTGTCAAAATAAATGGGGAAAAATGAGTGTGACACCCCTGTAACAACCAACACCAGGCTCTTGGACTGGTCCTGGTTAAAAAAATATGGAGTCAAAAGATGTAGGGGTCCCTCGGATTTCTAAAACCAGCACTTGGCTCCACTAGTCAGTAAGGTAATGCCACAACCAGTGGAGACTTTTATATTGGTCCCTGTGGGCGGGGCATTAACCTCCCAACTAGTCAACCTGCTTAGGTGTCGGGTGTGCTGTCATACAGCTGGTAATCAGTAAGCAAAATACATGTTTATTGTAGAACATGCAACCTCTGTCTTCTGTAGTTGTGTTTTATGTTTTAGCATACCTCCCAACTTTTGTGGCCTCATGACCTGGGGTCAGAGCCGAATTTCCCATTAGGCACGTGAGGCACCGGCCTAGGGGCGGCACATGTTTGGGGGCGGCACTTGGATGCCTGTGATAGTACTGTCAGCCCAAAATGTACCAATAACTGCAAAATATCCACTGTACTGTACTATATTCCATCTTAAATAGAGTGTAAATGGATAGGACATGCAGATACTGCCCCTATAAACTGTCCTACTTAGTAAACATTATTGTTGTGCCTAGGGGCGCCCTCATCCCTAAATCCGCCCCTGCCTGGGGTGTATCCTATGCTTTAGGGACTCCCACAATACTATGCCTTGTTTTCACTGCTGTCTCTCTGCCATCCTGCCTGCTGGCAGAGCAGCACCAGGCAGGGGAGACTTCCAACTGCCCCCACCGCGGGAGACTGCAAGCCACAGGTGGGATGCAGGACTGTCCCAAAAGATAACGGGATGGTCATGTGAAAATTGGGACAATTAGGAGGTATGTTTTAGGGGCAGATTTGTTTACATTATTTTTTCTAAAATAATGTGAAAACGGAAGTTTGACCACCCTTTTCTCATTATTTTAGGTGGTTATTTTAATCTGTTCTCATCCCTGGACCTGGGGAGTATAGTTTCCTTCCACAGGTACCCACAGGATTTCTTCACGACCAGACAGACGGATTGACGTAGAGCTACCTATGAGCTCCACATATGTAAGTATCAGTATGAAAGGCCTATGTATGGAACAAAGTTTTATTTTTCTGGTGTGTCAGTGTGTTTATTTTAGTATTTGTATTGCCGTGGAACTACAAGTTCCAGTGGGCCCATTAATGCACCGCATGCTGGGACTTGTGGTTCTCTCAAAGTCCCTACATGCGGGGGACGCTTGCAGGGGCTCATATAGTATAGTTTTATTCTATTTTTTACACATTTATCAGCCCGATGCCCACAGCACAGGGGCTTCAGGGACAGCCCCAGGCTTCAGCCTGGGTAGGTAAATTCTGGAGGGGGGGGGGACGCCTTCATTGGGGGGGGGGTCCCCACTCCCCCAGGACCCCTGGCCAGGCTGACGAGTCAGGGGGTGAATGCTTTGGCTGGGGGGACTTGTATAAAAAGGCTCTCCCCGGCTGTGGCATTATTCTGGTTGGGCCTGGTGCTGGTTCTTAATATAAGGGTGACCACTACTTGTTTTGTCCCCCGTATTTTGGGAACCAGGACCGGCTCTTTGAGCCTGGGGCGGATTACGGCTGTGTGGGGGGGTGGACACCGTTAAAAAAAAAATCTATTTTTTTTTCCACTGAAGCCGTGAAGGCTTCTACCAAATACACCTGGAGAATGAAGTGTATTTTCCAGGCATATTTTACCGGCAATGAAAATACGGCCGCTTGGTAAATTAATTATTTTGAATGGTGAATCCTGTTCGTATTCTATCGATAGCTTATACATTTGTATTTGTAAATTGTACTCATGCACAGCTTTATCTGCCTGCTGGCAAAGAAATGTGTGTAGGGGCCCGGCCAATGTGATCAGCTATATGGATTTGATGGAAACACAAGCGGATCACTGTGAAAAAAAAAGGAAAAAATTAAATTAAATTAGGCCCACCTTCACCCAGGTGATCGATGTCTTGGTGATGACTTGTCATCCAATCCTTCTACTCATGTGACCCCCCCCCCCCTAGTGTATTTGGTGCCCCTAGTCCCTGGGCCTGTTAAGAATGAGCATGGTAGGGGGAAGTCGGGGCAAGGTGGGGACATACTTGCCTACCTGACCCTGTCTATAAGGGAGAACATGCTCTGTTCCTGGACTTCCCTGGTAATGTATGATTGCCAGCACCTTTGATGAGCTAGTTTATTGATAAGAAAGGTGTTACCACAGGTGATGGCAATCATACATTACCAGGGAAGTCCAGGAACAGAGCATTTTCTCCCTCATAGAGAGGGTCATGTAGGCAAGTATGTCCCCAACTTGCCCTGACTCCCCCCCTACCATGCTCATTCTTAACAGGCCCAGGGACTAGGGGCACCAAATACACTAGGGGGGGGGGGGTTACATGAGTAGAAGGATTGGATGACAAGTAGTCCTCACCAAGACACTGATCACCTGGGTGAAGGTAGGCCTAATTTAATTAAATGTTTTACTTTTCAGGTAAGGAGGCATGGGTAGGGTATCCTGGCAGTAGTGCCGATGTTTGCGCAGTACATGCTCGGGGTATTTTTCACATAAAATACCAGAAAAGGGCTGCCGTGACAGGTAATCAATTTTAAAAAAGCAGCCCTTTTCAAGCATATTATTATTATTATTTATTAACAGTTCCTTATATAGCGCACACATATTCTGTAGCGCTTTACAGAGTATAGTTGAACATTCACATCAGTCCCTGCCCCAGTGGAGCTTACAATCTATATTCCCTACCACATATACACACACACAGATATTCTAGGGTTAATTTTGTTGGAAGCCATTTGACCTACCAGTATATTTTTGGTATGTGGGAGGAAACACGGGGAGAATATACAAACTCCGCACAGTTAGGGCCATGGTGGGTATTGAACCCATGACTTCAACACTGTGAGGCAGTAATGCTAACCATTACACCATCTGTGCAGCCCAAGGAGGGAAAGGTTAATAGCATATTTGTTAGGTACTATAGGACCTATCTCTAGTACTAGATAGAAAGACTGTTGATTTAAAGCCAACCAGCCTGCCTACCTGCTCACCTGAGTGTTATTTATTAACCAATCAGCATTTGTTACCTGTCTACCTGCTCACCTGAGTGTTATTTATTAACCAATCAGCATTTGTTGCCTGCCTACCTGCTCACCTCTGTGTTATTTATTAACCAATCAGCATTTGTTTCCTGCCTACCTGCTCACCTGAGTGTTATTTATTAACCAATCAGCATTTGTTACCTGCCTACCTGCTCACCTCGGTGTTATTTATTAACCAACCAGCATCTGTTACCTACTTGCTCAAGTGTTATAGGAGTCTAGGTCGGACCTATCGCTGGTGCTGAATTAAGAGACTGCTGATTTAAATCCTACCATCATTTGTATCCTGCCTATCTGCTCTCCTGAGTGTTACATATTACAGGCCTTTTATTAGTACAGGATAAAGGGCGGGATGCACAAAGCGAAAAACGCGGTAAAAAAACCTGTTATACATGGAAAAGAGCCAATCCTGTGCAATGGTCCACAGAGGCCCAGACAGCCTTTCTCATCAAACTCAAACAGGATTTTATGTCATCCCCAGTTCTTAGGCAGCCCAGTGTTACTTGGCCATTCCTCCTGGAGGTGGATGCCTCATCTGAGACTGAAGGAGTCATTGTTGTACTCTCATGAATTTTGTAAGCAAGGTCTTCATCCTGGTGTATAGTACTCCAAGAAATTTAGCTCAGTAAAATTATTTAATATGTGAATAACGGGATACGGTCATTGGGTCACAAGCAAGTAGGTCGACATGACTTAAGGTCAATATGCAGGCAGATCGACATGACTCAAGGTTAGGTCGACAGGGTCATTAGGTCGACAGTCAAAAGGTCTTTTTGAGCCGACATGTGCCGACAGGAGGTATTTCATGCACTACCATCACTAGGGTGTGGCGGGAGAATAAAATAGTGTGCCGAGTGTAGAGAGGCACCGCGCCCGAAGCATGGCGAGTGCAGCAAGCCATGCGAGGGGACACACTGCTACGTTTTAGTGTTTAAGTTGACTGTGTCCACATTTCGGTAAAAAAAGTAAAAAAAATTAATGGAAAAAACCATGTCGACTTTTTCACTGTCGACCTTACCCATGTAGACCTAATGACCCTGTCGACCTAACCCATGTCGACCTTCAGTCATCTCAACCTTCCTGCATGTTGACCTTAATTCATGTCGACCTTCCTGCATGTTGACCTTAAGTCATGTCGATCTTCCTGCATGTTGACCTAGTGGTGTCGACCTAATGCTTGTCGACTTACTTGCTGGTGACCCAATGATCCATACCTGCAAGCAACGGCTTCTCGCCATTAGGTTAGCTCTCAAACAAGGGCAATACTTGTTAGAAGGGGCTAAGGGGGTTATTCTGGTTGGTTTGCAAAAGCAAATTCCTTCTTTAATAGAGAAAACCATGTGCACTGCAGGTGGGGCTGATGTAACATGTGCAGAGAGAGTTAGATTTGGGTGGGGTGTGTTCAAACTGAATCTAAATTGCAGTGTAAGTATAAAGCAGACAGTATTTACTCTGCACAGAAACAAAATAACTCACCCAAATCTAACTCTCTCTGCACATGTTACACCAGCCCCACCTGCAGTGCACCTGGTTTTGTCCATTAAAGAAGGAATTTGCTTTTGCAAACCAACCAGAATAACCCCCTAAATTTCCTATTATCATAAATGTACTTTTTCTCATAAATGCACAGTGATTACATCCAAGGCCGGCTTGTTGGGCTCTTTTCTTTTTAAGATTTAATTTCAAGTTGACTTTTCGTGTAGAGAATCTCAATAATAAGGCAGATACTCTGGGTGAAATGTAATAGGATGAGAGATTCAGAAAGTGAGAGATTTGGTAAGAAATCTCCACGTTTTTTTAAACCGGCAATCATTTACTCTGCACAGCCAGTTTGATTTTGAAGTGTAAATGATTACACTTCAAAATCAAACTGGCTGTGCAGAGTAAATGATTGCCGGTTTAAAAAAACGTGGAGATTTCTTACCAAATCTCTCACTTTCTGAATCTCTCATCCTATTACATTTCACCCTCTGTCTCGTTCCTTTGATCATGAAGAATTAATCTAGAACAGAGCTGGCCAAATGGTCGATTGTGATCTACCGGTCAATTGCTTAATTGTAGTGTCCCATGCCAATATCTGCCGAAGCCACTGAGAGGGTTTTCAGTTTTCCCAGAGATGCAGTGCGTGGGTGCATGGATGATGTCATGACGTTACCCATGCACCGCAAGTGAGGAAGATCAGCGTCCTCCTAAACTGCCCTAATTATTTATTTCAGACGTGTCATGGTTTACCAATAGATACAGTTTTAGATGGAAGTACAATTTGTTGTTTGCTTTTAGAAAGCTCTCAGCAAATGGAATTAAAGATCTTCACTGCTTACCATCCTCAAACCAACAGTCGGACAGAAAAGATTAATCAGGACTTGGCAACCTTCTGCCATTATATTTATTTATTAGCAGTTTCTTATATAGCGCACACAGATTCCGCAGAGCTTTACAGAGTGTAGTTGAACATTCAGATCAGTCCCTGCCCCAGTGGAGCTTACAATCTATATTCCCTACCACACATATACATGCACACAGACATTCTAGAGTTAATTTTTGTTGGCAGCCAATTAGCCTACCAGTATATTTTTGGATTGTGGGAGGAAACCGGAGTACCCGGAGGAAACCCACACAAGTACGGGGAGAATATACAAACTCCGCACAGTTAGGGCCATGGTGGGGATCAAACCCATGATCTCAGTGCTGTGAGGCAAGTATATTTGTCTTTATTTCAGGACAATTTGTCCAAATGACTTCCCTGGGCTGAATTTGCACATATTAATCGGTACCATTCTTCCACTGGATCCACTTTGTTTTTTACAGTTTATGGGCACCATCCTAGGATTCTGGAATTTCACAGATGTTTCAACTGTCAAAACTTCTTTACAACATTTCCCCACAATTTGGAGTAATGTACACTCCACCTTAATAAAAGCTTCTGTTCGATGAAAAAAATTAGCTTACCCCAAAAGACGTTTGCCATGTCGAAAATACAGTATGTGGCTGATCTATTGAGAGTTGTGCTAATTAGGGTCAACCCAATGATTCGTACTTGGGGCAAGATGTAAAACGTGTGCAATTTTTCATCAAACAGCTGAAATTGCATTTATTCTGAAAATCGCACATGTAATAGGGTGCGATTTGTGGTAAAAATCTCAAGTTTTTACAAGTCTAAAAAATTGCTCATTAAAAAATCTCATCCAGATGTTTTTTCATAGAAAACATCAAAATCGCAAACGTAAACAGTGTTTGGGGACTGTCCCACTCTGCAGAGCAGAGCAGCGCTGATCTCCAACTGCCCCCCGCTCGCGGGACATTGCCACCCATGGGAGGGACAGTGGGACAGTCCCCAAATAGCGGGACTTTCCTGCTGTAATCGGGACAAATGGGAGGTATGCAATATTAGTGCACAAAATACAAAGCAACCAGTATTCTTCTGCATGCAGGAAATATCAGATGCCCTGATTGTTAGATAGGCAGGGTCTAGATAGACAGTTAATAGGTTGACCCAAAAAGTTTGATATGTAATAGGTTGACAGGGTCAAAAGGTGACCATGGGAAAGGTCAACTAGTCAAAAGGTCGACAGGTGTCGATGTCAACATGGACCACCAATTATGCCCCTTTCAGACCGCACTTTTAAAACGGTAAATTGCCGTTTTTTTACCGTTTTAAAACGGTAATGTGTGCGGTCTGAAAGGTCCAGTCCCACTTAACCGGTTAGAAAATGCCGTTTTTTCTAACCGGTTAAAATGCAGGGTCCTACCCGTTTCTGAACCGGTATTTTAGCGCAAAAATCGGCTCAGAAACGGTATTTAGGACCCAGCCAATGAGCTGGGTCCTAAATTCAGCACAGTGAATACTTAATGAGCGCTCATTAAGTATTCACAGCACTGGAGCCCCCCCCCGCGCGTGTCGACACCCCCCGCGCGCGTGTCGACGCCCCCCCGCGCGTGTCGACGGCCCCCCCGCGTGTCGACCCCCCCCCCCCCGCGCGTGTCGGCGCCCCCCCGTGTCGACTTACCCCGTGCCGGTATCTCCGTTGTGGTTCCCGGCACTGCAGCTCAGTATGCTCGGAAAGCACTTATGAAAAAAGTGTCTTTCAGAAAATGGCTGCCCCCCATACGGAAGACAGTTTTTTTAAACAGGGTTTCCTATGGGGCAGCCATTTTCTGGAAGACACTTTTTTCATAAGTGCTTTCCGAGCATACTGAGCTGCAGTCCACAACGGAGGTACCGGCACGGGGTAAGTCGACACGGGGGGGGGGGGGGGGCGCCGACACGCGGGGTGGGGTGGGGGGGGCGTCGACACGCGCTGGGGGCGTCGACATGCGCGGGGGGCGTCGACATGCGCGGGGGGGCGTCGACATGCTCTCGGTCGACACGCGAGGGGGGGGGGGGAGCTGCACGGAGGGGAGGGCTGAAGGCTGCACTGGCTTTGACCCTGTATTTGGAAAGTTTCCAAAAACGGGTCTGCCAGTGTCAAAAAATCGGCACTTAAACGGTAATATACCGTTTAAGTGCTGCGGTGTGAAAGGGGTTTTATCTGGCAGACCCGTTTTTGGAAACGTTTCCAAATACAGGGTCAAAGCCAGTTATGCGGTCTGAAAGCAGCATAAATGTGACATGTACCCTGCTTGGAGCTCGGTGCCTTGTTACGCTTGACATGCTATTATATTCTCCCGCTACGCCAACATGGTTGGTGAAGTAAGAACCAGCTGGTTTAAAAAAATAAAAAATCATGAAAAACTCATGTTGACATTGTCTTGTGTCTACCCATTTCGTGTTGACATTTTGACACTGTCGAACTATTGCATTTCGACCCTTTGACCATGTCAAACTTTTTACCCTGTTGACCTATTGCATGTCAACTTTTTGACGTAGAGCTATTGACTGTCTTTCTAGACAGTGTCGATCATTCAACTGGAACCAGCATTCAGTACGTATCCTGTACATTGCTTGACGTGTCCTGGTACAAGTGTAGATCTAGCACCCGGAACCAGCATGCAGCATGCATGTACATTGCTTGACTTGTCCTGGCACAGGTTGTAGATCTAGCACCCGGAACCAGCATGCAGTATTAACCCTGTACATTGCCTGACTTGTCCTGGTACAGGTTGTAGATCTAGCACCCGGAACCAGCATGCAGCATGCACCCTGTACATTGCTTGACTTGTCCTGGTACAGGTTGTAGATGTATCACCCGGAACCAGCATGCAGCATGCACCCTGTACATTGCTTGACTTGTCCTGGTACAGGTTGTAGATCTAGCACCCGGAACCAGCATGCAGTATGCACCCTGTACATTGCTTGACTTGTCCTGGTACAGGTTGTAGATCTAGCACCCGGAACCAGCATGCAGTATGCACCCTGTACATTGCTTGACGTGTCCTGATGCAGGTTGTAGATCAATCACCTGGAACCAGCATGCAGCATGCACCCTGTACATTGCTTGACTTATCCTGGTCAGGGTTGCCTACCTGACCCTCTCCTTCAGGGAGAAAATGCTCTGTGCCTGGACTTCCCAGGTATTGTATGATTGCCATCACTGTGGTGAAACACCTTTCTTATCAATTACCTCCCTCTGGCACAGGTTGTAGATTTGTCACCCAGAACCAGCATGCAGTATTCACCCTGTACTTTGTTTTACTTGTCCTGGTACAGGTTGTAGATCTAGCACCCAGAACCAGCATGCAGTATTCACCCTGTACTTTGTTTTACTTGTCCTGGTACAGGTTGTAGATCTAGCACCCAGAACCAGCATGCGGCATGCACTCTGTACATTGCTTGATGTGTCCTGGTACAGGTTGTAGATGTATCACCCGGAACCAGCATGCGGCATGCACTCTGTACATTGCTTGAGTTGTCCTGGTACATGTTGTAGATGTATCACCCGGAACCAGCATGCGGCATGCACCCTGTACATTGCTTGACTTGTCCTGGTACAGGTTGTAGATCTAGAGAAATAGGGGGAGGTTACGTCAGTCGCACAGAAATAAATTGGATTTCAATGCAAGGGTGGACCCTCCTTATATGAATTAAACACTTAATTAATGATAGGTATGAGGGTGTGCTACCACAGACACAGAAAGGACATGCTTAGAGAAAAGAAAAGGGTGTCTTTTGTTGGTGCACCTAGAGAAAAAGTTCATATAATAAAACGTCACTTTTATTTAATTCATTAAAATAGTTTGCGAAGATAAAAAGGAATTGACAAGACATGAGACAACAAATAGTGAAAATAAAAAAGGATAAAAATCCTTACACCTAGTGGAAACCCCACTGTCTATTATCCCAATGATTTTTAATATCCTGTGTGGCTCAAATTAATGGGTAAATTCCCGTTTAAGTGTAGCATAAATCACGGATTTTGCTAATATGTATCAACTATAGCAATAGACCCTGGGCTCACTCTAGTAGCTGCTGGAAAGCGCCTGAGCACGGGTAAAATTCCGTCTCAGCGCTCCTGCAGGCTTACTGGAGCCAGGGGTATCACGTCCTGTAGTTCTCCCACTGAGCAGTGTGAGAGGAGTGCCTGTATGCACTTCCTCGCTCAAGTGGTTTGAGAGCAGACAGGGACACTGACGGTTCTGGCGCCAGATACCGTCTCTGTGTCTGTTTTCTAGGCTCCGTGTCCAACGGTAAGCCTAGCGCAGCCAACAGGTTAAATACAATTTATAAATGGGGAAGGGAGAGTGGGGTATTAAACACACTAGGTGTGTAGTACAGTCGAGCGTACGCTTTCGCAACAAAGCTTCCTCAGGACCACCGGGCAAGCCGCCGGAAGCTCCTTAAGTACCGGTTCCTCCATGAATATTCATCATGTGCAAATTCAAGTGAATCGCCTATTGGTCAATTAATGTGGGTGTCATGTATTGTGCATTTGTCTACACCCACTGTCAGTATTTTCAAAACACGTAGGTTACACTTTGTTTATGAAGGTTGCCTTAGCAATCTCTACTCTCCTTGTTTGTGATGTACCCGTGTGGGTCTCTGTCTAGCTGTCAGTGCACCTTATGTTCACAGCGGGAGGGAGAGCCGCGAGTCACCGCCGTGCAACTCCGTGTAGTCGGAAAGCCTAAGTTCCCGTTCAGGAATAAAATAATTAATTGTCGCTGACAAGGGCATGCTGATCCATGATATAGAAAGAGAGAACGGCATGTAGCAGAGCCAGAGGGCTCGGCTACTGCCTGGACGTGCCGTCGGTCCAATCATATGGAGGCTGATCGTCCCGTGTGTATGCCATCCACTGTGTCAAAGTAGCGCATTCGTAGCGCTTATTATGCCATCCACTGTGTCAAAATAGCGCATTCTTACATGTATCAGCTGTGGTCATTTTGTATGTACTGTACAGTACGGGCATCGTTATTTGTTATACGGGAAAGGAAATCTTTTCATGCTGCCCATTGCTATAATCTGTCTTTCTTATGATATTGGGGTTTATGCTGTCACAGACAAATGCAATGGACAGAGATAAAGTATGTCTTCTTTTAGCGTCGACATGGACACCGCGGCAGGCGGAACACGTAACGCAGACCGTCCGACCTGATAAGTATATTGGTGGGCATGGGTGGGTGATTGGGATATAGTTGACACATATATGTGGATAAATTGGTGGGGGAGATTTGGGAATCCTGTGTCACTCCTCCAAAGAATTCAGCAGTATCCAGTGTATGATACGATTGGATCCGTTCAGTGGGTGTTCCTGTATTGCTGTATGTATTACAGGTAAATGTGTCAGCGGTGGTCATCTGGTATACCCTGTACGTTGTGGACAGTGTCACTTATTATGGGAACAGTACGGTCCCATCATAGTCAAGTCGCAATCACCACGCTGCACATCACCGTGTTTGTGTCGCGATCGCATCATTCGGGTTTATGCTGGCGCAGGCATTGTTAGGGACAGGGGTGACGTATGTACTGTTGTACGTCATGTCTTTTACATATAGCCACGACTGAGACACCGCGGCAGCGCTGGATACGCAAATTGGGCCGGCCGATTTGGTAAGTATACTGGTATTAATTATATGCGTACTCGAGTATTGCTACGCATATATATGGGTAAGTATGTCGTGGGGATCGGGAGGTGTACATCTATCCTCTGATGTCTCAGCGATATCCGACATGTGATAAAATTCAGTCCGCTTAATGGATGTTCCTTAGGGTAAGTTTGTTGTGTGTTCAAAGCACGCAAAGGAGAGGCATATAGGTTGGTGGTGTCATGGATGTAAATATCCCAGTTTTGTCATTCTTGAAGGGAGGGACGTGTATGTTCCCAAGTGTCCCGTCTCTTCGAATTGAGTTCTTAGTGACACGCTGGTGGCATTAGACACGGCGTGTGCACCCAATAGGTGTACATGTGGGTGGATGCTGGCTAGTACATGGACCCTTAGTTGCATAATTTGCATATGTATATATATGAGTTTATTGTAAGGTATGATATTAGCGGTATTTTTAGTACTTCGAAACCCGATATCCATGGTTGACACACGGTAAAAATGTGTCGACCAGAGTGCGTGATGCTATTATTGTGTAGATATCTGATGTCGTTGGGGCAGACCAGGTGTTGGGTGTGGAAGTAATATATGTTCATCATGGACATCTCTCGTGATTACATTAATGGAGTGTTCAAATTATTGGGGATACCCCACAATGGTCGACCCGATGAGTGTGTGAAAAAATAAGTTTGAGATATATCACTGCTGACAATAGCGCTAGAGCAGTGTGGGAGTGGTCAACATATCTAAATTGTCCTGTCTGTCTTTAATAAGACTCCGTATGGTCATGATGTAAAATTGCAGATTGAATATCGATAGAGGTTACATCAAGATGATGGGGGAAGGGGATTCTGAAAATGAGCTGGGTTGATTGTCTGGGATAAATCCCAATACGGTGGATATTGAATCGGATCAGAGGCCCTGAATCAATGTGATTATATAGTGGTATTACGCTGGAAGTGAGCTCTAGTGTGGGGATATTAGGGTTGAGAAAACCGTGAAAAGTGAAGAAATACAATACATATGAAACGGGTGAAAAGAAAATCACACGTGATGGAACTATAACCCTGAGGTGAGTGGATTTAGGTAGTGGGATATAGAGTGAGAATGGAATAAAATAATGTAATAAACCCTATGGGTCACGAGATATAAAGTGATGGATGTTCGTTTGGTGTCAATCCTTAAATAAGTGGATCCCTGTTAGGGGGGTGGGATTTCCCAATAGAGGGAGTGAAATCCAGTGCGGAATCGTGATCTAATAGAAGAAAATTGTCACACTGATTGAGGGAGTGACAGCTCTGTCATAAGTCATACTCAAAGTGCTGTATCAAGATGCTTGTTATCTGAACCTATCTAGCTTCACAACTGCGTATAGAAAATGTTTGATGCAAGATTCTTTTAATATGTGTGAAAAGGTGGAGATAACAGGCAAAACATGGTAGGTATTCAGAGATAAACCATATAGTTGTTCTCTTCATTAAGACCTTTCGGGGACATGCTCCCCATGAGAAAAATGAGTCTGGTCTCCTGTTTAAGGAGCTCCCTATCCCAGTCTCCCCTTCGGATGCCCATGGATACCTGAGTCATCCCATAAGCTTTGAGGCCACATGTGCTGCCATGGTGGTATCTTAAAAAATGTTTGGCCACTGGTGTGAGGGTTTTCCCTTGTTGTCGGTCCCTCTCCGCGTTCCTAATGCTTGTCAGATGTTCTGACAGGCGTTTTTTAAGAGGTCTTTTGGTTTTTCCAATGTAATTTTTGCCACAGGGGCACTGTAGGTTATATATAACCCCTGCGGTATCACATGTTATGTATTGTTTAATCTTCCACTTTTTGCCGTATTTGTCGGTGTATCCATTTTGTTGTGTCATATGTGGACATATCTTGCACGTGCCACATTTGAATGATCCTTTTTTTGTGATTTTAGGTTTAGTTGTTTTACTCTCAAAATGGCTGTGAACCAGTTGATCTCTGAGGTTGCTACACCGTCTCCAACTTATGTCAACTCGATTGCCTAAGATTTCATCCAGGTCTTTGTCGGTCTTGAGAATATTCAGGTGTCTATTAAGTGTGTCCTGAATTTCACGCCATTCCTGGCAGAATGTCCCGATGAAACGGATTTTCTCATGTGAGTCCGTTTGTTTGTGATTGTTAGGTACAAGCAGCCGTTCTCTTTCATATCTGCTGGTGTCTCTTCTTGCTTTGCGCACGGATCTCCTACTGTAACCCCTATTTAGGAGTCTGGTATCTAGTTCTTTAGCCCTCTTTTCGTATGTGTCATTATTAGAGCAGTTGCGCTTGGTTCTCAAATATTCCCCTTTGGGGAGTCCTTTGAGAACCGGAGGGAAGTGGGCACTACTGTTATGAAGTAGTGAGTTGGTCGCCGTGGTTTTTCGGAACAAATCAGTAGAAATTAGCCCATCTGTCTCTACGCTGATGCGGAGATCTAGGTATTCCACTTCCTTCTGGCTAGTGTGGTACGTCAGTCTCAGATTTAGATCATTGTTGTTCAATTTGTTGATGAAATCTATGAACTTGTTGATGTCCCCCTGCCATATGATGAACAGGTCATCAATGTACCGTAGCCAGATTAAGATGTGTTCAGTGTACTGTTCATTGTGTTCTGTGAACACATGTTCCCGCTCCCACCAACCCAGGTACAGGTTAGCGTACGTGGGGGCACACGTGCTCCCCATCGCAGTCCCCTGCACCTGGAGGTAGAAGCGGTCCTCACATACAAAGTAATTGCGGTACAACACGAAGCGCAGCAGCCTGGTAATAAATGAATTGAGAGGGGTGTCACGTTCCATACTGAGAAAATACTCAGCAGCCTGTATACCATTCTGATGTTTAATACTAGTATACAGGCTTTCGACGTCGCAGGTGACGAGCCAAGAGTCTGGGCTGAGTACAATGTCTTGTATTTTTTTGAGAACGTCCATCGTGTCACGTACATATGAGGGCAAACTGGTGACATATTTCCTCAAATGGAAGTCAACAAACTCACTCGCTTTTTCCGTAAGACCCCCTATGCCAGATATAATTGGCCTACCGGGTGGGTTCTGTTCACATTTGTGGATCTTAGGAAGGAGGTAGAGAGTTGGAATTCTCACCGTTTTTACTTCCAAGAACTCATATTGTGATTTGGTTATAGTCCCTTCTTGCCTGGCCTGGTCCAGAATTTTCTGGTATAATTCCAGGTAATCGTTGGTGGGGTTAAAGGTGAGTGGTTTATAGCAGGATGTGTCACTAAGTTGCCGCTTCAGCTCTTTTTTGTACATATCGGTAGCCCATAGCACAATGTTTCCTCCTTTGTCGGAGGGTTTCACGACTGTGTCCCCCCATTCTCTAATTTCCTTGAGTGCTCCTCTCTCAGCCACAGAGATATTATCATTATAGTGGCAAAAGGGTTTGTTGTTCTCTATCTTATCAAGGTCTCTGCTGACCATTTCCAGAAACACTCTTATTTGTGGGCATATTGAGACATCAGGGAGAAAGGTTGATTTTTTCTTTAGTCTGGGAATGTTAGCTCCTGCCCCATCAGTGGATTGGGTGTCGGGAGATTCATCGAATGATGTTTAGTGTGCACGCATATATAAGTGACTTTTCAGTTGCGGATATATGCGTGCACGCTGGTGTGGATATGGGCGGGTAGCTGACATCCGGTGATGTCAGCTACCCGCCCCCCACACCCGCGTCACTGCCTCATTACCATGAGAACGCCCAGCATTCTCATGGGAACGCCCATGGAACGCTGGGCGTTCCCATATGGTAATGGGGCAGCCCGGCGCCCCCCGCCCATCTCCGCCCCCCCACGCCGTCATGGGTGCACCCAGCGACCCGAAAGGTGCAGATACCCGCCTGCGCATGCGCAGACGCACAACATCGGTACTGCGTGCAAATGCACGCAGTACCGATTGGATCTGAATCAGGCCCATTATGCGTAATGCCCCCACATACCGCCACTTGTAGCGTCCCTTAAGCAATGCATCCAAAAGCGCCACTTACTGTAAATTTTCATATGAGCCTTCGCTGCTGCTGCAGGGAGAGATGGAGAGCGGTGCAGCTGCTTCTATGGGGAGAGGAGCAGGGCGCAGCGCAGAGCACGCTCCCACTCCCCTCCTGGTGTCCCCTCTAGCCGAGAGGACATTTGAAATATTGTGCGCGTTGTTGTGCGTGACGTCGGGGGAGGGCGCCGGCACCACATGATTAAAGGGGGGGGGGCGGGCTGAGGTGAAAGCGGGGAGAAGAATTGGAGCGGAAGCTGCAGGGGTGACAGTCATTGACAGCTGGGCAGAGAGCAGGGGGCTGCCCGGCTGTATTCAGAGCACTGCAGGTCACGGCTGTTTGAAATAATACCCCTTTCACAACAGAAAATGCAGGGATTTACCCGGGAATATTGTCCCAGGATCTGGCATTTTCTGGTGTGAGGGGGAGAGACAACCACTCCCCTCTCCCTACCCCCCTTTAACCAACCAGCTATATCTTTGGAACCAACTGAACCATTTACATGAGACCAGTATCATATTGAAGAACTTTTGAGTTGGCTTCGAATGATTTTGGTCCCGTGAAACTGGGCTGTTTGATTCCAGAGAAATCTGCCCTCAAAGAACATAAACAGTCATGAAATTACACTCAATATCCCTGGAACCAATTAACCCATATGGATCCAGCCTGGTATCAGATTGAAGGCCCAGCGATTTGGGTTTGACTGAGATAAACCTCGAGCTTCAGTGATGCCGAAGGGGGAACTGGCAGCCGTTGAACTGGGTGGGGGTTGGAATTAGCGGGTCCCATGTTATCCTATAGGGAAAATGTTCCAGCTTTGCCTGGCAGTATCTTCGGTTCCCAGGGGGCTAGAGATACAGGTCTGGACTCGTGGGTGTTCCGGTGCACCCCCGGACCACCCCCTAGATTCGCCTATGGTTGTAGATCTAGCACCCAGAACCAGCATGCACCATGCACTCTGTACATTGCTTGACGTGTCCTGGTACAGGTGGTAGATCTATCACCCGGAACCAGCATGCAGCATACACCCTGAAAATGAATCTACTACTCCAAAGTATTACTTATTAGCACTAAAGCTACACGGATAAAAGTAACGGGCAAGAAATATGTGGACGGCAGAAGTACAGTATGTGTGGGATGATAAAAAGCGCTCTCTCATTTCCTGCCCACGCAGTTATACCTTTTGAACATGAAGCCCTTTACTTCATCACTACCATACTGTGTTGTTGATCTGGTCGTAATTATTTATATGAAACTTCTTAGTGACCTGGTGAAAATATACATAAATGTTTCTTCCATTAAATAATGAGGTGTAGTGATAACAGGACAGATCAAACAAATGTTATTGCGAGGCTGAATGGAATCTAACATCAACAATAGTCAGTTATAAAGCAGCAGAAATCATGTGAGCTAGTTATCATGGGAGTTATTCTGGTTCACTCGCAAAGGCACAATCACTCTCTAATGGACAAAACCACATGCACTGCAGGTGGGGCAGATGTAACATTTGCAGAGAGAGTTAGATTTGGGTGGGGTTTGTACTTCAAAATGATATCTTTATTGCAGTGTAAAAATAAAGCAGCCAGTATTTACCCTGCACAGAAACACTAAAACACCCAAATCTAACTCTCTCTGCACATGTTACATCAGCCCCACCTGCAGTGCCTTTGGTTTTGTCCATTATGCAGCCCCCCAACACCTATTGTTACACAAAATATTTTAGTCACATATTTTGTCCAAACCCCACTACTTAATAATAAGTAAATGACAGGGGGGGGCGGGTACACATATACATACATACATACATACATACGAAAAATAGGGACAAATAGGGACAGTGCATGCTAAAAGGCGCCAGCAAAAAATGTAGGGTGTGGGGAAGGGTGTTGCCACATATTAGTACCAATTCACATTACACCACATACTGGGGGAAATTTACTAAGAATACGAATACAAATAATTGTATTCGTATTCTTGCTACGAATGAATACGACTGCATACCTCGTATGCAAAGTCGTGTTCCGGAGGGGGATTTACAAAGCAGTCATATACGACTGCTTTGTAACCCTCCGATGTCGTATTAATTCGTATTAGCTGGCCGTATATACGCCCGCTAATACGAATTCCTACAGTCAGTCTGCACGGATCAGTCAGATCCGTGCAGGCTGCAAGGTGTAAAACAAAATAGAAATAAAAATAAATAAATAAAAAAATCAACGTGGGGTCCTCCCCACAGCCATAACCAGCACCAGGCTGACAGAGCCGGGGCCGGTAATTAAAAATCAGGGAACCCGACAAATAGGGGTTCCCCGATTTTTAACAACCAGCCCCAGGCTCCAGGTCCGGGGCTGGTTCCCAAAATACGGAGGACAAAATGACTAGGGGTCCCCCGTATTTTAAGAACCAGCCCCAGGCCAAACCAGCCAGCAGGGTAATGTCACAGCCGGGGGACACTTATTATATAAGGTCCCGCGGCCAAAACATCACCCTACTGACCAGTCAGCCTGGCCAGGGGTCCTGGGGGAGTGGGGACCCCCCAATAAAGGGGTCCCTCCCTCCAGGACTTACCTGACCAGGCTGAAGCCTGGTGCTGTCTCCGGTGGCCCTGTGCGGTGGCCACCAGGCTGATTGATGTGTAAAAAAATAGATGTAAAACTATTGTTTAAAACTGTGGAACTATGAGTCCCAGCAAGCCTCCCCCGCAAGCTGGGACTTGGATCACCACAACACCGCCATGGACCTGGAGGACGACACGGACACCGACATGGACATGGAGGACGACACAGGACACCGGACACCAGGACCGAGGGCTACCTACGGGCTCAAGATAGGTAAGTATCAGTATGTAAGGGCTTTGGATGAATTAAAGTTTTATTTTCATTGTGTCAGTGTGTATTTATTGTACTATTTTTATTACTGTGGAACTACAAGTGCCAGCGGGCCCTTTAATGCCCCGCAGGCTGGGACTTGTGGTTCTCCAAGTCCCAGCTTGCGGGGGAGGCTTGCTGGGACTCATAGTTCCACAGTTTTAAACAATAGTTTTTCATCTATTTTTTTACACTTCAATCAGCCCGGAGGGGGGGGGGCTTTATTGGGGGGGGGGTCCCCACTCCCCCAGGACCCCTGGCCAGGCTGACTGGTCAGTAGGGTGATGTTTTGGCCGCGGGACCTTATATAATAAGTGTCCCCCGGCTGTGACATTACCCTGCTGGCTGGTTTGGCCTGGGGCTGGTTCTTAAAATACGGGGGACCCCTAGTCATTTTGTCCCCCGTATTTTGGGAACCAGCCCCGGACCTGGAGCCTGGGGCTGGTTGTAAAAAATCGGGGAACCCCTATTTGTCGGGTTCCCTAATTTTTTATTACCGGCCCCGGCTCTTTCAGCCTGGTGCTGGTTACAGCTGTGGGGGGGACCCCACAACGATTTTTTTTTCATTTATTTAATTATTGTTATATTTTGTTACACTAAAGCCTGCACGGATCTGACTGATCCGTGCAGGCTTCTGCCAAATACGACTGGAAAATAAGGTATATTTTCCTGCCATATATTTGTGGCAGTTTTACACTAATTAGTAGCCGTATTTTCTATACGGCTGCTTAGTAAATCAGGAACCACCATTCTTTTGAATGGTGATTCCTGTCGTATTCTATCGATGGTGTAGACATTCGTATTTGTAAATACAAATACGAATGTCCCATCAATATGAATACAAATATTTGTATTTTTGGCATAGTTAATGTCAAAAATACGAATTCACCCAAAAAAATCGTATTTTCATTGGAAAATACGATTTTTTTTCTACTAAATCATCTTAGTAAATTTCCCCCACTGTGTCAAGTAGAGCCCCTTTGACGCACTGTGATTATGTACACTCTAATGGCCATTACACATTGGTTCACTCGCAAAGGCACAATCACTCTCTAATGGACAAAACCATGTGCACTGCAGGTGGGGCTGATGTAACATGTATATCAAAGAAGTATTGTCTAATCTTTGCACTTCATCTAACAGGTTGCAGCTACTTAGAAACACCGGAACTTTCACCAAGTACCAAGAAACATTCACAAACAATAAAAATGTGTTCTAAAAATTAAGTGCCACCCAATTGTTAATAAAACAGTGTGGAAACAGATTTATGAAGAAAAAACACTTTCCTCCTCGGGATTTCTGTTTCCTTTTGCTCCCTTTTCCTTATCCTAAAAGGTTTTAAAGAAAACAAAAAAATAGTGCAATATTGTCTGTATCGGATGGAATTTATTATTTTGTCAAGTTCACACTCACATGTTGTCTTCACATAAATAGGCATATTATTCCATCCATATGGAATTCAGAATTCTTTAGATTCCTGGAATCCTTTCATGATCCCACTTTAAAGAACTCCAAAAATGCAGACAGTGCAATAACGTTTTTGTACCACACAATATATTTATTCATAGATACACTTACAATTTAAAAGAATTAAAAATGAATATCACCATATCAATATGGTATCCAGGGGAAGCCAGAGTTCTATGGTGGAATTCCAGATGATATTGGAAAGGGGGACACCTGTTCAGTTCCGGTTACTGTCCATGTATTTCCCCTCCTAGTCACACTGAAAGAAGTTCTCTGGTCATCCAATTTAAGCAGTCTCCTGTGTCTTAGCGCTTTCGGACTCACAAATAGTCCTTCATCAGAGGCATGCCATTACATATTAAGCCGCACACCATAATGCCGATTACATTTTAAAGTGCACACCCTAATGCCCATTACATATTAAGCCACACACCGCATTGCCCATTACATATTATGCCACACACCATAAGGACTATTACATATTATGCCACACACCGTAATGCCCATGATATATTATGCCACACACCGTAATTGATTATTACATATTATGCAACACACACCATAATTACTATTACATATTAAGCCACACACCGTATGCTCATGACATATTATGCCGCATACCATATTGGCTATTACACTTTATACCACATAACTGCAACTTACCTACATGCTCATTTCCAGGAGTTACATACTTGTTGCCAGGAGTTTCTTGCTTGATGTTAGTGGTTTCATGCTTGCTGCCATTGTTTAGAACGTGTTGCCCGGGGGTGACATACTCTCATATTTGCCAAGGGTTTCATGCTCATTGCCACTGGGAGAGAGGGAGTTTAAATGCTCCTTGCCAGGTGTTACATGTTCCTTTCCATGGGTTTCATACTGGTTGCCAGTGGTTTCATACTTGTTGCCATGGGGGGGTGATTAAATGCTCATTGCCACATAAGAGTTACATGCTTGTTGCCATGGGGGAATAAATGCACATTACAAGGGGGAGTAATATGCTCATTGCCCAGGGAGAGTTACATGCTTATTGCCATGGTGGAATACATGCTCATTGCCAGGGGGAATTACTGGCTGCTTGCCTAGGGGTGTGCACAACAGTTTTACACTGTACGCCAGTGCTCCCAGAAACCACACTTCCAGATAGCGCTGGGCGCTCTGTGCTCCCTCCTGCATCTGTCTTTATGTGTTCTGTGAGTACGGGGTGGGGGGATCGGGCAGAAGAGGCCCCGTGGCTGTGTCCTGTGAGCATGGGGGCTCAGCGTGCAGGAGGCTGCTGTGTACAAAATGCTCTGTCAGAGTAGCAGGGCCCAGGACAAGGGTCCCCATAGCCCCCCATGTTGACCTTGAAAAGAGATAAATACTAAGGTGATAAAGAGTGTTAATTGTTCAGCCAATCAGCTCATCACTGGCATATTTCAAGCACAGCCTATATCAAGTCAGTTAGGAGCTGATTGGCTGGATGTTTGTAACTCTTTATCACCCTCGCCTCTATATATTTTTAAGGCGTAATACCTCTGCCGCAGTATGCTCTGAGCTACTGTAAATGGGGGGGGGGGGGGGGGGGTAATTCAAACCTGATCACTGATGAGCATATTAGCAGGTAGACGCCACCCGCTACAGTGAAATTCTGCTTTGCAGCGCAAATGAATGTATGCGTCTGGTGTAGAATTCGCAGCCAAGCAAAAACTTCCAAGGCCCTTTGTTAATACTCACCACCAAATTATTTTTCACGTTGGGTACCAGACATCGCAAACTAGGAGTAGCTGGAGACTTACTCTGAGCCTGCAATGAATACAGGCAAAACCAGCCTGGACCTGACACCGCACTGACACATTTTGACAGGTGGAGCTAATTATTTCACTTGTGATTCTGTGTGGAGACCTGGAAAACCTGAACTGTTGGGGGTCCTTGAGGACCGAGGTTGAGACCCACTGGTGGAAACCATCCATTTAGTGGATACAGTATATGCCTTTTTCCACCGCCAATTAAGTCCAGGAATACGCGATGCGTGCAATGAGTTCTAGCCCGGCAGCATCTTAACTTAATGCTGGCCATTGCACATTTGCAGCCGTACAATTAGGTCAACGGGGGGGGGGGGTTCAGGTTCTCTCGAGGGGGCGGAGTTGGCCAAGGGGGTGGTAGGTTGTGAGATGTGTGTATGCGTGTGGTTATTGTTATAGGATGTGGTGTGTGCATAGGCAAATCTAAGGGCTAGCCAGGGGGTTCACATGACCACCCATTAGACCTGGCTGGAGCTGGTACAGTCTACTGCTGTCCCCTCTCCCAAGAACCCCCCCTCCTGCACTTAGCAGTGAGACATACCCTCCGTACCTCTCAGCATAGGTATCACTGCCTTCAATGCTGCCCCCCACTCCATTGCCCCTAACAGTAGACATCTCCTCTCCCCCTCCTCACCTTGCTCCTTGCATCTGGCCATCCCCTCCACACGTTGCTGCACTGGCATCTCCTCCTTCAATGTCCCCCAACTGCAACTCATGCGGGGGGGATGCCAGTGGTGCGGCCTGGGGATGGCCGGTTGCAAGGACCGTGGTGAGAGGAGATATCGGTCTGTGAGGGATGGGTGAGGAGGGCAGCATTGGAAGCAGAGATATTGGTGCTGCAAGGTACGGAGGGGAGAGGGGATCACCCCGACCATCACAAGTTTTTTTTTCTTCAGTGTGTGTGATGTAATTTTGGTGTTGAATATCAGAGTGCAGACGGAGGAGGACCCAGATACCCGCTGATGCAGGAGAGGGCTGCAGGAGAGGTACCGGGGGATGTGGTGGGGTGAGTAAGGTACAGGCAGCTGGGATGATGAAGGTGTTCTGCAGCAGAGGTACAGGGGGTGGCATGGAGTGCCGCAGCAGAGGAACAGGGGGGGATGGAGTGCCACGGGGGTGGTGCACTGGGAATGCCCCACAGCAGCGCAAAGGGGGGTATGACTTACTGGAGCGTGATCCCCACTAAGCCTCGGACACTTTTAATGAGGCCATGTCCCCTTTCAGCGCCTTCACGAGGCTTCCGACTACAGGAGTAGTTGAATCTGGGACCATCAATTACCCTATTTCTAAATTCGCCAGTGTGTGTGTGTGTGTGTATAGTTAGGGTTAGGATTTGGGGGTATTTGTGTGGTTAGGGTCAGCCTATGAGGGGCTGTGTATGGTTAGGGTCAGCCTATGAGGGGCTGTGTATGGTTAGGGTCAGCCTATGAGGGGCTGTGTATGGTTAGGGTCAGCCTATGAGGGACTGTGTATGGTTAGGGTTAGCCTGTGGGGCTGTGTATAGTTAGGTATAAGATGCGGGGGTGTTTGTATGGTTAGGGTCAGGCTGGAGGGTATGTGTATGGTTACAGTTCAGCTGCGGTGTTATCTCCCTTGTCCCACTCTTTCTCTTTCTGAATCTCTCTCACTTCTACCCCTCTCTCTCCCTCTCTGAATCTGTCTCCCCCTCTCTCTCTTTCTGATACTGTTTGCACCTTTCTCTTTGTGATGCTGTTCCTCCTTTTCTGTTACTGATTTCACATCCCACCCCCCCTTTTCTGTATATAGCTGCCCTTTACAATGCTGACACTTACAGGTTTTGGCCTCGGGGTGCTAGAAGTGATCCGATTGGATCTCTCTAGAGCACAATATGGAGGGATGCAAGACCATGGGTTTCTATATGGTATCCCTCGTCACTAGAGCCTGGCATTGCCAGGCTTAGTACATATAGGGGTGATTCTGTTTTGCAGAAGCAAACTCCTTCTTTAATGGACAAAACCATGTGCACTGCAGGGGGGCAGATGTAAAATGTGCAGAGAGAATTAGATTTGGGCGAGTTATTTTGTTTCTGTGCAGAGTAAAAACTGGCTGCTTTATTAGCTGGCTGAAATATACACTGCAATTTAGATTTCAATTTGAACACCCGCCCACAAATCTAACTCTTTCTGCACATGCTACTTCAGCCCCACCTGTAGTGCACATGGTTTTGTCCATTAAAGAAGGGGTTTGCGTTTTTAATCCAACCAGAATCATCCTTCTAGTCCCAAAGGCTTTTGGTGTATCTTTCCATTAGTACGCCCTGTCCATACCGCCAAAACTGTAAAAGAAAAAAAAAAACATCTCGATGCAGAGACAATTCACCCAAGATTATGCTTTTATGTGTTTTCTAAGAATCATGACTTTGTGATGAGATCTCGTCCCTTCCCAGGAAACTCTGAGTTTTTCACAGATGCTGAGTATCTTCATTCATAATCAGTTCTTATTCAAAGACACAAAATAGATGCTGCAGACGTTGCAGGAAACATAACAAACTAATGGATGCTATCTAGTCACAAACAACTTTTTGTTCTCAGTACAATGACTGGAAGGAGGTGTATGTGCTAAACAAATGCCGGCTTCACTGCAAACAATTATTTGCTGGAAAGTGTTTATAAAGTTGAAATGTATTTGAATATTTCATAATAAACTCATTTTTAATGCTCCATGTTGCTCCTGGCAAGCATTCTTGGGCTTGTCACCTGTTTGCCAAGAGTATAATGTATTTTGCAAGCTTATGCACTACACATGTGCTTTAAGTGTGGCTGAAACCAGGAATTCTGTTGCCTGGGTCAAGGCAGTAATTTGGTGCCCCTCTGAAAAATACCACTGTGTGTGTGTGTGTGTGTGTGTTGTACAGGATACCACGGCACTCACCAGTCCCATCGCCAAGGGTCCCCATTTCACTGCAAGTCCTACTCTAACAACCAGACTCTTAAGGACCTGGAAACTGCTTACACATTGGGGGAAATTTGTCTAAGAAGGCCGATTATGGCCGATCCCATGAACGAAAATGTACAAAGCTGCCCTATTCTCTGGATTCCTGTTTTCCGATGACAAAGTCCTTCATATTTGACTGCCAAATTTACCGGCAGCCAAATACGGACGAATCGACAGGATCACACAGATCAGTGAAATCTGTGCAATGCTTCTCTGCATAAAAACAATACAAAAGTAAACAAAGAATTTAAAAAAATGGTGTTGGGTTCCCCCACCCAGCTATAACCAGCCCTGGGCTCATTGAGTGGGTCTGGGATGCAGAAATACAAGTGGGAAAATTAAATGGGGTCTCCCTGTGTTTTTGTAAGCAGTATCAGGCTCTTGGCCCAGTCCTGGTCCCCAAAATACGGGGGACAAAAGGAGTAGCGGTTCCCTGTATTTTGGAAACCTATAGGGGGCTCAAACAGCCAGCAGTGACATGCCACAGCCGGGGGACACCGTTTACATAAGGTACCCAGCCAAAGCATGATCACCATGACCGGTCAGCCCTGGGCCGGTTGGGGGGGGAGTGGGGACCCCCCCAATAAAGAGGTTCTCCTTCCCCCTCCAGGACTCCCCCCAACAGGCTGTTCCTGCCACTTCTAGACTATCGGGTCCACTGTATGCCTGTCCTCTTCTCCAGTAGAATCCATAGAGTACCTGTGAAAAGTTATACTCACCATCCCATCTGGCGTACATTGCGTCCTCTTCGTTCCATGTAGGCATCCATGGCTGTGTAAAAAATAAATAAACCAAAGCCTTATCCAGAGCACTGAGGGAATCCCTGGCACCTCCCTGAGCCAATCAGGGACGGGCTCCACGCCAATTTGGCTCTGCGCAGCTCCATAGAAGCCCATGTTATGAATTTAACATGGGATTCTATGGTGGGAACAAGCATCTCAGTCTGACCACAAGGGCCCTTAATGGGGTCACCTTGCGGTCAGGCTGAGTTGTTGGTTCCCACTATAGAGGAACACGGAGGACATGCTGCCACCGAACAGAAGGTACAGTGACACAGCTGAGCATGGCTTTACGGATGTCGATTCAATATTCCCAGTAATCTGTGGACCAGCTATCAGGGTGCACAGTGCCACAAATGTGGACTGGGGGCCTTTACGATGGGGGTGGAATGCTCACTAAGCCCATATGTTAAGAGGACCCTACAGCTCACCGCACATTAGTATGCCAGGGCACAGTCCTCTCCTTCCAGCTCCCAGGTCATGTAACCCCATAGCCCCCTAGTTGCGACTATGCCTTGGATGAGTATAGAACTGGATTGAGGGCCACATCGTATATGAAGGACCTATTCATATAAGAGGAGGAGATGTGACCAGTGCTGTTTGGGTGTGGCCAATGTAATGTACAGCTCAAGTCTCCCCAAACATATAAAAGTATAAATCAAAGGATGTCCTTGTGTTTGGATGATGTGAATGGCAGCAATGTGCTGGCACAGATGTATGCTCAATGCCAATGGTGCGTGTGCAAAATACTCTGGAACAATTTAAATAAAATTTGCATAGAAAAAAAAATGATATAACCCCTTTCAAGTCAATTTACTAGTAGGTATGGCTATGTATCTTAGGGCGGAGTTGTCATCAACCATGTGCACTGCAGCTGGGGCAGATGTAACTTGTGCAGAGAAAATTAGGGTGGGGGTTTTACTTCAAAGTGAGATCTATATTGCAGTTTAAAATTAAATCAGTCCGTATTTTCCCTGCACAGAAACAAAATAACTCACCCAAATCTAATTCTCTCTGCACATGTTACATCTGCCCCCTGCAGTGCACATGGTTTTGTCCATTTGAGACGGAATTTGCTTTGCGAGTGAACCAGAATAAAAGCCATAATGTATGTTCTGCTGGGCACCACTGATAGAATGAATAACTCTGCATATGGGTGTGGTATGACTTGTCAACAGTGACCATGTTGACATTCAGTATGTCTTCATGGATATGTCGACATGATGAACTATCAACAAACTATCCCTGGTTGAATAGTGGTCTCTTACCATTTCTCATTGGCAGCTCCAGCTTCTCAGTAGACATGTAATACTCTTGTATTTGTATTAGAGTATCTCTCCCCCAGTGCCAAATTGCCCACCCTGCTCTTCTGCCACATGCTCCCAGCATATGGGGTTCAAAACTGTTTGTTAGACCAATTCATGTTTACAATATACTGCCACAATTAAAGACAATAAACAGAAGTGTTTAAAATACTGGGCGAGATTCAGCAAGCTGAAAATGCCGTAAAACCCCTGTTTTCGGGGGTTTTACCGCATTTTCATATGCAGCAAAGCCCCATTGCTGGGGCTTCGCTGTGGGGGGTTACGCCAGTTCCTATTTGGCGTAACCCCATGGAAGCCTATGGGCTTCCCTTCGCATCCCCCACCACCCGGCACGCCCCCCGCCGATCTGCGCCGCACCCCCCTCACCTGTGTCCGGGCAGCCTCCTGCTGTGCTGCCCGGACCAGTGATTTCCTCCTGCCTGCACCACTTCTGAGTGCAGGGAGGAGGAACCGGAGCCCTTACAGCTGTGTAAGGGTTCCAGCAGGGAGGGGGGACCCGGTGCACATCGCCGGGCATCGCTTTTGCGTTGATAATCGCATATGTTACTGCATATGCGATTATTAACTATGCGAATGCCGGCGACGTGCACTGGAGATTATTAGTGAATCCCGCCCACTATACCTAAATAACAAAACTTAATGCATTGTTTACTGAACTTACTGTACTGTCAGTTATCAGGGATTTTTTTGCAAAGTCGGTCACTTTGCACTAGGACAAGCTCGTACTCTTTTTTTCTATGCTAAAGTATATGAATGAACCACTCTAAGACATCCTGACATAATTTTAACTAGATCGGAGCTTCTTCATAGGTTTCGTTATTTTCATCTAAAAAGCAAAACTTTCGGTGCCTTGCCAGAAAAGAAGATATTGACTCAGAGCAAAACGCTTTTGTACATTTCTTATTCAGCTCAAGTCGTAACTTTCCCACACTAGCCGCTTCTGAATATCTCAATTTCAACTTTTTCACTCAGCCCTAATGTATGTACAGATGGAGCCACGCTCATCTAGCCTGCCTATGGCGTTTGGCACGCCAACTCGCCACAGCACACCTAGTTGCACTGTAGCGCAGTAAGTAGCACAGCTTGGCATCTGGCGTATGGCATTACCCGATGAGTGCAATACCTGCGATCATCCACCAGATGTCGCTTTTTAAAATCATCACTGCGCATGCGTCAGTTGTGTAATGCAAATCCGGAATGCGTGTGCGTGCAGTGTCTATTGAAATGCATTGTAGTGAAATAACTACGTTACTGTACATTACTGTACTGTTCAGTTTGTTAGATGGACACTTTTCCAAAAATACTATTGCGTAGACGTGCGTCTCATTATGCTATTTATAATGCGCTATGTTGATAAGTGAGCGAGTATACAGTACTGTAGAAAGTACTATAGAATGTACTATAGAAAGTAGAATGGGGCGCGTGTGTGTAAGACGCTTGTGCATCCCATTCTCAGCAAACCGTGTGTTGAGATGGGTGCTTGTGGAGTGAAAGCAGCAAACAGAACCGCGTATCCATACTGTAGGTTCCACTTGTGTAAGGGCACTGCTATCCGTGTGTCTCATTATGCTACACTGGTTAAACACAGATTTATGCTACAGTAGGTAGGTCACACAGTACGAGCAGGCCAGACTCGAGCACCGAGGCAGTAGCGCACGCAGGGGGGGTTTCTGAGTACCCAGAAACCCCCCCAGGAGTCTAATGGCCCTCAGCTGAAGGCTGAGGATCTCCTCTTTCCATGGGTATAAGAATTGTAAAAATCGGGCATTGGGAACCGGAGATATCTGATTTCAAAGCAGTGGTCCCCATCCAAGCCTGTTAATTGTTATTCCCAGTCAGATATTTCAGGTTCTGTCTGACTTAGAGTTTTTCTGAGGGTATATTCCAAAATCTAGGACTCTCCCCCTTTAACAGACACTGGTAGATTGTCTCTACTCTTCCCAAAACCAGAGATATCAGCCAGTGGCGTACCTAGATATTTGTGGGCAAATGTTTGTAAGGGCCCCCTATTTAGCAACTGATGGTGATAAAATGTATGTAAATACATATTATGTAGACAGCAAAGATGGGCCCCCTTCAGCTCTGGGCCCCATAGCAGCTGCACCTCTTGCACCTATGGTAGTTACGCCCTTGATATCAGCCTTCCAGCAGCTGGTTACTGCTCCAGCTCCACACACCTGGTATGTAGTTTTACAGTATATACTCGTGAGCAGATTGCTCTGCCTCCTGAACTCTGATCCCCTAGTCCCCAATAACATTTGGTAGGAGGGATTCTCTAGTTTTTAATTCCATTAAAATCTAAGAAATCTATTTCCGGGAACTGGAGATATCTGAAGTCAAGCAAGCTGTCCTCCCACCAGAAAATTATGAATAATGAGCCCACTCCACTATACACCCCTCCTCTGCATATTAAACATCCTCTACCACCCTGGAAGTTATGTATCAGGGCCCCTTCATTCAGCCCAATGCCCCCTTCTCCCACCCCATCTCCCACCAACTGTGCAGTAAAGGTAATTTGTGGAAATTACTGATCCAGGCCCTACATGCTGAACGGTTGACATAATACCCCCTACCACCCGCGGGACATCAAAGCTTCCCCCACCCCTACCGCTGGAGGATTGGTAGGGGCCCCAATACATTGCTATGCCCAGGGGTCTACACTGCTGTTGACACCCATGTATGTATGTATGTATATGTATGTATGTATGTATGTATGTATGTATAAAAAAAAATTTCATTATTATTATTTATATATATTTGGTCTATCTATAATACTTTAACTGACCCGGCATATACTGGGTCACCTAAGTGTCCATCTCCGTACTTTGCTCCACCCCTCTGGAAACCCCCTTCTGAAAATCCTGCGTTTACCACTGCGAGGGGGTTAACAAAATGGCTACTGGGTGTCAGTCAGGGCTTCATGGGAGCTCACAAGTATGGAGCTATCAATAGTTTTTTTTTTCCATTTGTGTAAGGGCACTGCTGTACATGAATCTCATTATGCTTCACTAGTTAAACACAGAATTACGCTACAGCATGAATGACATACAGTACAAGTAGGCCAGACTAGTGCACCGAGCAGGTTAACAAAATGGCTACCGAGCATGAACCATGGCTTTGTGGAAGACCACATCTATGGAGCGAGCAATGGCATAGGTTTTACATGTCTTAAGGGAATGCTGAATGTGAATCTGGTTACGCTAGTGAAAACACATAGAAGCTGCTGACAAAGGCACAGAAGTTGCAATGATCAAACCGCAGCTCAGGTCCCCTACCTGCACCGCTGTCCAGGTTTGGGTGCACCTGCTGTACAACAGGGAGCTGAGCCCCTTGCAGGAGCTGACCCACCTGAGCTCACTGTCACCTCCCTGCAGTCCAGAAATGGCGCCCTAGGCTGCCAGAAACCCCCGAAAGCTGGGCGGAGAATTGGAGCAAACCCCAACTGCAGTTGCTTGACACTTCCCTTTATGGTGTTACATAAACTGACACATTTCCCCATAGACAATAATGGGCCAGTTCATTTAGACCCACCATGGGTTCTGACACTTGCCGTTAGCCTTCTGTGGTCTCAGAAACTTACCTCTGAAAGCTAAACATCTCCCCTCCAATAAGAGCCTAGATCTGAACCGATTAGACAACCAAAACTGGATAAATTAAGATTTAAGCCCATTTTAATTTATCCATAGGGTTAAGCTATAGCAATTCTATAGCAACATGATTTTTTTCACCATTGCTGCTGACACTGTAACACATGCTGCACTATATAATTAGAGAAGGACAGATTATCATTCCAACCAGCAGCTCATTGGCCATATTGACTATGGGACATAGATGCTCACAAACTTCCCCATTGTCCATGTTTTACCTAGTTTAATGAGATGCTAGTTAATGCTGTTTGGTCAAACCCACCTCTTCCCTCCCCTGGGAGACTGATCTTTTCACAGTCAAGGAAGCCAGCGTGAATACTGTCCCCTAGCCAGAAACCCCTGCAAGCTGGGCAAACAATTGGAAGGGATCCTACCCACGGTTGCTTGCTGCTTACCTTGCCTGTATCATATAAACTAAAAGCAAACCTACCCCAAAAGCCAATAGTCTCCTCTTTTATATGGTACCAATCTCGAGTTCTAGGGCAGAATCGGAGATATTCCCTTTACTTGCCACTTCTCTGTGAACTACAGTTATGGTTTTATTGCTGGATTCATTTTTTTTTGGGTCTCATGGCGCTGAAAACACAGGGGCCCTAAACTCTTCCCCACTCACTTAACCAATGATTTGCTTACATGCATCTACAGATAGAATCGCCATCCGCCAGCCTGTATATATACAAACACTTACATATACAGAGGCGTTACTACCATTGGGGCAGCACCCGGGGCCCTAAGGTCTAAGAGGCCCAGACCAGAAAGGAGCTTTTTCCTGGCTCAGCAAAGGGAGAAGAGTGGGCCCCACTGCCTGTGGAACCTGCCCCTTAATTCTGTGAGGCAGGATTGACCGTCTGTGTTTGCAGCCGCATTAGTCTGCCATCTGAGCCAGACTGATCCTACAGAGCGATTGTCAGATTGGGCTGATTGGAACAAAATCCTGGTAATGGATGAGAGCAAATGACAGTTGACCATTTGTTTTGAAATGCTGGAAAACTGCCAAACTGCCATTCAGATACTACCAGGTTTTTGTTCCAACCAGCCAAATCTGACAATCGATCTGTAGATGTATGGCCAGCTTAATGCTGCTTGTCAGTACTGCAGATCACAGACACTTCTTCTAATTCACAGAGCTGTGAATGCTACCTGAATCCGGTGCAGTTGGTGTTGTCAGAGCATGCTTGTTTAAATGCCATGCTGAGGAAAGCAATGGGGACAAGGCCTCCTTTCACAGGCAGGGCAGTGGCCGCTGTGTTCCCATTGTTGGAAATGATTGTGCGGGTGTTGCTATTGCAGAGTTACAGTATATAGCCACACTACAGTGGATAACCCAGACTATTAGCAGCCAATTACTTAAGCAGTGGTGTTGGCTTTTTTGATAGACAGTCGTACCCACTGTTATATGTACACTGGTAATAGTGTTGATCTGCTGAAAATCAGGGTTTCATACAGCACACCTGACGGGGAGAGTATACTCCTTTATGGCAGTAGTTAGACAGGTCTCTCAGGGGATCTAAATAGGAGACTTCTCTCTACCACCATGTCACTACATAGTCTAATACAGTATACAAATTAGATGGTCCTTGGACATTCTTAATAGTGAAGTTGGTGGTCATCTTAGGACAGGGTATGAGGCCTTCTTGAATGACAGAAAGATTGAAGTCTGTGTAGTACAACACTTCTTTCAACACCCACCCTACCTACAGATGGAGCCGGCTTTAACTTTGCTTGCGTGCCCCTTGGCAAAAGGAGCCTGCCGCCGGTCCCCACCGCCTCCCCCGTTGGTCCCCCTCGCCGCCCGACCCCCCGCCCGAACTGGGCAGCGTCTCCCTAAAGCGGAGACGGGCAGGTAGACGCTGCCCAGCCGCCGTGATACTAGACGCGCGTGCATGTGAGACGCACGTGTGTCCCAGTCTTTATCGCCGGCGCTCGCCAGTGCAAGGGATCTGGCGAGTGCCGGCCAAGGATGGCTGACGCTCCATCTGTGGGTATACCCCCCCCCCCAGGGAAATATTCCACTCAGAGGTTAAGCACCTTACACAATGGGTGACTTTTTGCTGAAAGCCGCTCAGTTTACTTGTCTGAGAGGCTTTCAACTCGAAAGGTGCTCAGTGTGTACCAGGGGCTGGCTGGCAACTTTCAGCCTGGGGGGCAAACATAAGACAGTGGCCCCGCTTTTTCTACCAGCGCATGAAATGAGATTCAGTGTTGGCGGCCTGGTTTGCTTAATCAGCAGGAATGGGCTTAGAATACCGCCTGTAAGAAACCAGCAAGTAGAACACAAAACACTATCTGACGCATGCGCAGAAAGATGCAAACGCACTCTATGGGCACTGGGAGGAGACCGATTAAATCCCATTCAGTACATATTGCAAAAAGAAGCCCATAGGCTTCGATAACGCAATGCCATTTACAGATGGCAATGCCCACCAAGTCCATGCTCTAGAATGTATCCCATTCAGGAGCTTGGTGTATATGAGAAATGTGGTTGGACCGCTGAATACGGATTTTCAAAGGTTTAGCCACATTTTTGCCTTTGGTGCACCCTGCCCCAGTGAGTACACAGAACCGAATCTAGTGTAGGAAACAATATATTACAAAATAAATTAAAAATAATGGAGTCCTATTCATAAGTCCCAAATATAACTGAGCCCTCTATACCCACCGCTACATCACTGACCCCTCTATACCCTACAGTACTGACCCCTCCGCTACATCACTGACCCCTCTATACCCTACAGTACTGACCCCTCTATACCCTCCGCTACATCACTGACCCCTCTATACCCTACAGTACTGACCCATCTATACCCTACTGACCCCTCTATACCCGCCACTACACTACTGACCCCTCTATACCCACTACTACATCACTGACCCCTCTATACCCTACAGTACTGACCCCTCTATACCCTCCGCTACATCACTGACCCCTCTATACCCTACAGTACTGACCCATCTATACCCTACTGACCCCTCTATTCCCGCCACTACACTACTGACCCCTCTATACCCACTACTACATTACTGACCCCTCTGTATCCACTACTACATTACTGACCCCTCTATACCCTACACTACTGATCCGTCTATATGCTCCCCTACACTACTGACCCCACTATACCTGCCACCACACTACATTACTGACCCCACTATGCCCACCATTACATTACTGACCCCTCTATACCCTACACTACTGATCCGTCTATATGCTCCCCTACACTACTGACCCCACTATACCCACCACTACTGACCCCACTATACCTGCCACCACACTACATTACTGACCCCACTTTGCCCACCATTACATTACTGACCCCTCTAATCCCTACACTACATCACTGATCCCTCTATACCAAATACATTACTGACCCCCTCTATAAGCTACACTAATTAACTGTGTACACCCTTGTACACAACTGACCCATCTAAACTCACCACTAAAATACATACCCATCTTTACAGAGGGCTAGCGGGTCGCTGCTAATACCATGTTACAGAAGGATGGTATGGGGATTATGGCACCCTCCGCGGTTTGGCGGTCTGGGCTACGGCCCTGCCCGCCCCTTAAATACATGCACAATTAGTTACACACACAAAAACAACAAGCCCCCCCTTCCAACAACACTACTGATGTATTTTTCCTCACACACATATAATAAAGAAAATACCAGCAAACCCCCCTCCCCCCACACACATTATGTATGCAACAGCCACACATATTTTTACACTCACATGCAAACACATAGTCCCCCCCCCCACACACACACACACTAAACAAGATAACTCCCCCACACTCACACACACATTATGTATGCAAGTTACACATATATTATTACACTCACATGCAGATACATAGTACACAAACACACACACACACACACACACACACACTAAACAAGATAACTCCCCCACACTCACATTATGTATGCAAGTTACACATATATATTTTTTTTTCATCATTGGTTATTACACTCACATGCTGACACATAGTACATAGTACATACACACTAAACAAGATAACTCCCCAACACTCACACACACATTATGTATGCAAGTTACACATATATTATTACACTCACATGCTGATACATAGTACACACACATAAACACACTAAACAAGATAACATCCCCCCCCCCCCCCCCCCCAATGTATAAAACAATGACACAAATTTTTCCACATAAAGTCAGACACACATTTAATGAAGAAAAAAACAGCTCCCACCCACATATCCCTACACATGACTCTTTCCACTAAAGCACTTACCAAGGGGGGCAGCTTCTGTACAAGGTGGAGAAGGGAGGGAGCTGCATTCATATCATGCTGCCCGGGAGGAGAGAAGAGTAGGAGGTCGGGACACAGGAGGGGAGGGGCCAGCCTGTATGGGAGCTCAGCTCATTGGTGGCTGGTCCCAGGAGAGGGGCTGGCCCTAGTAATCAAGTCTTGCAGCTGTATAGGCTCCGTCCTGGCTGCGCTGTGTGTGTCCCTGAACAGACTGAACGGCTGTCAGAGACATCAGTGCAGCGAGGAGCACACGCTGCAAAGCCTCCCGGCCACATGAATGTGCAAGCGCAGCACACACCTGTGGCCCCAAACAGGTACAGTGTGCTGGCCTGGGGGGCAACTGGCACCCTGCCCCCCTGCCCAGCCCGCCACTGGTGTGTACGGGGAAGTGGTGAGCGATGATTAATGCTCCCGCATCATCGCTGGCCCAGTCGTTCATCTACTGGTATTACCAACAGGTGAGTGATGGGGTGGATGGCTTTCCATAGCGATGATGAAAGATATTCAAACACATTTCTGTATGCTGTATTTGACTATCGGCAATGTAGAGGTCGAATATTGCACCCTTTTAAGAAGTCTTCGACCGTCACATTAGGGCCGTTGTGAAAGGCCTGTTTTTAGTGTGGAATGTTCCAGAAGATATCAAATTAATTTATAATATGTGGATATTGCTCTTTTAGTTAATTTGCCCAGAGGATTGTCCCAATCCCTAGCCTGCCAAGTTTTTAGCTTTTATTACATGTCTGATGTCTTGTGCTTGGTTTCCATGGACATTAGTGCATTCCATAGAACAGGCATTCCCAACCATGGTCCTCAAGGCACACCAACAGTGCAGGTTTTGTAGATATCCAGGCTTGAGCACAGGTGACTTAATTAGTATCTGAGGGATTCTGATTAAACCATCTGTGCTAAAGCCTGGATATCACTAAAACCTGCACTGTTGGTGTGCCTTGAGGACCATGGTTGGGAATGCCTGCCATAGAAGCTTGTGTTGTCTGGGGGTCACTTGTGTACTGTATAGCAAATGACACTTTGTCCACAGCAGCCTGACGAAAGAACATTGCATTGCTGAAACATTGGTGAGATGGTACAGTACAGTAATAATATGTTCTATGTTTCACCTCTGATTAATAAGAAACTTAGCTGCTAATGACACTTTGTCCACAGCAGCCTGATGAAAGAACATCGCATTGCTGAAACATTGGTGAGATGGTACAGTACAGTAATAATATATTCTATGTTTCACCTCTGATTAATAAGAAACTTAGCTGCAAATGTCACTTTGAGTGCCCCATTTATTTTCCTGTCGTGACGTTCTAATACAATTTGTATGAGGGCTCACTCTGTTTCAATTAACGTTGTTTTATCTGAACTGTAGTGTTATTGTAATTCCATTGCGTACATTCGCTGAAATGTACAATGTTGTGTTTGTGATAAGTGTGGCCTGGGAGTCTGGCACGTCTGTAATATAACACAAAGCATATAGTAATACCCCTTTCACATCGCACTTTTAAAACGGTATATTGCCGTTTTTTTCCCATTTTAAAACGTTTAAGGCTGCAATGTGAAAGTGCCAGAGTTGATTTACCGGTTAAAGTTAACAGGTATTTCAACACGGTTAAAAAGCAGAGTCCTACACGTTTTAAAGCCGTTTTTTAGGCAATGTGAATGGCTCTATTTCAATGGCTTGAAACGTGTCCCTTGGGGGTTAAACGGGTTGAATGTGTGAATGGTATTAAATGCTTTTAAAAACGTCTGCGACCATCGAATGATGGGGGAGGTTCCCTTAGATGGAGGAGGCGTATTCCGTGAAAAATACACGTGCGGTCCGTTCGGCCAGCTTCTTACCGCGTACGGACGGAGTTGGCGATCCGTATGGAAGGCAGGGTTTCGCACGCATGGTCCTGGCCGCATATTCGGCTCCGTCCGCACCGATTAGAATAAGGGCCTGTTAGTCAAACACTGTGAGAAGTTTAGATGTGCTCACTAAGCTGCGTATGTTTGCAGGTATGGATTGTATGGTCGACCTAAAGATGGTCGACAGTCATTCGGTCGACAACAGTAGGTCAACATACTGCATGTTCGACAGTAGACAAGGTCGACAGGTCATTAGGTTGACACAAGCATTTGGTCGACATGGTGTAGGTCAACAGTCAAAATGTCAACATGGGGTTTTTTTTCTGTTTTTTTTTTATCTGAATGGTCGACACAGTCGACATGGACACAGTTTTAAGTGCACCGAGTGCCCTCGCATGGCACCGCGTCTCGCTGCGCTTGGCACACTATTTTATTCTCATACCACGCCCTAGTGGATGAAAGAGCATGAAATACCACCTGTCGGCTCAAAGAACAGTGAAAAACCCCATGTCGACCTTTTGACTGTCGACCTAATGCTTGTGTCGACCTAATGACCTGTCAACATTGTCCCATGTCGACCAGGACCCCTGTTGACCTTGCAGTATTTCGGCCTAGTGGTGTCGACCTAATGACTGTCGACTATCTTTAGGTTGACCAACCAACTGTATCCCATATGAGCAAGTTTTTGTGTACGATTACACATCCACTTGCACGGATGAAAAATGATTCGATAGGCGCCCACCATCGAATAATTTTTCCTCCCTTTGCAGATATAATTAAGCCTGATGCACAAATTGTGGGTGGGAGCCTATGTCATGTGACATCAGCCGCCTGCCCTGAACAGGCATGGCCGCCAGTGGTGGTTTTTACCTATGGGCTGCAGCCTCCCCCCCCCAGATAAAATTCATCACTGTGTGAAGCCAGATGCAGTGTGTGAGACACTGCACTGGCTTCACTGTGACTGGCAGTGACTTCCTATTGGGAAGTCTGACCTGTCAGTCACTCAAGGCAGTCCCATTGGGCAGTGTTCCCTCCCTCTGGGATGCCTCTCTATACGCAGCTGAGGTACAGGTTCTGCGCATATGCAGTACCGCGGATGATACTGCGCATGTGCTGGACCTGGGACCATCAATACAATTCTACAGGTCTGCTCCCGTAGCAGCCCAATAAAGGCTGGAGCCAGAGCATATGCAGTATTGAAGAGGTCCCGCGATGGTGATTGGGACAAGAAGATGAAGGCGGTGGCAGGAACCTGCAGCAGCGGCTCCGGAGGGGCGCGGGTGGCATGCCCTCTCCTCCGAGGTAAGAGCCGCTACTGATGGCCAAGGCTGTGTTTGGAGGGGTGCGCACAGCGTTTCTATTTTTTGTGGACACGCCCATAAAAAAAAAACTGGGTGGACTCCAGCAACCACCTCCTGCCTGTCCATCATTTTTCAGATGTCCCGGCGAGTGTAAAACCTTTGCCCCATTGTCACTTGTATATAATATATTATTTGAAACATATTCATTTATCTAACAAAGTAAACGTTACATATACATATAATTATCTGGAGCTATTTATTTGAAAAGTAACCGCTATGTATATAAGCCCAACAGAGTGAAAGTATTTTAATGTAAAAAGTAATTGCCAACATCACAAGAACGTTCTTCTGTTGTATTACTCAGGATAAAGGTCATTCATTGGGTTGTATAGATATATAGGCAATATAATAAAATAAATGTTGCTGTCAGTCACATTAATCAGAGATGATTAGTGTAAATGAAGGATTGTAAACAGAATGAGACTGGATTATAAGCAGTCACGCACTGCGGACATGCAGGGTCTGCCTTATATAATCCTCATTCCCAGATCTTACATAATAAGTACAGATCAGATGTAAACTCATGGTGAAAAGAAACTAGTAGCGCAGGGGGTTATTCAGGATGCTTTCCGTATTACTTGTGCATAAACTCACACACACACATGATGATTCGCATTACTCAGTCAGTAATTAATAGTTTTGCAGTGTATGTATATATTATAAAGCTTAAGGCCCCCCATACACTATGCAATTTCACACAATCCCGGAGGATCGTGCTGAGAAATCGGCCCAAGTAGCATGTGTGTGGCGTCCGATACGCGGTC